>NC_090421.1:26435692-26749556 GCF_036365525.1 Heterodontus francisci
AGTGATAGAGAGTGTCAGAGAGTGTCAGAGTGAGTCAGAGAGTGTCAGAGAGTGATAGAGAGATTCAGAGAGTGATAGAGAGTGTCAGATTGTGTCAGAGAGTGTCAGAGAGTGATAGAGTGTGTCAGAGAGTGTCAGAGAGTGTCAGAGAGTGTCAGAGAGTGTCAGAGAGTGATAGAGAGTGATATAGATTGTCAGAGTGTGTCAGAGAGTGTCAGAGAGTGATAGAGAGTGTAAGAGAGAGTGTGAGTGTGTCAGAGAGTTTCAGAGAGTGCCAGAGAGTGAGAGAGAGTGTCTGAGAGTGTCAGAGAGTGTCTGAGCGTTTCAGTGAGTGTCAGAGAGTGATAGAGAGTGTCTGAGAGTGTCACAGTGTGTCAGAGAGTGATAGGGAGTGATATAGAATGTCTGAGAGTGATAGAGACTGTCTGAGAGTGTCAGAGAGTGTCAGAGAGTGATAGAGAGTGATTGAGAGTGTCTGAGAGCGTCTGAGAGTGTCAGCGACTGTCAGAGTGTGTCAGAGAGTGATAGAGAGTGACAGAGAGTGTCTGAGATTGATAGAGAGTGTCTGAGAGTATCAGAGATGAAAGAGAGTGTCAGAGAGTGATAGAGAGTGTCATATATTGTCAGAGAGTGCTAGAGAGTGATAGAGAGCGTCTGAAAGAATCAGAGAGTGTCAGAGAGTGTCAGAGAGTTATAGAGAGTGTCTGACAGTGTCTGAAAGTGACAGAGAGTGTCTGAGAGTGTCAGTGAGTGTCAGAGAGTGATAGAGAGTGTCTGAGAGTGTCAGAGAGTGTCAGAGATTGATAGAGAGAGTCTGAGAGTATCAGAGATGAAAGAGAGTGTCAGAGAGCGATAGAGAGTGTCAGAGATTGTTAGAGAGTGATAGAGAGTGATAGAGAGTGTCTGAAAGAATCAGAGAGTGTCAGAGAGTGTCAGAGAGTGATAGAGAGAGTCAGAGAGTTATAGAGAGTGTCTGAGAGTGTCAGTGAGTGTCAGAGAGTGATAGAGAGTGATAGAGAGTGCCAGAGAGTGATAGAGTGTGTCAGAGTGAGTCAGAGGGTGTCAGAGAGTGTCAGAGATTGATAGAGAGAGTCTGAGAGTATCAGAGATGAAAGAGAGTGTCAGAGAGTGATAGAGAGTGTCAGAGATTGTCAGAGAGTGACAGAGAGTGATAGAGAGTGTCTGAAAGAATCAGAGAGTGTCAGAGAGTGTCAGAGAGTGTCAGAGAGTGTCAGAGAGTGTCAGAGAGTGATAGAGAGAATCAGAGAGTGTCTGAGAGTGTCTGAGAGTGTCTGAAAGTGACAGAGAGTGTCTGAGAGTGTCAGAGAGTGTCAGAGAGTGTCAGAGAGTGTCAGAGAGTGATAGAGAGTGTCTGAGAGTGACAGAGAGTGACAGAGAGTGTCTGAGAGTGTCAGTGAGTGTCAGAGAGTGATAGAGAGTGATTGAGAGTGGCTGAGAGCGTCTGAGAGTGTCAGCGACTGTCAGAGTGTGTCAGAGAGTGATAGAGAGTGACAGAGAGTGTCTGAGAGTGTCAGAGAGTGTCAGAGAGTGATAGAGAGTGTCTGAGAGTTTCAGAGAGTGTCAGAGATTGATAGAGTGAGTCTGAGAGTATCAGAGATGATAGAGAGTGTCAGAGAATGATAGAGAGTGTTGGAGAGTGTCAGAGAGTGATAGAGATTGATAGAGAGTGTCTGAAAGAGTCAGAGAGTGTCAGAGAGTGTCAGAGAGTGTCAGAGAGTGTCAGAGAGTGATAGAGAGAGTCAGAGAGTTATAGAGAGTGTCTGAGAGTGTCTGAAAGTGACAGAGAGTGTCTGAGAGTGTCAGTGAGTGTCAGAGATTGATAGATTGAGTCTGAGAGTATCAGAGATGAAAGAGAGTGTCAGAGAGTGATAGAGAGTGTCAGATATTGTCAGAGAGTGATAGAGAGTGATAGAGAGTGTCTGAAAGAATCAGAGAGTGTCAGAGAGTGTCAGAGAGTGTCAGAGAGTTATAGAGAGTGTCTGACAGTGTCTGAAAGTGACAGAGAGTGTCTGAGAGTGTCAGTGAGTGTCAGAGAGTGATAGAGAGTGTCTGAGAGTGTCAGAGAGTGTCAGAGATTGATAGAGAGAGTCTGAGAGTATCAGAGATGAAAGAGAGTGTCAGAGAGCGATAGAGAGTGTCAGAGATTGTCAGAGAGTGATAGAGAGTGATAGAGAGTGTCTGAAAGAATCAGAGAGTGTCAGAGAGTGTCAGAGAGTGATAGAGAGAGTCAGAGAGTTATAGAGAGTGTCTGAGAGTGTCAGTGAGTGTCAGAGAGTGATAGAGAGTGATAGAGAGTGTCAGAGAGTGATAGAGTGTGTCAGAGTGAGTCAGAGGGTGTCAGAGAGTGTCAGAGATTGATAGAGAGAGTCTGAGAGTATCAGAGATGAAAGAGAGTGTCAGAGAGTGATAGAGAGTGTCAGAGATTGTCAGAGAGTGACAGAGAGTGATAGAGAGTGTCTGAAAGAATCAGAGAGTGTCAGAGAGTGTCAGAGAGTGTCAGAGAGTGTCAGAGAGTGATAGAGAGAGTCAGAGAGTTATAGAGAGTGTCTGAGAGTGTCTGAAAGTGACAGAGAGTGTCTGAGAGTGTCAGTGAGTGCCAGAGAGTGTCAGAGAGTGATAGGTAGTGTCAGAGAGTGTCAGAGTGAGTCAGAGAGTGTCAGAGAGTGATAGAGAGATTCAGAGAGTGATAGAGAGTGTCAGATTGTGTCAGAGAGTGTCAGAGAGCGATGGAGTGTGTCAGAGAGTGTCAGAGATTTTCAGAGAGTGTCAGAGAGTGATAGAGAGTGATATAGATTGTCAGAGTGTGTCAGAGAGTGTCAGAGAGTGATAGAGAGTGTAAGAGAGAGTGTGAGTGTGTCAGAGAGTTTCAGAGAGTGCCAGAGAGTGAGAGAGAGTGTCTGAGAGTGTCAGAGAGTGTCTGAGCGTTTCAGTGAGTGTCAGAGAGTGATAGAGAGTGTCTGAGAGTGTCACAGTGTGTCAGAGAGTGATAGGGAGTGATATAGAGTGTCTGAGAGTGATAGAGACTGTCTGAGAGTGTCAGAGAGTGTCAGAGAGTGATAGAGAGTGATTGAGAGTGTCTGAGAGCGTCTGAGAGTGTCAGCGACTGTCAGAGTGTGTCAGAGAGTGATAGAGAGTGACAGAGAGTGTCTGAGATTGATAGAGAGAGTCTGAGAGTATCAGAGATGAAAGAGAGTGTCAGAGAGTGATAGAGAGTGTCATATATTGTCAGAGAGTGCTAGAGAGTGATAGAGAGCGTCTGAAAGAATCAGAGAGTGTCAGAGAGTGTCAGAGAGTTATAGAGAGTGTCTGACAGTGTCTGAAAGTGACAGAGCGTGTCTGAGAGTGTCAGTGAGTGTCAGAGAGTGATAGAGAGTGTCTGAGAGTGTCAGAGAGTGTCAGAGATTGATAGAGAGAGTCTGAGAGTATCAGAGATGAAAGAGAGTGTCAGAGAGCGATAGAGAGTGTCAGAGATTGTTAGAGAGTGATAGAGAGTGATAGAGAGTGTCTGAAAGAATCAGAGAGTGTCAGAGAGTGTCAGAGAGTGATAGAGAGAGTCAGAGAGTTATAGAGAGTGTCTGAGAGTGTCAGTGAGTGTCAGAGAGTGATAGAGAGTGATAGAGAGTGTCAGAGAGTGATAGAGTGTGTCAGAGTGAGTCAGAGGGTGTCAGAGAGTGTCAGAGATTGATAGAGAGAGTCTGAGAGTATCAGAGATGAAAGAGAGTGTCAGAGAGTGATAGAGAGTGTCAGAGATTGTCAGAGAGTGACAGAGAGTGATAGAGAGTGTCTGAAAGAATCAGAGAGTGTCAGAGAGTGTCAGAGAGTGTCAGAGAGTGTCAGAGAGTGATAGAGAGAATCAGAGAGTTATAGAGAGTGTCTGAGAGTGTCTGAAAGTGACAGAGAGTGTCTGAGAGTGTCAGTGAGTGTCAGAGAGTGTCAGAGAGTGATAGAGAGTGTCAGAGAGTGTCAGAGTGAGTCAGAGAGTGTCAGAGAGTGATAGAGAGATTCAGAGAGTGATAGACAGTGTCAGATTGTGTCAGAGAGTGTCAGAGAGCGATAGAGTGTGTCAGAGTGTGTCAGAGAGTGTCAGAGAGTGTCAGATAGTGTCAGAGAGCGATAGAGAGTGATATAGATAGTCAGAGTGTGTCAGAGAGTGTCAGAGAGTGATAGAGAGTGTAAGAGAGAGTGTGAGTGTGTCAGAGAGTTTCAGAGAGTGCCAGAGAGTGAGAGAGAGTGTCTGAGAGTGTCAGAGAGTGTCTGAGCGTTTCAGTGAGTGTCAGAGAGTGATAGAGAGTGTCTGAGAGTGTGACAGTGTGTCAGAGAGTGATAGGGAGTGATATAGAGTGTCTGAGAGTGATAGAGACTGTCTGAGAGTGTCAGAGAGTGTCAGAGAGTGATAGAGAGTGATTGAGAGTGTCTGAGAGCGTCTGAGAGTGTCAGCGACTGTCAGAGTGTGTCAGAGAGTGATAGAGAGTGACAGAGAGTGTCTGAGAGTGTCAGAGAGTGTCAGAGAGTGATAGAGAGTGTCTGAGAGTTTCAGAGAGTGTCATAGATTGATAGAGAGAGTCTGAGAGTATCAGAGATGATAGAGAGTGTCAGAGAATGATAGAGAGTGTTAGAGAGTGTCAGAGAGTGATAGAGATTGATAGAGAGTGTCTGAAAGAGTCAGAGAGCGTCAGAGAGTGTCAGAGAGTGTCAGAGAGTGTCATAGAGTGATAGAGAGAGTCAGAGAGTTATAGAGAGTGTCTGAGAGTGTCTGAAAGTGACAGAGAGTGTCTGAGAGTGTCAGTGAGTGTCAGAGAGTGATAGAGATTTTCTGAGAGTGTCAGAGAGTGTCAGAGATTGATAGAGAGAGACTGAGAGTATCAGAGATGAAAGAGAGTGTCAGAGAGTGATAGAGAGTGTCAGAGATTGTCAGAGAGTGATAGAGAGTGATAGAGAGTGTCTGAAAGAATCAGAGATTGTCAGAGAGTGTCAGAGAGTGTCAGAGAGTGATAGAGAGAGTCAGAGAGTTATAGAGAGTGTCTGAGAGTGTCTGAAAGTGACAGAGAGTGTCTGAGAGTGTCAGTGAGTGTCAGAGAGTGATAGAGAGTGATAGAGAGTGTCAGAGAGTGATAGAGAGTGTCAGAGTGAGTCAGAGAGTGTCAGAGAGTATCAGAGAGTGATAGAGAGTGATTGAGAGTGTCTGAGAGCGTCTGAGAGTGTCAGCGACTGTCAGAGTGTGTCAGAGAGTGATAGAGAGTGACAGAGAGTGTCTGAGAGTGTCAGAGAGTGTCAGAGAGTGATAGAGAGTGTCTGAGAGTTTCAGAGAGTATCAGAGATTGATAGAGAGAGTCTGAGAGTATCAGAGATGATAGAGAGTGTCAGAGAATGATAGAGAGTGTTAGAGAGTGTCAGAGAGTGATAGAGATTGATAGAGAGTGTCTGAAAGAGTCAGAGAGCGTCAGAGAGTGTCAGAGAGTGTCAGAGAGTGTCATAGAGTGATAGAGAGAGTCAGAGAGTTATAGAGAGTGTCTGAGAGTGTCTGAAAGTGACAGAGAGTGTCTGAGAGTGTCAGTGAGTGTCAGAGAGTGATAGAGAGTTTCTGAGAGTGTCAGAGAGTGTCAGAGATTGATAGAGAGAGACTGAGAGTATCAGAGATGAAAGAGAGTGTCAGAGAGTGATAGAGAGTGTCAGAGATTGTCAGAGAGTGATAGAGAGTGATAGAGAGTGTCTGAAAGAATCAGAGATTGTCAGAGAGTGTCAGAGAGTGTCAGAGAGTGATAGAGAGAGTCAGAGAGTTATAGAGAGTGTCTGAGAGTGTCTGAAAGTGACAGAGAGTGTCTGAGAGTGTCAGTGAGTGTCAGAGAGTGATAGAGAGTGATAGAGCGTGTCAGAGAGTGATAGAGAGTGTCAGAGTGAGTCAGAGAGTGTCAGAGAGTATCAGAGAGTGATAGAGAGATTCCGAGAGTGATAGAGAGTGTCAGATTGTGTCAGAGAGTGTCAGAGAGCGATAGAGTGTGTCAGAGAGTGTCAGAGAGTTTCAGAGAGTGTCAGAGAGTGATAGAGAGTGATATAGATTGTCAGAGTGTGTCAGAGAGTGTCAGAGAGTGATAGAGAGTGTAAGAGAGAGTGTGAGTGTGTCAGAGAGTTTCAGAGAGTGCCAGAGAGTGAGAGAGAGTGTCTGAGAGTGTCAGAGAGTGTCTGAGCGTTTCAGTGAGTGTCAGAGAGTGATAGAGAGTGTCTGAGAGTGTCACAGTGTGTCAGAGAGTGATAGGGAGTGATATAGAGTGTCTGAGAGTGATAGAGACTGTCTGAGAGTGTCAGAGAGTGTCAGAGAGTGATAGAGAGTGATTGAGAGTGTCTGAGAGCGTCTGAGAGTGTCAGCGACTGTCAGAGTGTGTCAGAGAGTGATAGAGAGTGACAGAGAGTGTCTGAGATTGATAGAGAGAGTCTGAGAGTATCAGAGATGAAAGAGAGTGTCAGAGAGTGATAGAGAGTGTCATATATTGTCAGAGAGTGCTAGAGAGTGATAGAGAGCGTCTGAAAGAATCAGAGAGTGTCAGAGAGTGTCAGAGAGTTATAGAGAGTGTCTGACAGTGTCTGAAAGTGACAGAGCGTGTCTGAGAGTGTCAGTGAGTGTCAGAGAGTGATAGAGAGTGTCTGAGAGTGTCAGAGAGTGTCAGAGATTGATAGAGAGAGTCTGAGAGTATCAGAGATGAAAGAGAGTGTCAGAGAGCGATAGAGAGTGTCAGAGATTGTTAGAGAGTGATAGAGAGTGATAGAGAGTGTCTGAAAGAATCAGAGAGTGTCAGAGAGTGTCAGAGAGTGATAGAGAGAGTCAGAGAGTTATAGAGAGTGTCTGAGAGTGTCAGTGAGTGTCAGAGAGTGATAGAGAGTGTCAGAGAGTGATAGAGTGTGTCAGAGTGAGTCAGAGGGTGTCAGAGAGTGTCAGAGATTGATAGAGAGAGTCTGAGAGTATCAGAGATGAAAGAGAGTGTCAGAGAGTGATAGAGAGTGTCAGAGATTGTCAGAGAGTGACAGAGAGTGATAGAGAGTGTCTGAAAGAATCAGAGAGTGTCAGAGAGTGTCAGAGAGTGTCAGAGAGTGTCAGAGAGTGATATAGAGAATCAGAGAGTTATAGAGAGTGTCTGAGAGTGTCTGAAAGTGACAGAGAGTGTCTGAGAGTGTCAGTGAGTGTCAGAGAGTGTCAGAGTGAGTCAGAGAGTGTCAGAGAGTGATAGAGAGATTCAGAGAGTGATAGACAGTGTCAGATTGTGTCAGAGAGTGTCAGAGAGCGATAGAGTGTGTCAGAGTGTGTCAGAGAGTGTCAGAGAGTGTCAGATAGTGTCAGAGAGCGATAGAGAGTGATATAGATAGTCAGAGTGTGTCAGAGAGTGTCAGAGAGTGATAGAGAGTGTAAGAGAGAGTGTGAGTGTGTCAGAGAGTTTCAGAGAGTGCCAGAGAGTGAGAGAGAGTGTCTGAGAGTGTCAGAGAGTGTCTGAGCGTTTCAGTGAGTGTCAGAGAGTGATAGAGAGTGTCTGAGAGTGTGACAGTGTGTCAGAGAGTGATAGGGAGTGATATAGAGTGTCTGAGAGTGATAGAGACTGTCTGAGAGTGTCAGAGAGTGTCAGAGAGTGTTAGAGAGTGATTGAGAGTGTCTGAGAGCGTCTGAGAGTGTCAGCGACTGTCAGAGTGTGTCAGAGAGTGATAGAGAGTGACAGAGAGTGTCTGAGAGTGTCAGAGAGTGTCAGAGAGTGATAGAGAGTGTCTGAGAGTTTCAGAGAGTGTCATAGATTGATAGAGAGAGTCTGAGAGTATCAGAGATGATAGAGAGTGTCAGAGAATGATAGAGAGTGTTAGAGAGTGTCAGAGAGTGATAGAGATTGATAGAGAGTGTCTGAAAGAGTCAGAGAGCGTCAGAGAGTGTCAGAGAGTGTCAGAGAGTGTCATAGAGTGATAGAGAGAGTCAGAGAGTAATAGAGAGTGTCTGAGAGTGTCTGAAAGTGACAGAGAGTGTCTGAGAGTGTCAGTGAGTGTCAGAGAGTGATAGAGATTTTCTGAGAGTGTCAGAGAGTGTCAGAGATTGATAGAGAGGGACTGAGAGTATCAGAGATGAAAGAGAGTGTCAGAGAGTGATAGAGAGTGTCAGAGATTGTCAGAGAGTGATAGAGAGTGATAGAGAGTGTCTGAAAGAATCAGAGATTGTCAGAGAGTGTCAGAGAGTGTCAGAGAGTGATAGAGAGAGTCAGAGAGTTATAGAGAGTGTCTGAGAGTGTCTGAAAGTGACAGAGAGTGTCTGAGAGTGTCAGTGAGTGTCAGAGAGTGATAGAGAGTGATAGAGAGTGTCAGAGAGTGATAGAGAGTGTCAGAGTGAGTCAGAGAGTGTCAGAGAGTATCAGAGAGTGATAGAGAGTGATTGAGAGTGTCTGAGAGCGTCTGAGAGTGTCAGCGACTGTCAGAGTGTGTCAGAGAGTGATAGAGAGTGACAGAGAGTGTCTGAGAGTGTCAGAGAGTGTCAGAGAGTGATAGAGAGTGTCTGAGAGTTTCAGAGAGTATCAGAGATTGATAGAGAGAGTCTGAGAGTATCAGAGATGATAGAGAGTGTCAGAGAATGATAGAGAGTGTTAGAGAGTGTCTGAGAGTGATAGAGATTGATAGAGAGTGTCTGAAAGAGTCAGAGAGCGTCAGAGAGTGTCAGAGAGTGTCAGAGAGTGTCATAGAGTGATAGAGAGAGTCAGAGAGTTATAGAGAGTGTCTGAGAGTGTCTGAAAGTGACAGAGAGTGTCTGAGAGTGTCAGTGAGTGTCAGAGAGTGATAGAGAGTTTCTGAGAGTGTCAGAGAGTGTCAGAGATTGATAGAGAGAGACTGAGAGTATCAGAGATGAAAGAGAGTGTCAGAGAGTGATAGAGAGTGTCAGAGATTGTCAGAGAGTGATAGAGAGTGATAGAGAGTGTCTGAAAGAATCAGAGATTGTCAGAGAGTGTCAGAGAGTGTCAGAGAGTGATAGAGAGAGTCAGAGAGTTATAGAGAGTGTCTGAGAGTGTCTGAAAGTGACAGAGAGTGTCTGAGAGTGTCAGTGAGTGTCAGAGAGTGATAGAGAGTGATAGAGCGTGTCAGAGAGTGATAGAGAGTGTCAGAGTGAGTCAGAGAGTGTCAGAGAGTATCAGAGAGTGATAGAGAGATTCCGAGAGTGATAGAGAGTGTCTGAGAGTGATAGAGAGATTCAGAGAGAGTCTGAGAGTGTCAGAGAGTGTCAGCGACTGTCAGAGTGTGTCAGAGAGTGATAGAGAGTGACAGAGAGTGTCTGAGAGTGTCAGAGAGTGTCAGAGAGTGATAGAGAGTGTCTGAGAGTTTCAGAGAGTGTCATAGATTGATAGAGAGAGTCTGAGAGTATCAGAGATGATAGAGAGTGTCAGAGAATGATAGAGAGTGTTAGAGAGTGTCAGAGAGTGATAGAGATTGATAGAGAGTGTCTGAAAGAGTCAGAGAGCGTCAGAGAGTGTCAGAGAGTGTCAGAGAGTGTCATAGAGTGATAGAGAGAGTCAGAGAGTTATAGAGAGTGTCTGAGAGTGTCTGAAAGTGACAGAGAGTGTCTGAGAGTGTCAGTGAGTGTCAGAGAGTGATAGAGATTTTCTGAGAGTGTCAGAGAGTGTCAGAGATTGATAGAGAGGGACTGAGAGTATCAGAGATGAAAGAGAGTGTCAGAGAGTGATAGAGAGTGTCAGAGATTGTCAGAGAGTGATAGAGAGTGATAGAGAGTGTCTGAAAGAATCAGAGATTGTCAGAGAGTGTCAGAGAGTGTCAGAGAGTGATAGAGAGAGTCAGAGAGTTATAGAGAGTGTCTGAGAGTGTCTGAAAGTGACAGAGAGTGTCTGAGAGTGTCAGTGAGTGTCAGAGAGTGATAGAGAGTGATAGAGAGTGTCAGAGAGTGATAGAGTGTCAGAGTGAGTCAGAGAGTGTCAGAGAGTATCAGAGAGTGATAGAGAGTGATTGAGAGTGTCTGAGAGCGTCTGAGAGTGTCAGCGACTGTCAGAGTGTGTCAGAGAGTGATAGAGAGTGACAGAGAGTGTCTGAGAGTGTCAGAGAGTGTCAGAGAGTGATAGAGAGTGTCTGAGAGTTTCAGAGAGTATCAGAGATTGATAGAGAGAGTCTGAGAGTATCAGAGATGATAGAGAGTGTCAGAGAATGATAGAGAGTGTTAGAGAGTGTCTGAGAGTGATAGAGATTGATAGAGAGTGTCTGAAAGAGTCAGAGAGCGTCAGAGAGTGTCAGAGAGTGTCAGAGAGTGTCATAGAGTGATAGAGAGAGTCAGAGAGTTATAGAGAGTGTCTGAGAGTGTCTGAAAGTGACAGAGAGTGTCTGAGAGTGTCAGTGAGTGTCAGAGAGTGATAGAGAGTTTCTGAGAGTGTCAGAGAGTGTCAGAGATTGATAGAGAGAGACTGAGAGTATCAGAGATGAAAGAGAGTGTCAGAGAGTGATAGAGAGTGTCAGAGATTGTCAGAGAGTGATAGAGAGTGATAGAGAGTGTCTGAAAGAATCAGAGATTGTCAGAGAGTGTCAGAGAGTGTCAGAGAGTGATAGAGAGAGTCAGAGAGTTATAGAGAGTGTCTGAGAGTGTCTGAAAGTGACAGAGAGTGTCTGAGAGTGTCAGTGAGTGTCAGAGAGTGATAGAGAGTGATAGAGCGTGTCAGAGAGTGATAGAGAGTGTCAGAGTGAGTCAGAGAGTGTCAGAGAGTATCAGAGAGTGATAGAGAGATTCCGAGAGTGATAGAGAGTGTCTGAGAGTGATAGAGAGATTCAGAGAGAGTCTGAGAGTGTCAGAGAGTGTCAGCGACTGTCAGAGTGTGTCAGAGAGTGATAGAGAGTGAAAGAGAGTGCCTGACAGTGTCAGAGAGTTTCAGAGTGTGTCAGAGAGTGATAGAGAGTGATAGAAAGTGTCTGAAAGAGTCAGAGAGTGTCAGGGAGTGTCAGAGAGTATCAGAGAGTGATAGAGAGATATAGCGAGTGTCAGAGAGTGTCTGAGAGTGTCAGACAGTGATAGAGAGTGATAGTGAGTGTCTGAGAGTGACAGAGAGTGTCTGAGAGATTCATTGAGTGTCAGAGAGTGATAGAGAGTGTCTGAGAGTGTCAGAGACTTTCAGAGTGTGTCAGAGAGTGATAGAGACTGATAGAGAGTGTCTGGGGGTGTCAGAGAGTGTCAGAGTTAGTCAGAGAGTGATAGACAATGTCAGAGAGTGTCATAGAGTGATAGAGATTGTCTGAGAGTGTCAGATAGTGATAGAGAGTGTCAAATTGTTTCAGAGAGTTATAGAGAGTGTCAGAGTGTGTGAGAGTGATAGAGAGTGTCAGAGTGTGTCAGAGAGTGATAGAGAGTGTCAGAGAGTGTCAGAGAGTGTCTGAGAGTGATAGAGTGTGTCAGAGTGTGTCAGAGAGTGATAGAGAGTGTCAGAGTGTGTGAGAGTGTCAGAGAGTAATAGAGAGTTTCAGAGTGTGTCAGAGTGTGTCAGAGAGTGATAGAGAGTGATAGAGAGTGATAGAGAGTGTCTGAAAGTGTCAGAGAGTGTCAGAGAGTATCAGAGAGTGATAGAGAGAGATAGCGAGTGTCAGAGAGTGTCTGTGAGTGTCAGGGATTGTCAGAGAGTGTCAGAGAGTGATAGAGAGTGTCAGAGAGTGATACAGAGTGATAGAGAGTGACAGAGAGTGATAGAGAGTGACAGAGAGTGTCTGAAAGAATCAGAGAGTGTCAGAGAGTGTCAGAGAGTGTCAGAGAGTGATAGAGAGAGTCAGAGAGTTATAGAGAGTGTCTGAGAGTGTCTGAAAGTGACAGAGAGTGTCTGAGAGTGTCAGTGACTGTCAGAGAGTGTCAGAGAGTGATAGAGAGTGTCAGAGAGTGATAGAGAGTGTCAGAGTGAGTCAGAGAGTGTCAGAGAGTGTCAGAGAGTGATAGAGAGATTCAGAGAGCGATAGAGAGTGTCAGATTGTGTCAGAGAGTGTCAGAGAGCGATAGAGTGTGTCAGAGAGAGTCAGAGAGTGTCAGAGAGTGTCAGAGAGTGACAGAGAGTGATATAGAGTGTCAGAGTGTGTCAGAGAGTGTCAGAGAGTGATAGAGAGTGCAAGAGAGAGTGTGAGTGTGTCAGAGAGTTTCAGAGAGTGCCAGAGAGTGAGAGAGTGTGTCTGAGAGTGTCAGAGAGTGTCTGAGCGTTTCAGTGAGTGTCAGAGAGTGATAGAGAGTGTCTGAGAGTGTCAGAGTGTGTCAGAGAGTGATAGGGAGTGATATAGAGTGTCTGAGAGTGATAGAGACTGTCTGAGAGTGTCAGAGAGTGTCAGAGAGTGATAGAGAGTGTCTGAGAGTGACAGAGAGTGTCTGAGAGTGTCAGTGAGTGTCAGAGAGTGATAGAGAGTGATTGAGAGTGTCTGAGAGCGTCTGAGAGTGTCAGCGACTGTCAGAGTGTGTCAGAGAGTGATAGAGAGTGTCAGAGAGTGTCAGAGAGTGTCTGAGAGTGATAGAGTGTGTCAGAGTGTGTCAGAGAGTGATAGAGAGTGTCAGAGTGTGTGAGAGTGTCAGAGAGTAATAGAGAGTTTCAGAGTGTGTCAGAGTGTGTCAGAGAGTGATAGAGAGTGATAGAGAGTGATAGAGAGTGTCTGAAAGTGTCAGAGAGTGTCAGAGAGTATCAGAGAGTGATAGAGAGAGATAGCGAGTGTCAGAGAGTGTCTGTGAGTGTCAGGGATTGTGAGAGAGTGTCAGAGAGTGATAGAGAGTGTCAGAGAGTGATACAGAGTGATAGAGAGTGACAGAGAGTGATAGAGAGTGACAGAGAGTGTCTGAAAGAATCAGAGAGTGTCACAGAGTGTCAGAGAGTGTCAGAGAGTGATAGAGAGAGTCAGAGAGTTATAGAGAGTGTCTGAGAGTGTCTGAAAGTGACAGAGAGTGTCTGAGAGTGTCAGTGACTGTCAGAGAGTGTCAGAGAGTGATAGAGAGTGTCAGAGAGTGATAGAGAGTGTCAGAGTGAGTCAGAGAGTGTCAGAGAGTGTCAGAGTGTGTCAGAGAGTGATAGAGAGATTCAGAGAGCGATAGAGAGTGTCAGATTGTGTCAGAGAGTGTCAGAGAGCGATAGAGTGTGTCAGAGAGTGTCAGAGAGTGTCAGAGAGTGACAGAGAGTGATATAGAGTGTCAGAGTGTGTCAGAGAGTGTCAGAGAGTGATAGAGAGTGCAAGAGAGAGTGTGAGTGTGTCAGAGAGTTTCAGAGAGTGCCAGAGAGTGAGAGAGTGTGTCTGAGAGTGTCAGAGAGTGTCTGAGCGTTTCAGTGAGTGTCAGAGAGTGATAGAGAGTGTCTGAGAGTGTCAGAGTGTGTCAGAGAGTGATAGGGAGTGATATAGAGTGTCTGAGAGTGATAGAGACTGTCTGAGAGTGTCAGAGAGTGTCAGAGAGTGATAGAGAGTGTCTGAGAGTGACAGAGAGTGTCTGAGAGTGTCAGTGAGTGTCAGAGAGTGATAGAGAGTGATTGAGAGTGTCTGAGAGCGTCTGAGAGTGTCAGCGACTGTCAGAGTGTGTCAGAGTGTGATAGAGAGTGACAGAGAGTGTCTGAGAGTGTCAGAGAGTGTCAGAGAGTGATAGAGAGTGTCTGAGAGTTTCAGAGAGTGTCAGAGATTGATAGAGTGAGTCTGAGAGTATCAGAGATGATAGAGAGTGTCAGAGAATGATAGAGAGTGTTAGAGAGTGTCAGAGAGTGATAGAGATTGATAGAGAGTGTCTGAAAGAGTCAGAGAGCGTCAGAGAGTGTCAGAGAGTGTCAGAGAGTGATAGAGAGAGTCAGAGAGTTATAGAGAGTGTCTGAGAGTGTCTGAAAGTGACAGAGAGTGTCTGAGAGTGTCAGTGGGTGTCAGAGATTGATAGAGAGAGTCTGAGAGTATCAGAGATGAAAGAGAGTGTCAGAGAGTGATAGAGAGTGATAGAGAGTGTCTGAAAGAATCAGAGAGTGTCAGAGAGTGTCAGAGAGTTATAGAGAGTGTCTGACAGTGTCTGAAAGTGACAGAGAGTGTCTGAGAGTGTCAGTGAGTGTCAGAGAGTGATGGAGAGTGATAGAGAGTGTCAGAGAGTGATAGAGAGTGTCAGAGTGAGTCAGAGAGTGTCAGAGAGTGTCAGAGATTGATAGAGAGAGTCTGAGAGTATCAGAGATGAAAGAGATTGTCAGAGAGTGATAGAGAGTGATAGAGAGTGTCGGAAAGAATCAGAGAGTGTCAGAGAGTGTCAGAGAGTGTCAGAGAGTTATAGAGAGTGTCTGACAGTGTCTGAAAGTGACAGAGAGTGTCTGAGAGTGTCAGTGAGTGTCAGAGAGTGATAGAGAGTGATAGAGAGTGTCAGAGAGTGATAGAGAGTGTCAGAGTTAGTCAGAGAGTGTCAGAGAGTGTCAGAGAGTGATAGAGAGATTCAGAGAGTGATAGAGAGTGTCAGAGAGTGTCAGAGAGTGTCAGAGAGTGATAGAGAGATTCAGAGAGAGTCTGAGAGTGTCAGAGAGTGATAGAGAGAGTCAGAGAGTGAGAGAGAGTGTCCGAGAGTGTCTGAAAGTGACAGAGAGTGTCTGAGAGTGTCAGTGAGTGTCAGAGAGTGATAGAGAGTGATAGAGAGTGTCAGAGATTGATAGAGTGTGTCTGAGAGTGTCTGAGAGCGTCTGAGAGTGTCAGCGACCGTCAGAGTGTGTCTGAGAGTGATAGAGAGTGAAAGAGAGTGTCTGACAGTGTCAGAGAGTTTCAGAGTGTGTCAGAGATTGATAGAGAGAGTCTGAGAGTGTCAGAGATGATAGAGAGTGTCAGAGAGTGATAGAGAGTGATAGAGAGTGATAGGGATTGTCTGAAAGAGTCAGAGAGTGTCAGAGAGTGTCAGAGAGTAGCAGAGAGTGACAGAGAGAGATAGCGAGTGTCAGAGGAGGAAAGAGAATGTCAGAGCGTGTGAGAGAGTGTGAGAGAAGGATCGAGAGTGTCAGAGAGTGTCAGAGAGTTTCTGAGAGTTTCAGAAAGTGATAGAGAGTGACAGAGAGTGTCAGAGAGTGTCAGAGAGTGATAGAGAGTGTCTGAGAATGTCTGAGATTGTCAGAGGGTGTCTGAGAGTGATGGAGAGTGTCTGAGAGTGTCTGAGAGTGTCAGAGAGTGATTGAAAGTGATAGAGAGTGATAGAGTGTGTCAGAGTGTGTCAGAGAGTGATAGAGAGTGTCAGAGTGTGTGAGAGTGATAGAGAGTGTCAGAGTGTGTCAGAGAGTGTCAGAGAGTGACTGAGAGTGCCAGAGAGTGATAGAGAGTTTCAGAGTGTGTCACAGAGTGATAGAGAGTGATCGAGAGTGATAGAGAGTGTCAGAGAGTGATAGAGAGTGTCTGAGAGTGTCAGAGAGTGATAGAGAGTGATAGAGAGTGTCTGAGAGTGACAGAGAGTGTCTGAGAGTGTCATTGAGTGTCAGAGAGTGATAGAGAGTGTCTGAGAGTGTCAGAGGCTTTCAGAGTGTGTCAGAGAGTGATAGAGAGTGATAGAGAGTGATAGAGAGTGTCTGAGAGTGTCTGAGAGTGACAGAGAGTGTCTGAGAGTGTCAGTCAGTGTCAGAGAGTGATAGAGAGAGTCAGAGAGTGATAGACAATGTCAGAGAGTTTCATAGAGTGATAGAGATTTTCTGAGAGTGTCAGATAGTGATAGAGAGTGTCAAATTGTTTCAGAGAGTGATAGAGAGTGTCAGAGAGTTTCAGAGAGCGTCAGAGAGTGATAGAAAGTGTCAGAGAGTGATAGAGAGTGTCTGAGAGTGTCTGAGAGTGACAGAGAGTGTCTGAGAGTGTCAGTCAGTGTCAGAGAGTGATAGAGAGAGTCAGAGATTGTCAGATTGTGTCAGAGTGTGTCAGAGAGTGATAGAGAGTGATAGAGATTGTCTGAGAGTGTCAGAGAGTGTCAGATTGTGTCAGAAAGTGTCAGAGAGCGATATAGTTTGTCAGAGTGTGTCAGAGAGTGTCAGAGAGTGTCAGAGAGTGATACAGAGTGTCAGAGAGAGTGTGAGTGTGTCTGAGCGTTTCAGTGAGTGTCTGAGAGTGATAGAGAGTGTCTGAGAGTGTCAGAGTGTGTCAGAGAGTGATAGGGAGTGATATAGAGTGTCTGAGAGTGATAGAGACTGTCTGAGAGTGTCAGAGAGTGTCAGAGAGTGATAGAGAGTGTCTGAGAGTGACAGAGAGTGTCTGAGAGTGTCAGTGAGTGTCAGAGAGTGATCGAGAGTGATTGAGAGTGTCTGAGAGCGTCTGAGAGTGTCAGGGACTGTCAGAGTGTGTCAGAGGGTGATAGAGAGTGACACAGAGAGTCTGAGTGTGTCAGAGAGTGATAGAGAGTGACAGAGAGTGTCAGAGAGTGATAGAGATTGATAGATAGTGTCTGAAAGAGTCAGAGAGCGTCAGAGAGTGTCAGAGAGTGTCAGAGAGTGACTGAAAGTGACAGCGAGTGTCTGAGAGTGTCAGTGAGTGTCAGAGAGTGATAGAGAGTGTCTGAGAGTGTCAGAGAGTGTCAGAGATTGATAGAGAGATTCTGAGAGTATCAGAGATGAAAGAGAGTGTCAGAGAGTGATAGAGAGTGTCAGAGATTGTCAGAGAGTGATAGAGAGTGTCTGAAAGAATCAGAGAGTGTCAGAGAGTGTCAGAGAGTGTCAGAGAGTGATAGAGAGAGTCAGAGAGTTATAGAGAGTGTCTGAGAGTGTCTGAAAGTGACAGAGAGTGTCTGAGAGTGTCAGTGAGTGTCAGAGTGTGATAGAGAGTGATAGAGAGTGTCAGAGAGTGATAGAGAGTGTCAGAGTGAGTCAGAGAGTGTCAGAGGGTGTCAGAGAGTGATAGAGAGATTCAGAGAGCGATAGAGAGTGTCAGATTGTGTCAGAGAGCGATAGAGTGTGTCAGAGTGTGTCAGAGTGTGTCAGAGAGTGTCAGAGAGTGTCAGAGAGTGATAGAGAGTGATATAGAGTGTCTGAGAGTGATAGAGACTTTCTGAGAGTGTCAGAGAGTGTCAGAGAGTGATAGAGAGTGTCTGAGAGTGACAGAGAGTGTCTGAGAGTGTCAGTGAGTGTCAGAGAGTGATAGAGAGTGATTGGGAGTGTCTGAGAGCATCTGAGAGTGTCAGCGACTGTCAGAGTGTGTCAGAGAGCGATAGAGAGATTCTGAGAGTATCAGAGATGAAAGAGAGTGTCAGAGAGTGATAGAGAGTGTCTGAGAGTGTCAGAGAGTGTCAGAGAGTGTCAGAGAGTGTCAGAGAGTGATATAGAGAGTCAGAGAGTTATAGAGAGTGTCTGAAAGTGACAGAGAGTCTCTGAGAGTGTCAGTGAGTGTCAGAGAGTGATAGAGAGTGTCTGAGAGTGTCAGAGAGTGTCAGAGATTGATAGAGAGAGTCTGAGAGTATCAGAGATGAAAGAGAGTGTCAGAGAGCGATAGAGAGTGTCAGAGATTGTCAGAGAGTGATAGAGAGTGTCTGAAAGCATCAGAGAGTGTCAGAGAGTGTCAGAGAGTGACAGAGAGAGTCAGAGAGTTTTAGAGAGTGTCTGAGAGTGTCTGAAAGTGACAGAGAGTGTCTGAGAGTAATAGAGAGTGATAGAGAGTGTCAGAGAGTGATAGAGATTGTCAGAGTGAGTCAGAGAGTGTCAGAGAGTGTCAGAGATTGATAGAGAGAGTCAGAGAGTTATAGAGAGTGTCTGAGAGTGTCTGAAAGTGACAGAGAGTGTCTGAGAGTGTCAGTGAGTGTCAGAGAGTGTCAGAGAGTGATAGAGAGTGTCAGAGAGTGATAGAGATTGTCAGAGTGAGTCAGAGAGTGTCAGAGAGTGTCAGAGATTGATAGAGAGAGTCAGAGAGTTATAGAGAGTGTCTGAGAGTGTCTGAAAGTGACAGAGAGTGTCTGAGAGTGTCAGTGAGTGTCAGAGAGTGTCAGAGAGTGATAGAGAGTGTCAGAGCGTGATAGAGAGTGTCAGAGTGAGTCAGAGAGTGTCAGAGAGCGATAGGGTGTGTCAGAGTTTGTCAGAGCGTGTCAGAGAGTGTCAGAGAGTGACAGAGAGTGATATAGAGTGTCAGAGTGTGTCAGAGAGTGTCAGAGAGTGATAGAGAGTGTAAGAGAGAGAGTGAGTGTGTCAGAGAGTTTCAGTGAGTGTCAGAGAGTGGTAGAGCGTGTCTGAGAGTGTCAGAGTGTGTCAGAGAGTGATAGGGAGTGATATAGAGTGTCTGAGAGTGATAGAGACTGTCTGAGAGTGTCAGAGATTGATAGAGAGTGATTGAGAGTGTCTGAGAGCGTCTGAGAGTGTCAGCGACTGTCAGAGTGTGTCAGAGAGTGATAGAGAGTGACAGAGAGTGTCTGAGAGTGTCAGTGAGTGTCAGAGAGTGATAGAGAGTGTCTGAGAGTTTCAGAGATAGTCAGAGATTGATAGAGAGAGTCTGAGAGTATCAGAGATGATAGAGAGTGTCAGAGAATGATAGAGAGTGTTAGAGAGTGTCAGAGAGTGATAGAGATTGATAGAGAGTGTCTGAAAGAGTCAGAGAGCGTCAGAGAGTGTCAGAGAGTGTCAGAGAGTGATAGAGAGAGTCAGAGAGTTATAGAGAGTGTCTGAGAGTGTCTGAAAGTGACAGAGAGTGTCTGAGAGTGTCAGTGAGTGTCAGAGAGTGATAGAGAGTGATAGTGAGTGTCAGAGAGTGATAGAGAGTGTCAGAGTGAGTCAGAGAGTGTCAGAGAGTGTCAGAGAGTGATAGAGAGATTCCGAGAGTGATAGAGAGTGTCTGAGAGTGTCAGAGATTGTCAGAGAGTGATAGAGAGATTCAGAGAGAGTCTGAGAGTGTCAGAGAGTGATAGAGAGAGTCAGAGAGTTATAGAGTGTCTCAGAGTGTCTGAAAGTGACAGAGAGTGTCTGAGAGTGTCAGTGAGTATCAGAGAGTGATAGAGAGTGATAGAGAGTGTCAGAGAGTGATAGAGAGTGAAAGAGAGTGTCTGACAGTGTCAGAGAGTTTCAGAGTGTGTCAGAGAGTGATAGAGAGTGTCTGAGAGAATCAGAGAGTGTCAGAGATGATAGAGAGTGTCAGAGAGTGATAGAGAGTGTCAGAGAGTGTCAGAGAGTGATAGAGAGTGATAGAGAGTGATAGAGAGTGTCTGAAAGATTCAGAGAGTGTCAGAGAGTGTCAGAGAGTATCAGAGAGTGATAGAGAGAGATAGCGAGTGTCAGAGAGTGTCTGAGAGTGTCAGAGATTGTCAGAGAGTGTCAGAGGGCGATAGAGAGTGTCTGACAATGTCAGAGGATGAAAGAGAGTGTCAGAAAGTGATAGAGAGTTTCTGAGAGTGTCAGAGAGTGTCTGAGAGTGTCAGAGATTGTCAGAGAGTGTCAGAGGGCGATAGAGAGTGACAGAGAGAGTCAGAGAGTGTCAGGGAGTGATAGAGAGTGTCTGAGAATATCTGAGAGTGTCAGAGAGTGATAGAGAGTGTCTGAGAGTGTCAGAGAGTGTCTGAGGGTGTCAGAGAGTGATAGAAAGAGATAGAGAGTGATAGAGTGTGTCAGAGTGTGTCAGAGAGTGATAGAGAGTGTCAGAGTGTGTGAGAGTGACAGAGAGTGTCAGAGTGTGTCAGAGAGTGATAGAGAGTGATAGAGAGTGACTGAGAGTTTCAGAGATGATAGAGAGTTTCAGAGTGTGTCAGAGAGTGATAGAGAGTGACAGAGAGTGTCAGAGAGTGTCAGAGAGTGATAGAGAGTGTCTGAGAATGTCTGAGAGTGTCAGAGAGTGTCAGAGAGTGATCGAGAGTGTCTGAGAGTGTCAGAGAGTGTCTGAGGGTGTCAGAGAGTGATAGAAAGAGATAGAGAGTGATAGAGTGTGTCAGAGAGTGATAGAGAGTGTCAGAGTGTGTGAGAGTGACAGAGAGTGTCAGAGTGTGTCAGAGAGTGATAGAGAGTGATAGAGAGTGACTGAGAGTGTCAGAGAGTGATAGAGAGTTTCAGAGTGTGTCAGAGAGTGATAGAGAGTGTCTGAGAGTGTCAGAGAGTGATAGAGAGTGATCGAGAGTGTCTGAGAGTGACAGAGAGTGTCTGAGAGTTTCATTGAGTGTCAGAGAGTGATAGAGAGTGTCTGACAAAGTCAGAGAGTGTATGAGAGTGTCTGAGAATGTCAGAGACTTTCAGAGTGTGTCAGTGAGTGATGGAGACTGATAGAGAGTGTCTGGGGGTGTCAGAGAGTGTCAGAGTTAGTCAGAGAGTGATAGAGAGTGATAGAGAGTGACTGAGAGTGTCAGAGAGTGATAGAGAGTTTCAGAGTGTGTCAGAGAGTGATAGAGATTGTCTGAGAGTGTCAGACAGTGATAGAGAGTGTCAAATTATTTCAGAGAGTTATCGAGAGTGTCACAGTGTGTGAGAGTGATAGAGAGTGTCAGAGTGTGTCAGAGAGTGGCAGAGAGTGTCAGAGAGTGTCAGAGAGTGTCTGAGAGTGATAGAGTGTGTCAGAGTGTGTCAGAGAGTGATAGAGAGTGTCAGAGTGTGTGAGAGTGTCAGAGAGTAATAGAGAGTTTCAGAGTGTGTCAGAGAGTGATAGAGAGTGTCTGAAAGTGTCAGAGAGTGTCAGAGAGTATCAGAGAGTGATAGAGAGAGATAGCGAGTGTCAGAGAGTGTCTGAGAGTTTCAGGGATTGTCAGAGAGTGTCAGAGAGTGATAGAGAATTTCTGAGAGTGTCAGAGAGTGTCTGAGAGTGATAGAGTGTGTCAGAGTGTGTCAGAGAGTGATAGAGAGTGTCAGAGTGTGTGAGAGTGTCAGAGAGTAATAGAGAGTTTCAGAGTGTGTCAGAGTGTGTCAGAGTGTGTCAGAGAGTGACAGAGAATGATAGAGAGTGATAGAGAGTGTCAGAGAGTGATAGAGAGTGTCAGAGAGTGATAGAGAGTGATAGAGAGTGACAGAGAGTGATAGAGAGTGACAGAGAGTGTCTGAGATTGACAGAGAGTGTCTGAGAGTGTCATTGAGTGTCAGAGAGTGATTGAGAGTGTCTGAGAGTGTCAGAGACTTTCAGAGTGTGTCAGAGAGAGAGATAGAGAGTGATAGAGAGTGTCTGGGGGTGTCAGAGAGTGTCAGAGTTAGTCAGAGAGTGATAGACAATGTCAGAGAGTGTCATAGAGTGATATAGATTGTCTGAGAGTGTCAGATCGTGATAGAGAGTGTCAAATTGTTTCAGAGAGTGTCAGAGAGTGATAGATAGTGTCAGAGATTGTCAGAGCGTGATAGAGAGTGATAGAGAGTGTCTGAATGAGTCAGAGAGTATCAGAGAGTGTCAGCGAGTGTCAGAGAGTATCAGAGAGTGATCGAGAGAGATAGCGAGTGTCAGAGAGTGTCTGAGAGTGTGAGAGATTGTCAGAGAGTGTCAGAAGGTGATAGAGAGTGTCTGACAGTGTCAGAGGATGAAAGAGAATGTCAGAGAGTGTGAGAGAGTGTCAGAGAGTGATAGAGAGTTTCTGAGAGTGTCAGAGAGTGATAGAGAGTGTCAGAGAGTGATAGAGAGTGTCTGAGAGTGTCAGAAAGCGATAGAGAGTTTCAGAGAGTGTCGGAGAGTGTCAGAGAGTGATAGAGAGTGTCTGAGAGTGACAGAGAGTATCTGAGAGTGTCAGTGCGTGTCAGAGAGTGATAGAGAGTGTCAGAGAGTGATAGAGTGTGTCTGAGAGTGTCAGAGAGCGTCAGCTTGTGATAGAGAGTGACAGAGAGTATCTGCGATCGTCAGAGAGTGTCAGAGAGTGTCAGCGAGTGTCAGAGAGTATCAGAGAGTGATCGAGAGAGATAGCGAGTGTCAGAGATTGTCAGAGAGTGTCAGAGGGCGATAGAGAGTGTCTGACAGTGTCAGAGGATGAAAGAGAATGTCAGAGAGTGTGAGAGAGTGTCAGAGAGTGATAGAGAGTTTCTGAGAGTGTCAGAGAGTGATAGAGAGTGTCAGAGAGTGATAGAGAGTGTCTGAGAGTGTCAGAAAGCGATAGAGAGTTTCAGAGAGTGTCAGAGAGTGTCAGAGAGTGATAGAGAGTGATAGAGAGTGTCTGAGAGTGACAGAGAGTATCTGAGAGTGTCAGTGAGTGTCAGAGAGTGATAGAGAGTGTCAGAGAGTGATAGAGTGTGTCTGAGAGTGTCAGAGAGCGTCAGCTTGTGATAGAGAGTGACAGAGAGTGTCTGCGAGCGTCAGTGAGTGTCAGAGAGTGATTGAGAGTGTCTGACAAAGTCAGAGAGTGTATGAGAGTGTATGAGAGTGTCAGAGAGTGTCAGAGAGTGATAGAGTGTGTCAGAGAGTGATAGAGAATGTCTGAGAGTGTCAGAGAGAGTCATTGAGTGATAGAGAGTGTCAGAGAGTTTCAGAGAGTGATAGAGAGTGTCAGAGAGTGATAGAGAGTGTCAGAAAGTGATAGAGAGTGATAGAGAGTGTCAGAGAGTGTCAGAGAGTGATAGAGAGTGTCTGAGAGTGTCAGAGAATGTCAGAGCGTGTCAGAGAGTGATAGAGAGGGATAGGGAGTGTCAGAGAGTGCAATTGCGTGTCAGAGAGTGTCTGAGAGTTTCAGAGAGTGATAGAGAGTGTCAGAGTGCGATAGAGAGTGTCTGAGAGTGTCAGAGAGTGTCTGAGGGTGTCAGAGAGTGATAGAGAATGTCTGAGAGTTTCTGAGAGTGTCAGAGAGTGTCAGAGAGTGATAGAAAGTGATAGAGAGTGATAGAGTGTGTCAGAGTGTGTCAGAGAGTGATAGAGAGTGTCAGAGTGTGTGAGAGTGATAGAGAGTGTCAGAGTGTGTCAGAGAGTGATAGAGCGTGATAAAGAGTGACTGAGAGTGTCAGAGAGTGTCTGAGAGTGTCATTGACTGTCAGAGAGTGATTGAGAGTGTCTGAGAGTGTCTGAGAGTGTCAGAGACTTTCAGAGTGTGTCAGAGAGTGATAGAGAGTGATGGAGAGTGTATGGGGGTGTCAGAGAATGTCAGAGTTAGTCAGAAAGTGATAGACAGTGTCAGAGAGTGTCAGAGAGTGATAGAGAGTGATAGAGAGTGATAGAGAGTGATAGAGAGTGTCTGAGAGTGTCTGAGAGTGTCAGAGACTTTCAGAGTGTGTCACAGAGTGATAGAGAGTGATGGAGAGTGTCTGGGCGTGTCAGAGAGTGTCAGAGTTAGTCAGAGAGTGATAGACAGTGTCAGAGAGTGTCATAGAATGATAGAGATTGTCTGAGAGTGTCAGATAGTGATAGAGAGTGTCAAACTGTTTCAGAGAGTGATAGAGAGTGATAGAGAGTGTCAGAGAGTTTCAGAGTGTGTCAGAGAGTGTCAGAGAGTGATAGAAAGTGTCAGAGAGTGATAGAGAGTGTCTGAGAGTGTCTGAGAGTGACAGAGAGTGTCTGAGAGTGTCAGTCAGTGTCAGAGAGTGATAGAGAGAGTCAGAGATTGTCAGATTGTGTCAGAGTGTGTCAGAGAGTGATAGACAGTGATAGAGAGTGTCTGAGAGTGTCAGAGAGTGTCAGAGAGTGATAGAGTGTGTCAGAGTGTGTCAGAGAGTGTCAGAGAGTGATAGAGAGTGATAAAGAGTGACTGAGAGTGTCAGAGAGTGTCTGAGAGTGTCAGAGAGTGATAGAGAGTGTCAGAGAGTGATAGAGAGTGTCTGAGAGTGTCAGAAAGCGATAGAGAGTTTCAGAGAGTGTCAGAGAGTGTCAGAGAGTGATAGAGAGTGATTGAGAGTGACAGAGAGTATCTGAGAGTGTCAGTGAGTGTCAGAGAGTGATAGAGAGTGTCAGAGAGTGATAGAGTGTGTCTGAGAGTGTCAGAGAGCGTCAGCTTGTGATAGAGAGTGACAGAGAGTGTCTGCGATCGTCAGTGAGTGTCAGAGAGTGATTGAGAGTGTCTGACAAAGTCAGAGAGTGTATGAGAGTGTATGAGAGTGTCAGAGAATGTCAGAGCGTGTCAGAGAGTGATAGAGAGGGATAGGGAGTGTCAGAGAGTGCAATTGCGTGTCAGAGAGTGTCTGAGAGTTTCAGAGAGTGATAGAGAGTGTCAGAGTGCGATAGAGAGTGTCTGAGAGTGTCAGAGAGTGTCTGAGGGTGTCAGAGAGTGATAGAGAATGTCTGAGAGTTTCTGAGAGTGTCAGAGAGTGTCAGAGAGTGATAGAAAGTGATAGAGAGTGATAGAGTGTGTCACAGTGTGTCAGAGAGTGATCGAGAGTGTCAGAGTGTGTGAGAGTGAGAGAGAGTGTCAGAGTGTGTCAGAGAGTGATAGAGAGTGATAAAGAGTGACTGAGAGTGTCAGAGAGTGTCTGAGAGTGTCATTGACTGTCAGAGAGTGATTGAGAGTGTCTGAGAGTGTCTGAGAGTGTCAGAGACTTTCAGAGTGTGTCAGAGAGTGATAGAGAGTGATGGAGAGTGTATGGGGGTGTCAGAGAGTGTCAGAGTTAGTCAGAAAGTGATAGACAGTGTCAGAGAGTGTCAGAGAGTGATAGAGAGTGATAGAGAGTGATAGAGAGTGTCTGAGAGTGTCTGAGAGTGTCAGAGACTTTCAGAGTGTGTCACAGAGTGATAGAGAGTGATGGAGAGTGTCTGGGCGTGTCAGAGAGTGTCAGAGTTAGTCAGAGAGTGATAGACAGTGTCAGAGAGTGTCATAGAATGATAGAGATTGTCTGAGAGTGTCAGATAGTGATAGAGAGTGTCAAATTGTTTCAGAGAGTGATAGAGAGTGATAGAGAGTGTCAGAGAGTTTCAGAGTGTGTCAGAGAGTGTCAGAGAGTGATAGAAAGTGTCAGAGAGTGATAGAGAGTGATAGAGAGTGACAGAGAGTATCTGAGAGTGTCAGTGAGTGTCAGAGAGTGATAGAGAGTGTCAGAGAGTGATAGAGTGTGTCTGAGAGTGTCAGAGAGCGTCAGCTTGTGATAGAGAGTGACAGAGAGTGTCTGCGATCGTCAGTGAGTGTCAGAGAGTGATTGAGAGTGTCTGACAAAGTCAGATAGTGTATGAGAGTGTATGAGAGTGTCAGAGAATGTCAGAGCGTGTCAGAGAGTGATAGAGAGGGATAGGGAGTGTCAGAGAGTGCAATTGCGTGTCAGAGAGTGTCTGAGAGTTTCAGAGAGTGATAGAGAGTGTCAGAGTGCGATAGAGAGTGTCTGAGAGTGTCAGAGAGTGTCTGAGGGTGTCAGAGAGTGATAGAGAATGTCTGAGAGTTTCTGAGAGTGTCAGAGAGTGTCAGAGAGTGATAGAAAGTGATAGAGAGTGATAGAGTGTGTCACAGTGTGTCAGAGAGTGATAGAGAGTGTCAGAGTGGGTGAGAGTGAGAGAGAGTGTCAGAGTGTGTCAGAGAGTGATAGAGAGTGATAAAGAGTGACTGAGAGTGTCAGAGAGTGTCTGAGAGTGTCATTGACTGTCAGAGAGTGATTGAGAGTGTCTGAGAGTGTCTGAGAGTGTCAGAGACTTTCAGAGTGTGTCAGAGAGTGATAGAGAGTGATGGAGAGTGTATGGGGGTGTCAGAGAGTGTCAGAGTTAGTCAGAAAGTGATAGACAGTGTCAGAGAGTGTCAGAGAGTGATAGAGAGTGATAGAGAGTGATAGAGAGTGTCTGAGAGTGTCTGAGAGTGTCAGAGACTTTCAGAGTGTGTCACAGAGTGATAGAGAGTGATGGAGAGTGTCTGGGCGTGTCAGAGAGTGTCAGAGTTAGTCAGAGAGTGATAGACAGTGTCAGAGAGTGTCATAGAATGATAGAGATTGTCTGAGAGTGTCAGATAGTGATAGAGAGTGTCAAATTGTTTCAGAGAGTGATAGAGAGTGATAGAGAGTGTCAGAGAGTTTCAGAGTGTGTCAGAGAGTGTCAGAGAGTGATAGAAAGTGTCAGAGAGTGATAGAGAGTGATAGAGAGTGACAGAGAGTATCTGAGAGTGTCAGTGAGTGTCAGAGAGTGATAGAGAGTGTCAGAGAGTGATAGAGTGTGTCTGAGAGTGTCAGAGAGCGTCAGCTTGTGATAGAGAGTGACAGAGAGTGTCTGCGATCGTCAGTGAGTGTCAGAGGGTGATTGAGAGTGTCTGACAAAGTCAGATAGTGTATGAGAGTGTATGAGAGTGTCAGAGAATGTCAGAGCGTGTCAGAGAGTGATAGAGAGGGATAGGGAGTGTCAGAGAGTGCAATTGCGTGTCAGAGAGTGTCTGAGAGTTTCAGAGAGTGATAGAGTGTGTCAGAGTGCGATAGAGAGTGTCTGAGAGTGTCAGAGAGTGTCTGAGGGTGTCAGAGAGTGATAGAGAATGTCTGAGAGTTTCTGAGAGTGTCAGAGAGTGTCAGAGAGTGATAGAAAGTGATAGAGAGTGATAGAGTGTGTCACAGTGTGTCAGAGAGTGATAGAGAGTGTCAGAGTGTGTGAGAGTGAGAGAGAGTGTCAGAGTGTGTCAGAGAGTGATAGAGAGTGATAAAGAGTGACTGAGAGTGTCAGAGAGTGTCTGAGAGTGTCATTGACTGTCAGAGAGTGATTGAGAGTGTCTGGGAGTGTCTGAGAGTGTCAGAGACTTTCAGAGTGTGTCAGAGAGTGATAGAGAGTGATGGAGAGTGTATGGGGGTGTCAGAGAGTGTCAGAGTTAGTCAGAAAGTGATAGACAGTGTCAGAGAGTGTCAGAGAGTGATAGAGAGTGATAGAGAGTGATAGAGAGTGTCTGAGAGTGTCTGAGAGTGTCAGAGACTTTCAGAGTGTGTCACAGAGTGATAGAGAGTGATGGAGAGTGTCTGGGCGTGTCAGAGAGTGTCAGAGTTAGTCAGAGAGTGATAGACAGTGTCAGAGAGTGTCATAGAATGATAGAGATTGTCTGAGAGTGTCAGATAGTGATAGAGAGTGTCAAATTGTTTCAGAGAGTGATAGAGAGTGATAGAGAGTGTCAGAGAGTTTCAGAGTGGGTCAGAGAGTGTCAGAGAGTGATAGAAAGTGTCAGAGAGTGATAGAGAGTGTCTGAGAGTGTCTGAGAGTGACAGAGAGTGTCTGAGAGTGTCAGTCAGTGTCAGAGAGTGATAGAGAGAGTCAGAGATTGTCAGATTGTGTCAGAGTGTGTCAGAGAGTGATAGAGAGTGATAGAGAGTGTCTGAGAGTGTCAGAGAGTGTCAGAGAGCGATAGAGTGTGTCAGAGTGTGTCAGAGAGTGTCAGAGAGTGATAGAGAGTGATAAAGAGTGACTGAGAGTGTCAGAGAGTGTCTGAGAGTGTCAGAGATTGTCAGAGAGTGTCAGAGGGCGATAGAGAGTGTCTGACAGTGTCAGAGGATGAAAGAGAATGTCAGAGAGTGTGAGAGAGTGTCAGAGAGTGATAGAGAGTTTCTGAGAGTGTCAGTGAGTGATAGAGAGTGTCTGAGAGTGTCAGAAAGCGATAGAGAGTTTCAGAGAGTGTCAGAGAGTGTCAGAGAGTGATAGAGAGTGATAGAGAGTGTCTGAGAGTGACAGAGAGTATCTGAGAGTGTCAGTGAGTGTCAGAGAGTGATAGAGAGTGTCAGAGAGTGATAGAGTGTGTCTGAGAGTGTCAGAGAGCGTCAGCTTGTGATAGAGAGTGACAGAGAGTGTCTGCGAGCGTCAGTGAGTGTCAGAGAGTGATTGAGAGTGTCTGACAAAGTCATAGAGTGTATGAGAGTGTATGAGAGTGTCAGAGAGTGTCAGAGAGTGATAGAGAGTGTCAGAGAGTGATAGAGAATGTCTGAGAGTGTCAGAGAGAGTCATTGAGTGATAGAGAGTGTCAGAGAGTTTCAGAGAGTGATAGAGAGTGTCAGAGAGTGAAAGAGAGTGTCAGAAAGTGATAGAGAGTGATAGAGAGTGTCAGAGAGTGTCAGAGAGTGATAGAGAGTGTCTGAGAGTGTCAGAGAATGTCAGAGAGTGTCAGAGAGTGATAGAGAGTGATAGGGAGTGTTAGAGAGTGTAATTGCGTGTCAGAGAGTGTCTGAGAGTTTCAGAGAGTGATAGAGAGTGTCAGAGTGCGATAGAGAGTGTCTGAGAGTGTCAGAGAGTGTCTGAGGGTGTCAGAGAGTGATAGAGAATGTCTGAGAGTTTCTGAGAGTGTCAGAGTGTGTCAGAGAGTGATAGAAAGTGATAGAGAGTGATAGAGTGTGTCAGAGTGTGTCAGAGAGTGATAGAGAGTGTCAGAGTGTGTGAGAGTGATAGAGAGTGTCAGAGTGTGTCAGAGAGTGATAGAGCGTGATAAAGAGTGACAGAGAGTGTCAGAGAGTGTCTGAGAGTGTCATTGACTGTCAGATGTGATAGAGAGTGTCTGAGAGTGTCAGAGACTTTCAGAGTGTGTCAGAGAGACAAAGAGAGTGATGGAGAGTGTATGGGGGTGTCAGAGAGTGTCAGAGTTAGTCAGAAAGTGATAGACAGTATCAGAGAGTGTCAGAGAGTGATAGAGAGTGATAGAGAGTGCTAGAGAGTGTCTGAGAGTGACAGAGAGTGTCTGAGAGTGTCATTGACTGTCAGAGAGTGATAGAGAGTGTCTGAGAGTGTCAGAGACTTTCAGAGTGTGTCAGAGAGTGATAGAGAGTGATGGAGAGTGTCTGGGGGTGTCAGAGAGTGTCAGAGTTAGTCAGAGAGTGATAGACAGTGTCAGAGAGTGTCATAGAATGATAGAGATTGTCTGAGAGTGTCAGATAGTGATAGAGAGTGTCAAATTGTTTCAGAGAGTGATAGAGAGTGATGGAGAGTGTCAGAGAGTTTCAGAGTGTGTCAGAGAGTGTCAGAGAGTGATAGAAAGTGTCAGAGAATGATAGAGAGTGTCTGAGAGTGTCTGAGAGTGACAGAGAGTGTCTGAGAGTGTCAGTCAGTGTCAGAGAGTGATAGAGAGAGTCAGAGATTGTCAGATTGTGTCAGAGTGTGTCAGAGAGTGATAGAGAGTGATATAGAGTGTCAGAGTGTGTCAGAGAGTGTTAGAGAGTGTAAGAGAGAGTGTGAGTCTGTCAGAGAGTTTCAGAGAGTGCCAGCGAGTGAGAGAGAGTGTCTGAGAGTGTCTGAGAGTGACAGAGAGTGTCTGAGCGTTTCAGTGAGTCTCAGAGAGTGATAGAGTGTGTCTGAGTGTGTCAGAGTGTGTCAGAGAGTGATAGGGAGTGATATAGAGTGTCTGAGAGTGATATACACTGGCTGAGAGTGTCAGAGAGTGTCAGAGAGTGATAGAGAGTGTCTGAGAGTGACAGAGAGTGTCTGAGAGTGTCAGTGAGTGTCAGAGAGTGATAGAGAGTGATAGAGAGTGACTGAGAGTGTCTGAGAGCTTCTGAGAGTGTCAGCGACTGTCAGAGTGTGTCAGAGAGTGATAGAGAGAGTCTGAGAGTATCAGAGATGATAGAGAGTGTCAGAGAATGATAGAGAGTGTCAGAGAGTGTCAGAGAGTGATAGAGAGTGTCTGAGAATGTCTGAGAGTGTCAGAGAGTGTCTGAGAGTGATGGAGAGTGTCTGAGAGTGTCAGAGAGTGTCTGAGGGTGTCAGAGAGTGATAGAGAATGTCTGAGAGTGTCTGAGAGTGTCGGAGAGTGTCAGAGAGTGATAGAAAGTGATAGAGAGTGATAGAGTGTGTCAGAGTGTGTCAGAGAGCGATAGAGAGTGTCAGAGTGTGTGAGAGTGATAGAGAGTGTCAGAGTGTGTCAGAGAGTGATAGAGAGTGACTGAGAGTGTCAGAGAGTGATAGAGAGTGTCTGAGAGTGACAGAGAGTGTCTCAGAGTGCCATTGAGTGTCAGAGAGTGATAGAGAGTGTCTGAGAGTGTCAGAGACTTTCAGAGTGTGTCAGAGAGTGATAGAGAGTGATAGAGAGTGTCTGGGGGTGTCAGAGAGTGTCAGAATTAGTCAGAGAGTGATAGACAATGTCAGAGAGTTTCATAGAGTGATAGAGATTGTCTGAGAGTGTCAGATAGTGATAGAGAGTGTCAAATTGTTTCAGAGAGAGATAGAGAGTGATAGAGAGTGTCAGAGAGTTTCAGAGTGTGTCAGAGAGCGTCAGAGAGTGATAGAAAGTGTCAGAGAGTGATAGAGAGTGTCTGAGAGTGTCTGAGAGTGACAGAGAGTGTCTGAGAGTGTCAGTCAGTGTCAGAGAGTGATAGAGAGAGTCAGAGATTGTCAGATTGTGTCAGAGTGTGTCAGAGAGTGATAGAGAGTGATAGAGAGTGTCTGAGAGTGTCAGAGAGTGTCAGATTGTGTCAGAGAGTGTCAGAGAGTGATAGAGAGTGTAAGAGAGAGTGTGAGTGTGTCAGAGAGTTTCAGAGAGTGCCAGAGAGTGAGAGAGAGTGCCTGAGAGTGTCAGAGAGTGTCTGAGCGTTTCAGAGAGTGTCAGAGAGTGATAGAGAGTGTCTGAGAGTGTCAGAGAGTGTCAGAGAGTGATAGAGAGTGTCTGAGAGTGACAGAGAGTCTCTGAGAGTGTCAGTGAGTGTCAGAGAGTGATTGAGAGTGTCAGAGAGCGTCTGAGAGTGTCAGCGACTGTCAGAGTGTGTCAGAGAGTGATAGAGAGTGACAGAGAGTGTCAGAGAGTGATAGAGAGTGTCTGAGAGTTTCAGAGATTGTCAGAGATTGATAGAGAGAGTCTGAGAGTATCAGAGATGATAGAGAGTGTCAGAGAATGACAGAGAGTGTTAGAGAGTGTCAGAGAGTGATAGAGATTGATAGATAGTGTCTGAAAGAGTCAGAGAGCGTCAGAGAGTGTCAGAGAGTGTCAGAGAGTGTCAGAGAGTGATAGAGAGAGTTAGAGAGTTATAGAGAGTGTCTGAGAGTGTCTGAAAGTGACAGCGAGTGTCAGTGAGTGTCAGAGAGTGATGGAGAGTGTCTGAGAGTCTCAGAGAGTGTCAGAGATTGATAGAGAGAGTCTGAGAGTATCAGAGATGAAAGAGAGCGTCAGAGAGTGATAGAGAGTGTCAGAGAGTGATAGAGAGTGAGAGAGAGTGATAGAGAGTGTCTGAAAGAATCAGAGAGTGTCAGAGAGTGATAGAGAGAGTCAGAGAGTTATAGAGAGGGTCTGAGAGTGTCTGAGAGTGACAGAGAGTGTCTGAGAGTGTCAGTGAGTGTCAGAGAGTGATAGAGAGTGATAGAGAGTGTCAGAGAGTGATAGAGAGTGTCAGAGTGAGTCAGAGAGTGTCAGAGGGTGTCAGAGAGTGAAAGAGAGATTCAGAGAGCGATAGAGAGTGTCAGATTGTGTCAGAGAGTGTCAGAGAGCGATAGAGTGTGTCAGAGTGTGTCAGAGAATGTCAGAGAGTGTCAGAGAGTGTCAGAGAGTGATAGACAGTGATATAGAGTGTCAGAGTGTGTCAGAGAGTGTCAGAGAGTGATAGAGAGTGTAAGAGAGAGTGTGAGTGTATCAGAGAGTTTCAGAGAGTGCCAGAGAGTGAGAGAGAGTGTCTGAGAGTGTCAGAGAGTGTCTGAGCGTTTCTGTGAGTGTCATAGAGTGATAGAGAATGTCTGAGAATGTCAGAGTGTGTCAGAGAGTGATAGGGAGTGATATAGAGTGTCTGAGAGTGATAGAGACTTTCTGAGAGTGTCAGAGAGTGTCAGAGAGTGATAGAGAGTGTCTGAGAGTGACAGAGAGTGTCTGAGAGTGTCAGTGAGTGTCAGAGAGTGATAGAGAGTGATTGAGAGTGTCTGAGAGCGTCTGAGAGTGTCAGCGACTGTCAGAGTGTGTCAGAGAGTGATAGAGAGTGATAGAGAGTGTCAGAGTGTGTCAGAGAGTGTCAGAGAGTGATAGAAAGTGTCAGAGAGTGATAGAGAGTGTCTGAGAGTGTCTGAGAGTGACAGAGAGTGTCTGAGAGTGTCAGTCAGTGTCAGAGAGTGATAGAGAGAGTCAGAGATTGTCAGATTGTGTCAGAGTGTGTCAGAGAGTGATAGAGAGTGATAGAGAGTGTCTCAGAGTGTCAGAGAGTGTCAGAGAGCGATAGAGTGTGTCAGAGTGTGTCAGAGAGTGTCAGAGAGTGATAGAGAGTGATAAAGAGTAACTGAGAGTGTCAGAGAGTGTCTGAGAGTGTCAGAGATTGTCAGAGAGTGTCAGAGGGCGATAGAGAGTGTCTGACAGTGTCAGAGGATGAAGGAGAATGTCAGAGAGTGTGAGAGAGTGTCAGAGAGTGATAGAGAGTGTCTGAGAGTGTCTGAGAGTGACAGAGAGTGTCTGAGAGTGTCAGTCAGTGTCAGAGAGTGATAGAGAGAGTCAGAGATTGTCAGATTGTGTCAGAGTGTGTCAGAGAGTGATAGAGAGTGATAGAGAGTGTCTGAGAGTGTCAGAGAGTGTCAGATTGTGTCAGAGAGTGTCAGAGAGCGATAGAGTTTGTCAGAGTGTTTCAGAGAGTGTCAGAGAGTGTCAAAGAGTGTCAGAGAGTGTCAGAGAGTGATAGAGAGTGTAAGAGAGAGTGTGAGTGTTTCAGAGAGTTTCAGAGAGTGCCAGAGAGTGAGAGAGAGTGCCTGAGAGTGTCAGAGAGTGTCTGAGCGTTTCAGTGAGTGTCAGAGAGTGATAGAGAGTGTCTGAGAGTGTCAGAGAGTGTCAGAGAGTGATAGAGAGTGTCTGAGAGTGACAGAGAGTGTCTGAGAGTGTCAGTGAGTGTCAGAGAGTGATTGAGAGTGTCAGAGAGCGTCTGAGAGTGTCAGCGACTGTCAGAGTGTGTCAGAGAGTGATAGAGAGTGACAGAGAGTGTCAGAGAGTGTCAGAGAGTGATAGAGAGTGTCTGAGAGTTTCAGAGATTGTCAGAGATTGATAGAGAGAGTCTGAGAGTATCAGAGATGATAGAGAGTGTCAGAGAATGACAGAGAGTGTTAGAGAGTGTCAGAGAGTGTCAGAGAGTGTCAGAGAGTGGTAGAGAGAGTTAGAGAGTTATAGAGAGTGTCTGAGATTGTCTGAAAGTGACAGCGAGTGTCAGTGAGTGTCAGAGAGTGATGGAGAGTGTCTGAGAGTCTCAGAGAGTGTCAGAGATTGATAGAGAGAGTCTGAGAGTATCAGAGATGAAAGAGAGCGTCAGAGAGTGATAGAGAGTGTCAGAGAGTGATAGAGAGTGAGAGAGAGTGATAGAGAGTGTCTGAAAGAATCAGAGAGTGTCAGAGAGTGATAGAGAGAGTCAGAGAGTTATAGAGAGGGTCTGAGAGTGTCTGAGAGTGACAGAGAGTGTCTGAGAGTGTCAGTGAGTGATAGAGAGTGATAGAGAGTGTCAGAGAGTGATAGAGAGTGTCAGAGTGAGTCAGAGAGTGTCAGAGGGTGTCAGAGAGTGAAAGAGAGATTCAGAGAGCGATAGAGAGTGTCAGATTGTGTCAGAGAGTGTCAGAGAGCGATAGAGTGTGTCAGAGTGTGTCAGAGAAAGTCAGAGAGTGTCAGAGAGTGTCAGAGAGTGATAGAGAGTGATATAGAGTGTCAGAGTGTGTCAGAGAGTGTCAGAGAGTGATAGAGAGTGTAAGAGAGAGTGTGAGTGTGTCAGAGAGTTTCAGAGAGTGCCAGAGAGTGAGAGAGAGTGTCTGAGAGTGTCAGAGAGTGTCTGAGCGTTTCTGTGAGTGTCATAGAGTGATAGAGAGTGTCTGAGAATGTCAGAGTGTGTCAGAGAGTGATACGGAGTGATATAGAGTGTCTGAGAGTGATAGAGACTTTCTGAGAGTGTCAGAGAGTGTCAGAGAGTGATAGAGAGTGTCTGAGAGTGACAGAGAGTGTCTGAGAGTGTCAGTGAGTGTCAGAGAGTGATAGAGAGTGATTGAGAGTGTCTGAGAGCGTCTGAGAGTGTCAGCGACTGTCAGAGTGTGTCAGAGAGTGATAGAGAGTGACAGAGAGTGTCTGAGAGTGTCAGAGAGTGTCAGAGAGTGATAGAGAGTGTCTGAGAGTGACAGAGAGTGTCTGAGAGTGTCAGTGAGTGTCAGAGAGTGATAGAGAGTGTCTGAGAGTGACAGCGAGTGTCTGAGAGTGTCAGTGAGTGTCAGAGAGTGATAGAGAGTGATTGAGAGTGTCTGAGAGCGTCTGAGAGTGTCAGCGACTGTCAGAGTGTGTCACAGAGTGATAGAGAGTGACAGAGAGTGTCTGAGAGTGTCAGAGAGTGTCAGAGAGTGATAGAGAGTGTCTGAGAGTGTCAGAGTGTGTCAGAGAGTGATAGGGAGTGATATAGAGTGTCTGAGAGTGATAGAGACTGTCTGAGAGTGTCAGAGAGTGATAGAGAGTTTCTGAGAGTGACAGAGAGTGTCTGAGAGTGTCAGTGAGTGTCAGAGAGTGATAGAGAGTGATTGAGAGTGTCTGAGAGAGTCTGAGAGTGTCAGTGACTGTCAGAGTGCGTCAGAGAGTGATAGAGAGTGACAGAGAGTGTCAGAGAGTGATGGAGAGTGTCTGAGAGTTTCAGAGATAGTCAGAGATTGATAGAGAGAGTCTGAGAGTATCAGAGATGATAGAGAGTGTCAGAGAATGACAGAGAGTGTTAGAGAGTGTCAGAGAGTGATAGAGATTGATAGATAGTGTCTGAAAGAGTCAGAGAGCGTCAGAGAGTGTCAGAGAGTGTCAGCGAGTGTCTGAGAGTGTCAGTGAGTGTCAGAGAGTGATAGAGAGTGTCTGAGAGTGTATGAAAGTGACAGAGAGTGTCTGAGAGTGTCAGTGAGTGTCAGAGAGTGATAGAGAGTGTCTGAGAGTGTCAGAGAGTGTCAGAGATTGATCGAGAGAGTCTGAGAGTATCAGAGATGAAAGAGAGTGTCAGAGAGTGATAGAGAGTGTCAGAAATTGTCAGAGAGTAAGAGAGACTGATAGAGAGTGTCTGAAAGAATCAGAGATTGTCAGAGAGTGTCAGAGAGTGTCAGAGAGTGATAGAGAGAGTCAGAGAGTTATAGAGAGTGTCTGAGAGTGTCTGAAAGTGACAGAGAGTGTCTGAGATTGTCAGTGAGTGTCAGAGAGTGATAGAAAGTGATAGAGAGTGTCAGAGAGTGATCGAGAGTGTCAGAGTGAGTCAGAGAGTGTCAGAGAGTATCAGAGAGTGATAGAGAGATTCCGAGAGTGATAGAGAGTGTCTGAGAGTGATAGAGAGATTCAGAGAGAGTCTGAGAGTATCAGAGATGATAGAGAGAGTCAGATAGTTATAGAGTGTCTCAGAGTGTCTGGAAGTGACAGAGAGTGTCTGAGAGTGTCAGTGAGTATCAGAGAGTGATGGAGAGTGATAGAGAGTGTCAGAGAGTGATAGAGTGTGTCTGAGAGTGTCTGAGAGCGTCTGAGAGTGTCAGCGACTGTCAGAGTGTGTCAGAGAGTGATAGAGAGTGTCTGAGAGAGTCAGAGAGTGTCAGAGATGATAGGGAGTGTCAGAGAGTGATAGAGAGTGTCAGAGAGTGTCAGAGAGTGATAGAGAGTGATAGAGAGTGTCTGAGAGTGTCAGAGAGTGTCAGATTGTGTCAGAGAGTGTCAGAGAGCGATAGAGTTTGTCAGAGTGTTTCAGAGAGTGTCAGAGAGTGTCAAAGAGTGTCAGAGAGTGTCAGAGAGTGATAGAGAGTGTAAGAGAGAGTGTGAGTGTGTCAGAGAGTTTCAGAGAGTGCCAGAGAGTGAGAGAGAGTGCCTGAGAGTGTCAGAGAGTGTCTGAGCGTTTCAGTGAGTGTCAGAGAGTGATAGAGAGTGTCTGAGAGTGTCAGAGAGTGTCAGAGAGTGATAGAGAGTGTCTGAGAGTGACAGAGAGTGTCTGAGAGTGTCAGTGAGTGTCAGAGAGTGATTGAGAGTGTCAGAGAGCGTCTGAGAGTGTCAGCGACTGTCAGAGTGTGTCAGAGAGTGATAGAGAGTGACAGAGAGTGTCAGAGAGTGTCAGAGAGTGATAGAGAGTGTCTGAGAGTTTCAGAGATTGTCAGAGATTGATAGAGAGAGTCTGAGAGTATCAGAGATGATAGAGAGTGTCAGAGAATGACAGAGAGTGTTAGAGAGTGTCAGAGAGTGATAGAGATTGATAGATAGTGTCTGAAAGAGTCAGAGAGCGTCAGAGAGTGTCAGAGAGTGTCAGAGAGTGTCAGAGAGTGGTAGAGAGAGTTAGAGAGTTATAGAGAGTGTCTGAGATTGTCTGAAAGTGACAGCGAGTGTCAGTGAGTGTCAGAGAGTGATGGAGAGTGTCTGAGAGTCTCAGAGAGTGTCAGAGATTGATAGAGAGAGTCTGAGAGTATCAGAGATGAAAGAGAGCGTCAGAGAGTGATAGAGAGTGTCAGAGAGTGATAGAGAGTGATAGAGAGTGATAGAGAGTGATAGAGAGTGTCTGAAAGAATCAGAGAGTGTCAGAGAGTGATAGAGAGAGTCAGAGAGTTATAGAGAGGGTCTGAGAGTGTCTGAGAGTGACAGAGAGTGTCTGAGAGTGTCAGTGAGTGATAGAGAGTGATAGAGAGTGTCAGAGAGTGATAGAGAGTGTCAGAGTGAGTCAGAGAGTGTCAGAGGGTGTCAGAGAGTGAAAGAGAGATTCAGAGAGCGATAGAGAGTGTCAGATTGTGTCAGAGAGTGTCAGAGAGCGATAGAGTGTGTCAGAGTGTGTCAGAGAATGTCAGAGAGTGTCAGAGAGTGTCAGAGAGTGATAGAGAGTGATATAGAGTGTCAGAGTGTGTCAGAGAGTGTCAGAGAGTGATAGAGAGTGTAAGAGAGAGTGTGAGTGTGTCAGTGAGTTTCAGAGAGTGCCAGAGAGTGAGAGAGAGTGTCTGAGAGTGTCAGAGAGTGTCTGAGCGTTTCTGTGAGTGTCATAGAGTGATAGAGAGTGTCTGAGAATGTCAGAGTGTGTCAGAGAGTGATAGGGAGTGATATAGAGTGTCTGAGAGTGATAGAGACTTTCTGAGAGTGTCAGAGAGTGTCAGAGAGTGATAGAGAGTGTCTGAGAGTGACAGAGAGTGTCTGAGAGTGTCAGTGAGTGTCAGAGAGTGATAGAGAGTGATTGAGAGTGTCTGAGAGCGTCTGAGAGTGTCAGCGACTGTCAGAGTGTGTCAGAGAGTGATAGAGAGTGACAGAGAGTGTCTGAGAGTGTCAGAGAGTGTCAGAGAGTGATAGAGAGTGTCTGAGAGTGACAGAGAGTGTCTGAGAGTGTCAGTGAGTGTCAGAGAGTGATAGAGAGTGTCTGAGAGTGACAGCGAGTGTCTGAGAGTGTCAGTGAGTGTCAGAGAGTGATAGAGAGTGATTGAGAGTGTCTGAGAGCGTCTGAGAGTGTCAGCGACTGTCAGAGTGTGTCACAGAGTGATAGAGAGTGACAGAGAGTGTCTGAGAGTGTCAGAGAGCGATAGAGTGTGTCAGAGTGTGTCAGAGAATGTCAGAGAGTGTCAGAGAGTGTCAGAGAGTGATAGAGAGTGATATAGAGTGTCAGAGTGTGTCAGAGAGTGTCAGAGAGTGATAGAGAGTGTAAGAGAGAGTGTGAGTGTGTCAGTGAGTTTCAGAGAGTGCCAGAGAGTGAGAGAGAGTGTCTGAGAGTGTCAGAGAGTGTCTGAGCGTTTCTGTGAGTGTCATAGAGTGATAGAGAGTGTCTGAGAATGTCAGAGTGTGTCAGAGAGTGATAGGGAGTGATAGAGTGTCTGAGAGTGATAGAGACTTTCTGAGAGTGTCAGAGAGTGTCAGAGAGTGATAGAGAGTGTCTGAGAGTGACAGAGAGTGTCTGAGAGTGTCAGTGAGTGTCAGAGAGTGATAGAGAGTGATTGAGAGTGTCTGAGAGCGTCTGAGAGTGTCAGCGACTGTCAGAGTGTGTCAGAGAGTGATAGAGAGTGACAGAGAGTGTCTGAGAGTGTCAGAGAGTGTCAGAGAGTGATAGAGAGTGTCTGAGAGTGACAGAGAGTGTCTGAGAGTGTCAGTGAGTGTCAGAGAGTGATAGAGAGTGTCTGAGAGTGACAGCGAGTGTCTGAGAGTGTCAGTGAGTGTCAGAGAGTGATTGAGAGTGTCTGAGAGCGTCTGAGAGTGTCAGCGACTGTCAGAGTGTGTCACAGAGTGATAGAGAGTGACAGAGAGTGTCTGAGAGTGTCAGAGAGTGTCAGAGAGTGATAGAGAGTGTCTGAGAGTGTCAGAGTGTGTCAGAGAGTGATAGGGAGTGATATAGAGTGTCTGAGAGTGATAGAGACTGTCTGAGAGTGTCAGAGAGTGATAGAGAGTGTCTGAGAGTGACAGAGAGTGTCAGAGAGTGTCAGTGAGTGTCAGAGAGTGATAGAGAGTGATTGAGAGTGTCTGAGAGAGTCTGAGAGTGTCAGTGACTGTCAGAGTGCGTCAGAGAGTGATAGAGAGTGACAGAGAGTGTCAGAGAGTGATGGAGAGTGTCTGAGAGTTTCAGAGATAGTCAGAGATTGATAGAGAGAGTCTGAGAGTATCAGAGATGATAGAGAGTGTCAGAGAATGACAGAGAGTGTTAGAGAGTGTCAGAGAGTGATAGAGATTGATAGATAGTGTCTGAAAGAGTCAGAGAGCGTCAGAGAGTGTCAGAGAGTGTCAGCGAGTGTCTGAGAGTGTCAGTGAGTGTCAGAGAGTGATAGAGAGTGTCTGAGAGTGTATGAAAGTGACAGAGAGTGTCTGAGAGTGTCAGTGAGTGTCAGAGAGTGATAGAGAGTGTCTGAGAGTGTCAGAGAGTGTCAGAGATTGATCGAGAGAGTCTGAGAGTATCAGAGATGAAAGAGAGTGTCAGAGAGTGATAGAGAGTGTCAGAAATTGTCAGAGAGTAAGAGAGACTGATAGAGAGTGTCTGAAAGAATCAGAGATTGTCAGAGAGTGTCAGAGAGTGTCAGAGAGTGATAGAGAGAGTCAGAGAGTTATAGAGAGTGTCTGAGAGTGTCTGAAAGTGACAGAGAGTGTCTGAGATTGTCAGTGAGTGTCAGAGAGTGATAGAAAGTGATAGAGAGTGTCAGAGAGTGATCGAGAGTGTCAGAGTGAGTCAGAGAGTGTCAGAGAGTATCAGAGAGTGATAGAGAGATTCCGAGAGTGATAGAGAGTGTCTGAGAGTGATAGAGAGATTCAGAGAGAGTCTGAGAGTATCAGAGATGATAGAGAGAGTCAGATAGTTATAGAGTGTCTCAGAGTGTCTGGAAGTGACAGAGAGTGTCTGAGAGTGTCAGTGAGTATCAGAGAGTGATGGAGAGTGATAGAGAGTGTCAGAGAGTGATAGAGTGTGTCTGAGAGTGTCTGAGAGCGTCTGAGAGTGTCAGCGACTGTCAGAGTGTGTCAGAGAGTGATAGAGAGTGTCTGAGAGAGTCAGAGAGTGTCAGAGATGATAGGGAGTGTCAGAGAGTGATAGAGAGTGTCAGAGAGTGTCAGAGAGTGATAGAGAGTGTCAGAGAGTATCAGAGAGTGATAGAGAGAGATAGCGAGTGTCAGAGAGTGTCTGAGAGTGTCAGAGAGTGACAGAGAGTGATAGAGAGTGTCTGAGAGTGACAGAGAGTGTCTGAGAGTTTCATTGAGTGTCAGAGAGTGATAGAGAGTGTCTGAGAGTGTCTGAGAGTGTCAGAGACTTTCAGAGTGTGTCAGAGAGTGATAGAGACTGATAGAGAGTGTCTGGGAGTGTCAGAGAGTGTCAGAGTTAGTCAGAGAGTGATAGACAATGTCAGAGAGTGTCAGAGAGTGATAGAGAGTGTCAAATTGTTTCAGAGAGTTATAGAGAGTGTCAGAGTGTGTGAGAGTGATAGAGAGTGTCAGAGTGTGTCAGAGAGTGATAGAGAGTGTCAAAGAGTGTCAGAGAGTGTCTGAGAGTGATAGAGTGTGTCAGAGTGTGTCAGAGAGTGATAGAGAGTGTCAGAGTGTTTGAGAGTGTCGGAGAGTAATAGAGAGTTTCAGAGTGTGTCAGAGTGTGTCAGAGAGTGATAGAGAGTGATAGAGAGTGTCTGAAAGTGTCAGAGAGTTTCAGAGAGTATCAGGGAGTATCAGAGAGTGATAGAGAGAGATAGCGAGTGTCAGAGAGTGTCTGAGAGTGTCAGGGATTGTCAGAGAGTGTCAGAGCGTGATAGAGAATTTCTGAGAGTGTCTGAGAGTGATAGAGTGTGTCAGAGTGTGTCAGAGAGTGATAGAGAGTGTCAGAGTGTGTGAGAGTGTCAGAGAGCAATAGAGAGTTTCAGAGTGTGTCAGAGTGTGTCAGAGAGTGATAGAGAGTGAAAGAGAGTGATAGAGAGTGTCAGAGAGTGATAGAGAGTGATAGAGAGTGACAGAGAGTGACAGAGAGTGATAGAGAGTGTCAGAGAGTGATAGAGAGTGTCAGAGTGAGTCAGAGAGTGTCAGAGAGTGTCAGAGAGTGATAGAGAGATTCAGAGAGTGATAGAGAGTGTCAGATTGTGTCAGAGAGGGTCAGAGAGCGATAGAGTGTGTCAGAGAGTGTCAGAGAGTGTCAGAGAGTGTCAGAGAGTGTCAGAGAGTGACAGAGAGTGATATAGAGTGTCAGAGTGTGTCAGAGAGTGTCAGAGAGTGATAGAGAGTGCAAGAGAGAGTGTGAGTGTGTCAGAGAGTTTCAGAGAGTGTCTGAGCGTTTCAGTGAGTGTCAGAGAGTGATAGAGAGTGTCTGAGTGTGTCAGAGTGTGTCAGAGAGTGATAGGGAGCGATATAGAGTGTCTGAGAGTGATAGAGACTGTCTGAGAGTGTCAGAGAGCGATAGAGTTTGTCAGAGTGTGTCAGAGAGTGTCAGAGAGTGTCAAAGAGTGTCAGAGAGTGTCAGAGAGTGATAGAGAGTGTAAGAGAGAGTGTGAGTGTGTCAGAGAGTTTCAGAGAGTGCCATAGAGTGAGAGAGAGTGCCTGAGAGTGTCAGAGAGTGTCTGAGCGTTTCAGTGAGTGTCAGATTGTGATAGAGAGTGTCTGAGAGTGTCAGAGAGTGTCAGAGAGTGATGGAGAGTGTCTGAGAGTGACAGAGAGTGTCTGAGTGTGTCAGTGAGTGTCAGAGAGTGATTGAGAGTGTCAGAGAGCGTCTGAGAGTGTCAGCGACTGTCAGAGTGTGTCAGAGAGTGATAGAGAGTGTCAGAGTGTGTCAGAGAGTGATAGAGAGTGTCAAAGAGTGTCAGAGAGTGTCTGAGAGTGATAGAGTGTGTCAGAGTGTGTCAGAGAGTGATAGAGAGTGTCAGAGTGTTTGAGAGTGTCAGAGAGCAATAGAGAGTTTCAGAGTGTGTCAGAGTGTGTCAGAGAGTGATAGAGAGTGATAGAGAGTGTCTGAAAGTGTCAGAGAGTGTCAGAGAGTATCAGGGAGTATCAGAGAGTGATAGAGAGAGATAGCGAGTGTCAGAGAGTGTCTGAGAGTGTCAGGGATTGTCAGAGAGTGTCAGAGCGTGATAGAGAATTTCTGAGAGTGTCTGAGAGTGATAGAGTGTGTCAGAGTGTGTCAGAGAGTGATAGAGAGTGTCAGAGTGTGTGAGAGTGTCAGAGAGCAATAGAGAGTTTCAGAGTGTGTCAGAGTGTGTCAGAGAGTGATAGAGAGTGAAAGAGAGTGATAGAGAGTGTCAGAGAGTGATAGAGAGTGATAGAGAGTGACAGAGAGTGACAGAGAGTGATAGAGAGTGTCAGAGTGAGTCAGAGAGTGTCAGAGAGTGTCAGAGAGTGATAGAGAGATTCAGAGAGTGATAGAGAGTGTCAGATTGTGTCAGAGAGGGTCAGAGAGCGATAGAGTGTGTCAGAGAGTGTCAGAGAGTGATATAGAGTGTCAGAGTGTGTCAGAGAGTGTCAGAGAGTGATAGAGAGTGCAAGAGAGAGTGTGAGTGTGTCAGAGAGTTTCAGAGAGTGTCTGAGCGTTTCAGTGAGTGTCAGAGAGTGATAGAGAGTGTCTGAGAGTGTCAGAGTGTGTCAGAGAGTGATAGGGAGCGATATAGAGTGTCTGAGAGTGATAGAGACTGTCTGAGAGTGTCAGAGAGCGATAGAGTTTGTCAGAGTGTGTCAGAGAGTGTCAGAGAGTGTCAAAGAGTGTCAGAGAGTGTCAGAGAGTGATAGAGAGTGTAAGAGAGAGTGTGAGTGTGTCAGAGAGTTTCAGAGAGTGCCATAGAGTGAGAGAGAGTGCCTGAGAGTTTCAGAGAGTGTCTGAGCGTTTCAGTGAGTGTCAGAGAGTGATAGAGAGTGTCTGAGAGTGTCAGAGAGTGTCAGAGAGTGATGGAGAGTGTCTGAGAGTGACAGAGAGTGTCTGAGTGTGTCAGTGAGTGTCAGAGAGTGATTGAGAGTGTCAGAGAGCGTCTGAGAGTGTCAGCGACTGTCAGAGTGTGTCAGAGAGTGATAGAGAGTGACAGAGAGTGTCAGAGAGTGTCAGAGAGTGATAGAGAGTGTCTGAGAGTTTCAGAGATTGTCAGAGATTGATAGAGAGAGTCTGAGAGTATCAGAGTGTGTCAGAGAGTGATAGGGAGTGATATAGAGTGTCAGAGAGTGTCAGAGAGTGTCAGAGAGTGATAGAGAGTGTCTGAGAGTGACAGAGAGTGTCTGAGAGTGTCAGTGAGTGTCAGAGAGTGATAGAGAGTGATTGAGAGTGTCTGAGAGCGTCTGAGAGTGTCAGCGACTGTCAGAGTGTGTCAGAGAGTGATAGAGAGTGACAGAGAGTGTCTGAGAGTGTCAGAGAGTGTCAGAGAGTGATAGAGAGTGTCTGAGAGTGACAGAGAGTGTCTGAGAGTGTCAGTGAGTGTCAGAGAGTGATAGAGAGTGTCTGAGAGTGACAGCGAGTGTCTGAGAGTGTCAGTGAGTGTCAGAGAGTGATAGAGAGTGATTGAGAGTGTCTGAGAGCGTCTGAGAGTGTCAGCGACTGTCAGAGTGTGTCACAGAGTGATAGAGAGTGACAGAGAGTGTCTGAGAGTGTCAGAGAGTGTCAGAGAGTGATAGAGAGTGTCTGAGAGTGTCAGAGTGTGTCAGAGAGTGATAGGGAGTGATAGAGAGTGTCTGAGAGTTTCAGAGATTGTCAGAGATTGATAGAGAGAGTTAGAGAGTTATAGAGAGTGTCTGAGAGTGTCTGAAAGTGACAGCGAGTGTCAGTGAGTGTCAGAGAGTGATGGAGAGTGTCTGAGAGTCTCAGAGAGTGTCAGAGATTGATAGAGAGAGTCTGAGAGTATCAGAGATGAAAGAGAGCGTCAGAGAGTGATAGAGAGTGTCAGAGAGTGATAGAGAGTGAGAGAGAGTGATAGAGAGTGTCTGAAAGAATCAGAGTGTGTCAGAGAGTGATAGAGAGGGTCTGAGAGTGTCTGAAAGTGACAGAGAGTGTCTGAGAGTGTCAGTGAGTGTCAGAGAGTGATAGAGAGTGATAGAGAGTGTCAGAGAGTGATAGAGAGTGTCAGAGTGAGTCAGAGAGTGTCAGAGGGTGTCAGAGAGCGATAGAGAGTGTCAGATTGTGTCAGAGAGTGTCAGAGAGCGATAGAGTGTGTCAGAGTGTGTCAGAGAGTGTCAGAGAGTGTCAGAGAGTGTCAGAGATTGATAGAGAGTGATATAGAGTGTCAGAGTGTGTCAGAGAGTGTCAGAGAGTGATAGAGAGTGTAAGAGAGAGTGTGAGTGTGTCAGAGAGTTTCAGAGAGTGCCAGAGAGTGAGAGAGAGTGCCTGAGAGTTTCAGAGAGTGTCTGAGCGTTTCAGTGAGTGTCAGAGAGTGATAGAGAGTGTCTGAGAGTGTCAGAGAGTGTCAGAGAGTGATGGAGAGTGTCTGAGAGTGACAGAGAGTGTCTGAGTGTGTCAGTGAGTGTCAGAGAGTGATTGAGAGTGTCAGAGAGCGTCTGAGAGTGTCAGCGACTGTCAGAGTGTGTCAGAGAGTGATAGAGAGTGACAGAGAGTGTCAGAGAGTGTCAGAGAGTGATAGAGAGTGTCTGAGAGTTTCAGAGATTGTCAGAGATTGATAGAGAGAGTCTGAGAGTATCAGAGATGATAGAGAGTGTCTGAAAGAGTCAGAGAGCGTCAGAGAGTGTCAGAGAGTGTCAGAGAGTGTCAGAGAGTGATAGAGAGAGTTAGAGAATTATAGAGAGTGTCTGAGAGTGTCTGAAAGTGACAGCGAGTGTCAGTGAGTGTCAGAGAGTGATGGAGAGTGTCTGAGAGTCTCAGAGAGTGTCAGAGATTGATAGAGAGAGTCTGAGAGTATCAGAGATGAAAGAGAGCGTCAGAGAGTGATAGAGAGTGTCAGAGAGTGATAGAGAGTGAGAGAGAGTGATAGAGAGTGTCTGAAAGAATCAGAGTGTGTCAGAGAGTGATAGAGAGAGTCTGAGAGTGTCTGAAAGTGACAGAGAGTGTCTGAGAGTGTCAGTGAGTGTCAGAGAGTGATAGAGAGTGATAGAGAGTGTCAGAGAGTGATAGAGAGTGTCAGAGTGAGTCAGAGAGTGTCAGAGGGTGTCAGAGAGCGATAGAGAGTGTCAGATTGTGTCAGAGAGTGTCAGAGAGCGATAGAGTGTGTCAGAGTGTGTCAGAGAGTGTCAGAGAGTGTCAGAGAGTGTCAGAGATTGATAGAGAGTGATATAGAGTGTCAGAGTGTGTCAGAGAGTGTCAGAGAGTGATAGAGAGTGTAAGAGAGAGTGTGAGTGTGTCAGAGAGTTTCAGAGAGTGCCAGAGAGTGAGAGAGAGTGTCTGAGAGTGTCAGAGAGTGTCTGAGCGTTTCTGTGAGTGTCAAAGAGTGATAGAGAGTGTCTGAGAATGTCAGAGTGTGTCAGAGAGTGATAGGGAGTGATATAGAGTGTCAGAGAGTGTCAGAGAGTGTCAGAGAGTGATAGAGAGTGTCTGAGAGTGACAGAGAGTGTCTGAGAGTGTCAGTGAGTGTCAGAGAGTGATAGAGAGTGATTGAGAGTGTCTGAGAGCGTCTGAGAGTGTCAGCGACTGTCAGAGTGTGTCAGAGAGTGATAGAGAGTGACAGAGAGTGTCTGAGAGTGTCAGAGAGTGTCAGAGAGTGATAGAGAGTGTCTGAGAGTGACAGAGAGTGTCTGAGAGTGTCAGTGAGTGTCAGAGAGTGATAGAGAGTGTCTGAGAGTGACAGCGAGTGTCTGAGAGTGTCAGTGAGTGTCAGAGAGTGATAGAGAGTGATTGAGAGTGTCTGAGAGCGTCTGAGAGTGTCAGCGACTGTCAGAGTGTGTCACAGAGTGATAGAGAGTGACAGAGAGTGTCTGAGAGTGTCAGAGAGTGTCAGAGAGTGATAGAGAGTGTCTGAGAGTGACAGAGAGTGTCTGAGAGTGTCAGTGAGTGTCAGAGAGTGATAGAGAGTGTCTGAGAGTGACAGCGAGTGTCTGAGAGTGTCAGTGAGTGTCAGAGAGTGATAGAGAGTGATTGAGAGTGTCTGAGAGCGTCTGAGAGTGTCAGCGACTGTCAGAGTGTGTCACAGAGTGATAGAGAGTGACAGAGAGTGTCTGAGAGTGTCAGAGTGTGTCAGAGAGTGATAGGGAGTGATAGAGAGTGTCTGAGAGTTTCAGAGATTGTCAGAGATTGATAGAGAGAGTTAGAGAGTTATAGAGAGTGTCTGAGAGTGTCTGAAAGTGACAGCGAGTGTCAGTGAGTGTCAGAGAGTGATGGAGAGTGTCTGAGAGTCTCAGAGAGTGTCAGAGATTGATAGAGAGAGTCTGAGAGTATCAGAGATGAAAGAGAGCGTCAGAGAGTGATAGAGAGTGTCAGAGAGTGATAGAGAGTGAGAGAGAGTGATAGAGAGTGTCTGAAAGAATCAGAGTGTGTCAGAGAGTGATAGAGAGAGTCAGAGAGTTATAGAGAGGGTCTGAGAGTGTCTGAAAGTGACAGAGAGTGTCTGAGAGTGTCAGTGAGTGTCAGAGAGTGATAGAGAGTGATAGAGAGTGTCAGAGAGTGATAGAGAGTGTCAGAGTGAGTCAGAGAGTGTCAGAGGGTGTCAGAGAGTGATGGAGAGATTCAGAGAGCGATAGAGAGTGTCAGATTGTGTCAGAGAGTGTCAGAGAGCGATAGAGTGTGTCAGAGTGTGTCAGAGAGTGTCAGAGAGTGTCAGAGAGTGTCAGTGAGTGATAGAGAGTGATATAGAGTGTCAGAGTGTGTCAGAGAGTGTCAGAGAGTGATAGAGAGTGTAAGAGAGAGTGTGAGTGTGTCAGAGAGTTTCAGAGAGTGCCAGAGAGTGAGAGAGAGTGGCTGAGAGTGTCAGAGAGTGTCTGAGCGTTTCTGTGAGTGTCATAGAGTGATAGAGAGTGTCTGAGAATGTCAGAGTGTGTCAGAGAGTGATAGGGAGTGATATAGAGTATCTGAGAGTGATAGAGACTTTCTGAGAGTGTCAGAGAGTGTCAGAGAGTGATAGAGAGTGTCTGAGAGTGACAGAGAGTGTCTGAGAGTGTCAGTGAGTGTCAGAGAGTGATAGAGAGTGATTGAGAGTGTCTGAGAGCGTCTGAGAGTGTCAGCGACTGTCAGAGTGTGTCAGAGAGTGATAGAGAGTGACAGAGAGTGTCTGAGAGTGTCAGAGAGTGTCAGAGAGTGATAGAGAGTGTCTGAGAGTGACAGAGAGTGTCTGAGAGTGTCAGTGAGTGTCAGAGAGTGATAGAGAGTGTCTGAGAGTGACAGCGAGTGTCTGAGAGTGTCAGTGAGTGTCAGAGAGTGATAGAGAGTGATTGAGAGTGTCTGAGAGCGTCTGAGAGTGTCAGCGACTGTCAGAGTGTGTCACAGAGTGATAGAGAGTGACAGAGAGTGTCTGAGAGTGTCAGAGAGTGTCAGAGAGTGATAGAGAGTGTCTGAGAGTGTCAGAGTGTGTCAGAGAGTGATAGGGAGTGATATAGAGTGTCTGAGAGTGATAGAGACTGTCTGAGAGTGTCAGAGAGTGTCAGAGAGTGATAGAGAGTGTCAGAGAGTGATAGAGAGTGTCAGAGTGAGTCAGAGAGTGTCAGAGGGTGTCAGAGAGTGATGGAGAGATTCAGAGAGCGATAGAGAGTGTCAGATTGTGTCAGAGAGTGTCAGAGAGCGATAGAGTGTGTCAGAGTGTGTCAGAGAGTGTCAGAGAGTGTCAGAGAGTGTCAGTGAGTGATAGAGAGTGATATAGAGTGTCAGAGTGTGTCAGAGAGTGTCAGAGAGTGATAGAGAGTGTAAGAGAGAGTGTGAGTGTGTCAGAGAGTTTCAGAGAGTGCCAGAGAGTGAGAGAGAGTGGCTGAGAGTGTCAGAGAGTGTCTGAGCGTTTCTGTGAGTGTCATAGAGTGATAGAGAGTGTCTGAGAATGTCAGAGTGTGTCAGAGAGTGATAGGGAGTGATATAGAGTATCTGAGAGTGATAGAGACTTTCTGAGAGTGTCAGAGAGTGTCAGAGAGTGATAGAGAGTGTCTGAGAGTGACAGAGAGTGTCTGAGAGTGTCAGTGAGTGTCAGAGAGTGATAGAGAGTGATTGAGAGTGTCTGAGAGCGTCTGAGAGTGTCAGCGACTGTCAGAGTGTGTCAGAGAGTGATAGAGAGTGACAGAGAGTGTCTGAGAGTGTCAGAGAGTGTCAGAGAGTGATAGAGAGTGTCTGAGAGTGACAGAGAGTGTCTGAGAGTGTCAGTGAGTGTCAGAGAGTGATAGAGAGTGTCTGAGAGTGACAGCGAGTGTCTGAGAGTGTCAGTGAGTGTCAGAGAGTGATAGAGAGTGATTGAGAGTGTCTGAGAGCGTCTGAGAGTGTCAGCGACTGTCAGAGTGTGTCACAGAGTGATAGAGAGTGACAGAGAGTGTCTGAGAGTGTCAGAGAGTGTCAGAGAGTGATAGAGAGTGTCTGAGAGTGTCAGAGTGTGTCAGAGAGTGATAGGGAGTGATATAGAGTGTCTGAGAGTGATAGAGACTGTCTGAGAGTGTCAGAGAGTGTCAGAGAGTGATAGAGAGTGTCTGAGAGTGACAGAGAGTGTCTGAGAGTGTCAGTGAGTGTCAGAGAGTGATAGAGAGTGATTGAGAGTGTCTGAGAGAGTCTGAGAGTGTCAGCGACTGTCAGAGTGTGTCAGAGAGTGATAGAGAGTGACAGAGAGTGTCAGAGAGTGATAGAGAGTGTCTGAGAGTTTCAGAGATTGTCAGAGATTGATAGAGAGTGTCTGAGAGTATCAGAGATGATAGAGAGTGTCAGAGAATGACAGAGGGTGTTAGAGAGTGTCAGAGAGTGATAGAGACTGATAGATAGTGTCTGAAAGAGTCAGAGAGCGTCAGAGAGTGTCAGAGAGTGTCAGAGAGTGATAGAGAGAGTCAGAGAGTTATAGAGAGTGTCTGAGAGTGTCTGAAAGTGACAGAGAGTGTCTGAGAGTGTCAGTGAGTGTCAGAGAGTGATAGAGAGTGTCTGAGAGTGTCAGAGAGTGTCAGAGATTGATAGAGAGAGTCTGAGAGTATCAGAGATGAAAGAGAGTGTCAGAGAGTGATAGAGAGTGTCAGAGATTGTCAGAGAGTGATAGAGAGAGAGATAGAGAGTGTCTGAAAGAATCAGAGATTGTCAGAGAGTGTCAGAGAGTGTCAGAGAGTGATAGAGAGAGTCAGAGAGTTATAGAGAGTGTCTGAGAGTGTCTGAAAGTGACAGAGAGTGTCTGAGAGTGTCAGTGAGTGTCAGAGAGTGATAGAAAGTGATAGAGAGTGTCAGAGAGTGATAGAGAGTGTCAGAGTGAGTCAGAGAGTGTCAGAGAGTATCAGAGAGTGATAGAGAGATTCCGAGAGTGATAGAGAGTGTCTGAGAGTGATAGAGAGATTCAGAGAGAGTCTGAGAGTGTCAGAGAGTGATAGAGAGAGTCAGATAGTTATAGAGTGTCTCAGAGTGTCTGAAAGTGACAGAGAGTGTCTGAGAGTGTCAGTGAGTATCAGAGAGTGATAGAGAGTGATAGAGAGTGTCAGAGAGTGATAGAGTGTGTCTGAGAGTGTCTGAGAGCGTCTGAGAGTGTCAGCGACTGTCAGAGTATGTCAGAGAGTGATAGAGAGTGTCTGAGAGAGTCAGAGAGTGTCAGAGATGATAGGGAGTGTCAGAGAGTGATGGAGAATGTCAGAGAGTGTCAGAGAGTGATAGAGAGTGTCAGAGAGTATCAGAGAGTGATAGAGAGAGATGGCGAGTGTCAGAGAGTGTCTGAGAGTGTCTGAGAGTGTCAGAGAGTGACAGAGAGTGATAGAGAGTGTCTGAGAGTGACAGAGAGTGTCTGAGAGTTTCTTTGAGTGTCAGAGAGTGATAGAGACTGATAGAGAGTGTCTGGGAGTGTCAGAGAGTGTCAGAGTTAGTCAGAGAGTGATAGACAATGTCAGAGAGTGTCAGAGAGTGATAGAGAGTGTCAAATTGTTTCAGAGAGTTATAGAGAGTGTCAGAGTGTGTGAGAGTGATAGAGAGTGTCAGAGTGTGTCAGAGAGTGATAGAGAGTGTCAGAGAGTGTCGGAGAGTGTCTGAGAGTGATAGAGTGTGTCAGAGTGTGTCAGAGAGTGATAGAGAGTGTCAGAGTGTGTGAGAGCGTCAGAGAGTAATAGAGAGTTTCAGAGTGTGTCAGAGTGTGTCAGAGAGTGATAGAGAGTGATAGAGAGTGATACAGAGTGTCTGAAAGTGTCAGAGAGTGTCAGAGAGTATCAGAGAGTGATAGAGAGAGATAGCGAGTGTCAGAGAGTGTCTGAGAGTGTCAGGGATTGTCAGAGAGTGTCAGAGAGTGATAGAGAATTTCTGAGAGTGTCTGAGAGTGATAGAGTGTGTCAGAGTGTGTCAGAGAGTGATAGAGAGTGTCAGAGTGTGTCAGAGTGTCAGAGAGCAATAGAGAGTTTCAGAGTGTGTCAGAGTGTGTCAGAGAGTGATAGAGAGTGAAAGAGAGTGATAGAGAGTGTCAGAGAGTGATAGAGAGTGTCAGAGAGTGATAGAGAGTGATAGAGAGTGACAGAGAGTGATAGAGAGTGTCAGAGAGTGATAGAGAGTGTCAGAGTGAGTCAGAGAGTGTCAGAGAGTGTCAGAGAGTGATAGAGAGATTCAGAGAGTGATAGAGAGTGTCAGATTGTGTCAGAGAGTGTCAGAGAGCGATAGAGTGTGTCAGAGAGTGTCAGAGAGTGTCAGAGAGTGACAGAGAGTGATATAGAGTGTCAGAGTGTGTCAGAGAGTGTCAGAGAGTGATAGAGAGTGCAAGAGAGAGTGTGAGTGTGTCAGAGAGTTTCAGAGAGTGCCAGAGAGTGAGAGAGTGTGTCTGAGAGTGTCAGAGAGTGTCTGAGCGTTTCAGTGAGTGTCAGAGAGTGATAGAGAGTGTCTGAGAGTGTCAGAGTGTGTCAGAGAGTGATAGGGAGTGATATAGAGTGTCTGAGAGTGATAGAGACTGTCTGAGAGTGTCAGAGAGTGTCAGAGAATGATAGAGAGTGTCTGAGAGTGACAGAGAGTGTCTGAGAGTGTCAGTGAGTGTCAGAGAGTGATAGAGAGTGATTGAGAGTGTCTGAGAGCGTCTGAGAGTGTCAGCGACTGTCAGAGAGTGATAGAGAGTGATAGAGAGTGTCAGAGAGTGATAGAGTGTGTCTGAGAGTGTCTGAGAGCGTCTGAGAGTGTCAGCGACTGTCAGAGTATGTCAGAGAGTGATAGAGAGTGTCTGAGAGAGTCAGAGAGTGTCAGAGATGATAGGGAGTGTCAGAGAGTGATGGAGAATGTCAGAGAGTGTCAGAGAGTGATAGAGAGTGTCAGAGAGTATCAGAGAGTGATAGAGAGAGATGGCGAGTGTCAGAGAGTGTCTGAGAGTGTCTGAGAGTGTCAGAGAGTGACAGAGAGTGATAGAGAGTGTCTGAGAGTGACAGAGAGTGTCTGAGAGTTTCTTTGAGTGTCAGAGAGTGATAGAGACTGATAGAGAGTGTCTGGGAGTGTCAGAGAGTGTCAGAGTTAGTCAGAGAGTGATAGACAATGTCAGAGAGTGTCAGAGAGTGATAGAGAGTGTCAAATTGTTTCAGAGAGTTATAGAGAGTGTCAGAGTGTGTGAGAGTGATAGAGAGTGTCAGAGTGTGTCAGAGAGTGATAGAGAGTGTCAGAGAGTGTCAGAGAGTGTCTGAGAGTGATAGAGTGTGTCAGAGTGTGTCAGAGAGTGATAGAGAGTGTCAGAGTGTGTGAGAGCGTCAGAGAGTAATAGAGAGTTTCAGAGTGTGTCAGAGTGTGTCAGAGAGTGATAGAGAGTGATAGAGAGTGATACAGAGTGTCTGAAAGTGTCAGAGAGTGTCAGAGAGTATCAGAGAGTGATAGAGAGAGATAGCGAGTGTCAGAGAGTGTCTGAGAGTGTCAGGGATTGTCAGAGAGTGTCAGAGAGTGATAGAGAATTTCTGAGAGTGTCTGAGAGTGATAGAGTGTGTCAGAGTGTGTCAGAGAGTGATAGAGAGTGTCAGAGTGTGTCAGAGTGTCAGAGAGCAATAGAGAGTTTCAGAGTGTGTCAGAGTGTGTCAGAGAGTGATAGAGAGTGAAAGAGAGTGATAGAGAGTGTCAGAGAGTGATAGAGAGTGTCAGAGAGTGATAGAGAGTGATAGAGAGTGACAGAGAGTGATAGAGAGTGTCAGAGAGTGATAGAGAGTGTCAGAGTGAGTCAGAGAGTGTCAGAGAGTGTCAGAGAGTGATAGAGAGATTCAGAGAGTGATAGAGAGTGTCAGATTGTGTCAGAGAGTGTCAGAGAGCGATAGAGTGTGTCAGAGAGTGTCAGAGAGTGTCAGAGAGTGACAGAGAGTGATATAGAGTGTCAGAGTGTGTCAGAGAGTGTCAGAGAGTGATAGAGAGTGCAAGAGAGAGTGTGAGTGTGTCAGAGAGTTTCAGAGAGTGCCAGAGAGTGAGAGAGTGTGTCTGAGAGTGTCAGAGAGTGTCTGAGCGTTTCAGTGAGTGTCAGAGAGTGATAGAGAGTGTCTGAGAGTGTCAGAGTGTGTCAGAGAGTGATAGGGAGTGATATAGAGTGTCTGAGAGTGATAGAGACTGTCTGAGAGTGTCAGAGAGTGTCAGAGAATGATAGAGAGTGTCTGAGAGTGACAGAGAGTGTCTGAGAGTGTCAGTGAGTGTCAGAGAGTGATAGAGAGTGATTGAGAGTGTCTGAGAGCGTCTGAGAGTGTCAGCGACTGTCAGAGTGTGTCAGAGAGTGATAGAGAGTGACAGAGAGTGTCTGAGAGTGTCAGAGAGTGTCAGAGAGTGATAGAGAGTGTCTGAGAGTGTCAGAAAGTGTCAGAGAGTGATAGAGAGTGTCAGAGAGTGATAGAGAGTGTCAGAGTGAGTCAGAGAGTGTCAGAGAGTGTCAGAGAGTGATAGAGAGATTCAGAGAGTGATAGAGAGTGTCAGAGATTGTCAGAGAGTGATAGAGAGATTCAGAGAGAGTCTGAGAGTGTCAGAGAGTGATAGAGAGAGTCAGAGAGTTACAGAGTGTCTGAGAGTGTCTGAAAGTGACAGAGAGTGTCTGAGAGTGTCAGTGAGTGTCAGAGAGTGATAGAGAGTGATAGAGAGTGTCAGAGAGTGATAGAGTGTGTCTGAGAGTGTCTGAGAGCGTCTGAGAGTGTCAGCGACCGTCAGAGTGTGTCAGAGAGTGACAGAGAGTGAAAGAGAGTGTCTGACAGTGTCAGAGAGTTTCAGAGTGTGTCAGAGAGTGATAGAGGGTGTCTGGGAGAGTCCGAGCGCGTCAGAGATTGATAGAGAGAGTCTGAGAGTGTCAGAGATGATAGAGAGTGTCAGAGAGTGATAGAGAGTGATAGAGAATGATAGAGAGTGATAGGGAGTGTCTGAAAGAGTCAGAGAGTGTCAGAGAGTGTCAGAGATTAGCAGAGAGTGATAGAGAGAGATAGCGAGTGTCAGAGGAGGAAAGAGAATGTCAGAGAGTGTGAGAGAGTGTGAGAGAGTGATAGAGAGTGTCAGAGAGTGTCAGAGAGTGTCTGAGAGATTCAGAAAGTGATAGAGAGTGACAGAGAGTGTCAGAGAGTGTCAGAGAGTGATAGAGAGTGTCTATGAATGTCTGAGAGTGTCAGCGAGTGTCTGAGAGTGATGGAGAGTGTCTGAAAGTGTCAGAGAGTGTCTGAGGGTGTCAGAGAGTGATAGAGAATGTCTGAGAGTGTCTGAGAGTGTCGGAGAGTGTCAGAGAGTGATTGAAAGTGATAGAGAGTGATAGAGAGTGTCAGAGTGTGTGAGAGTGATAGAGAGTGTCAGAGTGTGTCAGAGAGTGATAGAGAGTGATAGAGAGTGACTGAGAGTGTCAGAGAGTGATAGAGAGTTTCAGAGTGTGTCACAGAGTGACAGAGAGTGATAGAGAGTGATAGAGAGTGATAGAGAGTGATAGAGAGTGATAGAGAGTGTCTGAGAGTGTCAGAGAGTGATAGAGAGTGATAGAGAGTGATAGAGAGTGTCTGAGAGTGATAGAGAGCGTCAGAGAGTGATAGAGAGTGTCAGAGTGAGTCAGAGAGTGTCAGAGAGTGTCAGAGAGTGATAGAGAGATTCAGAGAGTGATAGAGAGTGTCAGATTGTGTCAGAGAGTGTCAGAGAGCGATAGAGTGTGTCAGAGAGTGTCAGAGAGTGTCAGAGAGTGACAGAGAGTGATATAGAGTGTCAGAGTGTGTCAGAGAGTGTCAGAGAGTGATAGAGAGTGCAAGAGAGAGTGTGAGTGTGTCAGAGAGTTTCAGAGAGTGCCAGAGAGTGAGAGAGTGTTTCTGAGAGTGTCAGAGAGTGTCTGAGCGTTTCAGTGAGTGTCAGAGAGTGATAGAGAGTGTCTGAGAGTGTCAGAGTGTGTCAGAGAGTGATAGGGAGTGATATAGAGTGTCTGAGAGTGATAGAGACTGTCTGAGAGTGTCAGAGAGTGTCAGAGAATGATAGAGAGTGTCTGAGAGTGACAGAGAGTGTCTGAGAGTGTCAGTGAGTGTCAGAGAGTGATAGAGAGTGATTGAGAGTGTCTGAGAGCGTCTGAGAGTGTCAGCGACTGTCAGAGTGTGTCAGAGAGTGATAGAGAGTGACAGAGAGTGTCTGAGAGTGTCAGAGAGTGTCAGAGAGTGATAGAGAGTGTCTGAGAGTGTCAGTGAGTGTCAGAGAGTGATAGAGAGTGATAGAGAGTGTCAGAGAGTGATAGAGAGTGTCAGAGTGAGTCAGAGAGTGTCAGAGAGTGTCAGAGAGTGATAGAGAGATTCAGAGAGTGATAGAGAGTGTCAGAGAGTGTCAGAGAGTGATAGAGAGATTCAGAGAGAGTCTGAGAGTGTCAGAGAGTGATAGAGAGAGTCAGAGAGTTACAGAGTGTCTGAGAGTGTCTGAAAGTGACAGAGAGTGTCTGAGAGTGTCAGTGAGTGTCAGAGAGTGATAGAGAGTGATAGAGAGTGTCAGAGAGTGATAGAGTGTGTCTGAGAGTGTCTGAGAGCGTCTGAGAGTGTCAGCGACCGTCAGAGTGTGTCAGAGAGTGATAGAGAGTGAAAGAGAGTGTCTGACAGTGTCAGAGAGTTTCAGAGTGTGTCAGAGAGTGATAGAGGGTGTCTGGGAGAGTCCGAGCGCGTCAGAGATTGATAGAGAGAGTCTGAGAGTGTCAGAGATGATAGAGAGTGTCAGAGAGTGATAGAGAGTGATAGCGAATGATAGAGAGTGATAGGGAGTGTCTGAAAGAGTCAGAGAGTGTCAGAGAGTGTCAGAGATTAGCAGAGAGTGATAGAGAGAGATAGCGAGTGTCAGAGGAGGAAAGAGAATGTCAGAGAGTGTGAGAGAGTGTGAGAGAGTGATAGAGAGTGTCAGAGAGTGTCTGAGAGATTCAGAAAGTGATAGAGAGTGACAGAGAGTGTCAGAGAGTGTCAGAGAGTGATAGAGAGTGTCTGAGAATGTCTGAGAGTGTCAGCGAGTGTCTGAGAGTGATGGAGAGTGTCTGAAAGTGTCAGAGAGTGTCTGAGGGTGTCAGAGAGTGATAGAGAATGTCTGAGAGTGTCTGAGAGTGTCGGAGAGTGTCAGAGAGTGATTGAAAGTGATAGAGAGTGATAGAGAGTGTCAGTGTGTGTGAGAGTGATAGAGAGTGTCAGAGTGTGTCAGAGAGTGATAGAGAGTGATAGAGAGTGACTGAGAGTGTCAGAGAGTGATAGAGAGTTTCAGAGTGTGTCACAGAGTGACAGAGAGTGATAGAGAGTGATAGAGAGTGTCAGAGAGTGATAGAGAGTGTCTGAGAGTGTCAGAGAGTGATAGAGAGTGATAGAGAGTGATAGAGAGTGTCTGAGAGTGACAGAGAGTGTCTGAGAGTGTCATTGCGTGTCAGAGAGTGATAGAGAGTGTCTGAGAGTGTCAGAGACTTTCAGAGTGTGTCAGAGAGTGATAGAGAGTGATAGAGAGTGTCTGGGGGTGTCAGAGAGTGTCAGAGTTAGTCAGAGAGTGATAGACAATGTCAGAGAGTTTCATAGAGTGATAGAGATTGTCTGAGAGTGTCAGATAGTGATAGAGAGTGTCAAATTGTTTCAGAGAGTGATAGAGAGTGATAGAGAGTGTCAGAGAGTTTCATAGTGTGTCAGAGAGCGTCAGAGAGTGATAGAAAGTGTCAGAGAGTGATAGAGAGTGTCTGAGAGTGACAGAGAGTGTCTGAGAGTGTCAGTCAGTGTCAGAGAGTGATAGAGAGAGTCAGAGATTGTCAGATTGTGTCAGAGTGTGTCAGAGAGTGATAGAGAGTGATAGAGAGTGTCTGAGAGTGTCAGAGAGTGTCAGATTGAGTCAGAGAGTGTCAGAGAGCGATAGAGTTTGTCAGAGTGTGTCAGAGAGTGTCAGAGAGTGTCAGAGAGTGATAGAGAGTGTAAGAGAGAGTGTGAGTGTGTCAGAGAGTTTCAGAGAGTGCCAGAGAGTGAGAGAGAGAGTCTGAGAGTGTCAGAGAGTGTCTGAGCGTTTCAGTGAGTGTCAGAGAGTGATAGAGAGTGTCTGAGAGTGTCAGAGTGTGTCAGAGAGTGATAGGGAGTGATATAGAGTGTCTGAGAGTGATAGAGACTGTCTGAGAGTGTCAGAGAGTGTCAGAGAGTGATAGAGAGTGTCTGAGAGTGACAGAGAGTGTCTGAGAGTGTCAGTGAGTGATAGAGAGTGATGGAGAGTGATTGAGAGTGTCTGAGAGCGTCTGAGAGTGTCAGCGACTGTCAGAGTGTGTCAGAGAGTGATAGAGAGTGACAGAGAGTGATAGAGAGTGATAGAGAATGATAGAGAGTGATAGGGAGTGTCTGAAAGAGTCAGAGAGTGTCAGAGAGTGTCAGAGATTAGCAGAGAGTGATAGAGAGAGATAGCGAGTGTCAGAGGAGGAAAGAGAATGTCAGAGAGTGTGAGAGAGTGTGAGAGAGTGATAGAGAGTGTCAGAGAGTGTCAGAGAGTGTCTGAAAGATTCAGAAAGTGATAGAGAGTGACAGAGAGTGTCAGAGAGTGTCAGAGAGTGATAGAGAGTGTCTGAGAATGTCTGAGAGTGTCAGCGAGTGTCTGAGAGTGATGGAGAGTGTCTGAAAGTGTCAGAGAGTGTCTGAGGGTGTCAGAGAGTGATAGAGAATGTCTGAGAGTGTCTGAGAGTGCCAGAGAGTGTCAGAGAGTGATTGAAAGTGATAGAGAGTGATAGAGAGTGTCAGAGTGTGTGAGAGTGATAGAGAGTGTCAGAGTGTGTCAGAGAGTGATAGAGAGTGATAGAGAGTGACTGAGAGTGTCAGAGAGTGATAGAGAGTTTCAGAGTGTGTCACAGAGTGACAGAGAGTGATAGAGAGTGATAGAGAGTGTCAGAGAGTGATAGAGAGTGTCTGAGAGTGTCAGAGAGTGATAGAGAGTGATAGAGAGTGATAGAGAGTGTCTGAGAGTGACAGAGAGTGTCTGAGAGTGTCATTGCGTGTCAGAGATTGATAGAGAGTGTCTGAGAGTGTCAGAGACTTTCAGAGTGTGTCAGAGAGTGATAGAGAGTGATAGAGAGTGTCTGGGGGTGTCAGAGAGTGTCAGAGTTAGTCAGAGAGTGATAGACAATGTCAGAGAGTTTCATAGAGTGATAGAGATTGTCTGAGAGTGTCAGATAGTGATAGAGAGTGTCAAATTGTTTCAGAGAGTGATAGAGAGTGATAGAGAGTGTCAGAGAGTTTCATAGTGTGTCAGAGAGCGTCAGAGAGTGATAGAAAGTGTCAGAGAGTGATAGAGAGTGTCTGAGAGTGTCAGTCAGTGTCAGAGAGTGATAGAGAGAGTCAGAGATTGTCAGATTGTGTCAGAGTGTGTCAGAGAGTGATAGAGAGTGATAGAGAGTGTCTGAGAGTGTCAGAGAGTGTCAGATTGAGTCAGAGAGTGTCAGAGAGCGATAGAGATTGTCAGAGTGTGTCAGAGAGTGTCAGAGAGTGTCAGAGAGTGATAGAGAGTGTAAGAGAGAGTGTGAGTGTGTCAGAGAGTTTCAGAGAGTGCCAGAGAGTGAGAGAGAGAGTCTGAGAGTGTCAGAGAGTGTCTGAGCGTTTCAGTGAGTGTCAGAGAGTGATAGAGAGTGTCTGAGAGTGTCAGAGTGTGTCAGAGAGTGATAGGGAGTGATATAGAGTGTCTGAGAGTGATAGAGACTGTCTGAGAGTGTCAGAGAGTGTCAGAGAGTGATAGAGAGTGTCTGAGAGTGACAGAGAGTGTCTGAGAGTGTCAGTGAGTGATAGAGAGTGATGGAGAGTGATTGAGAGTGTCTGAGAGCGTCTGAGAGTGTCAGCGACTGTCAGAGTGTGTCAGAGAGTGATAGAGAGTGACAGAGAGTGTCAGAGAGTGTCAGAGAGTGATAGAGAGTGTCTGAGAGTTTCAGAGATAGTCAGAGATTGATAGAGAGAGTCTGAGAGTATCAGAGATGATAGAGAGTGTCAGAGAATGATAGAGAGTGTTTGAGAGTGTCAGAGAGTGATAGAGATTGATAGATAGTGTCTGAAAGAGTCAGAGAGCGTCAGAGAGTGTCAGAGAGTGTCAGAGAGTGTCAGAGAGTGATAGAGAGAGTCAGAGAGTTATAGAGAGTATCTGAGAGTGTCTGAAAGTGACAGCGACTGTCTGAGAGTGTCAGTGAGTGTCAGAGAGTGATAGAGAGTGTCTGAGAGTGTCAGAGAGTGTCAGAGATTGACAGAGAGATTCTGAGAGTATCAGAGATGAAAGAGAGTGTCAGAGAGTGATAGAGAGTGTCAGAGATTGTCAGAGAGTGATAGAGAGTGTCTGAAAGAATCAGAGAGTGTCAGAGAGTGTCAGAGAGAGTCAGAGAGTGTCAGAGAGTGATAGAGAGTGTCAGAGAGTTATAGAGAGTGTCTGAGAGTGTCAGAGACTTTCAGAGTGTGTCAGAGAGTGATAGAGAGTGTCTGAGAGTGTCAGTGAGTGTCAGAGAGTGATAGAGAGTGATAGAGAGTGTCAGAGAGTGATAAAGAGTGTCAGAGTGAGTCAGAGAGTGTCAGAGGGTGTCAGCGAATGATAGAGAGATTCAGAGAGCGATAGAGAGTGTCAGATTGTGTCAGAGAGCGATAGAGTGTGTCAGAGTGTGTCAGAGAGTGTCAGAGAGTGATAGAGAGTGATATAGAGTGTCAGAGTGTGTCAGAGAGTGTCAGAGAGTGATAGAGAGTGTAAGAGAGAGTGTGAGTGTGTCAGAGAGTTTCAGAGAGTGCCAGAGAGTGAGAGAGAGTGTCTGAGAATGTCAGAGTGTGTCAGAGAGTGATAGGGAGTGATATAGAGTGTCTGAGAGTGATAGAGACTTTCTGAGAGTGTCAGAGAGTGTTAGAGAGTGTCTGAGAGTGACAGAGAGTGTCTGAGAGTGTCAGTGAGTGTCAGAGAGTGATAGAGAGTGATTGAGAGTGTCTGAGAGCGTCTGAGAGTGTCAGCGACTGTCAGAGTGTGTCAGAGAGTGATAGAGAGTGACAGAGAATGTCTGAGAGTGGCAGAGAGTGTCAGAGAGGGATAGAGAGTGTCTGAGAGTTTCAGAGAGTGTCAGAGATTGATAGAGAGAGTCTGAGAGTGTCAGAGAGTGATAGAGATTGATAGATAGTGTCTGAAAGAGTCAGAGAGCGTCAGAGAGTGTCAGAGAGTGTCAGAGAGTGTCAGAGAGTGATAGAGAGAGTCAGAGAGTTATAGAGAGTATCTGAGAGTGTCTGAAAGTGACAGCGACTGTCTGAGAGTGTCAGTGAGTGTCAGAGAGTGATAGAGAGTGTCTGAGAGTGTCAGAGAGTGTCAGAGATTGACAGAGAGATTCTGAGAGTATCAGAGATGAAAGAGAGTGTCAGAGAGTGATAGAGAGTGTCAGAGATTGTCAGAGAGTGATAGAGAGTGTCTGAAAGAATCAGAGAGTGTCAGAGAGTGTCAGAGAGAGTCAGAGAGTGTCAGAGAGTGATAGAGAGTGTCAGAGAGTTATAGAGAGTGTCTGAGAGTGTCAGAGACTTTCAGAGTGTGTCAGAGAGTGATAGAGAGTGTCTGAGAGTGTCAGTGAGTGTCAGAGAGTGATAGAGAGTGATAGAGAGTGTCAGAGAGTGATAAAGAGTGTCAGAGTGAGTCAGAGAGTGTCAGAGGGTGTCAGCGAGTGATAGAGAGATTCAGAGAGCGATAGAGAGTGTCAGATTGTGTCAGAGAGCGATAGAGTGTGTCAGAGTGTGTCAGAGAGTGTCAGAGAGTGATAGAGAGTGATATAGAGTGTCAGAGTGTGTCAGAGAGTGTCAGAGAGTGATAGAGAGTGTAAGAGAGAGTGTGAGTGTGTCAGAGAGTTTCAGAGAGTGCCAGAGAGTGAGAGAGAGTGTCTGAGAATGTCAGAGTGTGTCAGAGAGTGATAGGGAGTGATATAGAGTGTCTGAGAGTGATAGAGACTTTCTGAGAGTGTCAGAGAGTGATAGAGAGTGTCTGAGAGTGACAGAGAGTGTCTGAGAGTGTCAGTGAGTGTCAGAGAGTGATAGAGAGTGATTGAGAGTGTCTGAGAGCGTCTGAGAGTGTCAGCGACTGTCAGAGTGTGTCAGAGAGTGATAGAGAGTGACAGAGAATGTCTGAGAGTGGCAGAGAGTGTCAGAGAGGGATAGAGAGTGTCTGAGAGTTTCAGAGAGTGTCAGAGATTGATAGAGAGAGTCTGAGAGTATCAGAGAGTGATAGAGATTGATAGAGAGTGTCTGAAAGAGTCAGAGAGTGTCAGAGAGTGTCAGAGAGTGTCAGAGAGTGATAGAGAGAGTCAGAGAGTTATAGAGAGTGTCTGAAAGTGACAGAGAGTGTCTGAGAGTGTCAGTGAGTGTCAGAGAGTGATAGAGAGTGTCTGAGAGTGTCAGAGATTGATAGAGAGAGTCTGAGAGTATCAGAGATGAAAGAGAGTGTCAGAGAGCGATAGACAGTGTCGGAGATTGTCAGAGAGTGATAGAGAGTGATAGAGAGTGTCTGAAAGAATCAGAGAGTGTCAGAGAGTGTCAGAGAGTGATAGAGAGAGTCAGAGAGTTATAGAGAGTGTCTGAGAGTGTCTGAAAGTGACAGAGAGTGTCTGAGAGTGTCAGTGAGTGTCAGAGAGTGATAGAGAGTGATAGAGAGTGTCAGAGAGTGATAGAGAGTGTCAGAGTGAGTCAGAGAATGTCAGAGAGTGTCAGAGATTGATAGAGAGAGTCTGAGAGTATCAGAGATGAAAGAGAGTGTCAGAGAGTGATAGAGAGTGTCAGAGATTGTCAGAGAGTGATCGAGAGAGTCAGAGAGTTATAGAGAGTGATAGAGAGTGTCTGAAAGAATCAGAGAGTGTCAGAGAGTGTCAGAGAGAGTCAGAGAGTGATCGAGAGAGTCAGAGAGTTATAGAGAGTGTCTGAGAGTGTCTGAAAGTGACAGAGAGTGTCTGAGAGTGTCAGTGAGTGTCAGAGAGTGTCAGAGAGTGATAGAGAGATTCAGAGAGTGATAGAGAGTGTCAGATTGTGTCAGAGTGTGTCAGAGAGCGATAGGATGTGTCAGAGTGTGTCAGAGAGTGTCAGAGAGTGTCAGAGAGTGATAGAGAGTGATATAGAGTGTCAGAGTGTGTCAGAGAGTGATAGAGAGTGTAAGAGAGAGTGTGAGTGTGTCAGAGAGTTTCGGTGAGTGTCAGAGAGTGATAGAGAGTGTCTGAGAGTGTCAGAGTGTGTCAGAGAGCGATAGGGAGTGATATAGAGTGTCTGAGAGTGATAGAGACTGTCTGAGAGTGTCAGAGAGTGTCAGAGAGTGATAGAGAGTGATTGAGAGTGTCTGAGAGTGTCTGAGAGTGTCAGCGACTGTCAGAGTGTGTCAGAGAGTCATAGAGATTGACAGAGAGTGTCTGAGAGTGTCAGAGAGTGATAGAGAGTGTCTGAGAGTTTCAGAGATAGTCAGAGATTGATAGAGAGAGTCTGAGAGTGTCAGAGAGTGTCAGAGAGTGATAGAGAGATTCAGAGAGAGTCTGAGAGTGTCAGAGAGTGATAGAGAGAGTCAGAGAGTTACAGAGTGTCTGAGAGTGTCTGAAAGTGACAGAGAGTTTTTGAGAGTTTCAGTGAGTGTCAGAGAGTGATAGAGAGTGATAGAGAGTGTCAGAGAGTGATAGAGTGTGTCTGAGAGTGTCTGAGAGCGTCTGAGAGTGTCAGCGACCGTCAGAGTGTGTCAGAGAGTGATAGAGAGTGAAAGAGAGTGTCTGACAGTGTCAGAGAGTTTCAGAGTGTGTCAGAGAGTGATAGAGAGTGTCTGGGGGAGTCCGAGCGCGTCAGAGATTGATAGAGAGAGTCGGAGAGTGTCAGAGATGATAGAGAGTGTCAGAGAGTGATAGAGAGTGATAGAGAATGATAGAGAGTGATAGGGAGTGTCTGAAAGAGTCAGAGAGTGTCAGAGAGTGTCAGAGATTAGCAGAGAGTGATAGAGAGAGATAGCGAGTGTCAGAGGAGGAAAGAGAATGTCAGAGAGTGTGAGAGAGTGTGAGAGAGTGATAGAGAGTGTCAGAGAGTGTCAGAGAGTGTCTGAGAGTTTCAGAAAGTGATAGAGAGTGACAGAGAGTGTCAGAGAGTGTCAGAGAGTGATAGAGAGTGTCTGAGAATGTCTGAGAGTGTCAGCGAGTGTCTGAGAGTGATGGAGAGTGATTGAAAGTGATAGAGAGTGATAGAGAGTGTCTGAAAGAATCAGAGAGTGTCAGAGAGTGTCAGAGAGAGTCAGAGAGTGATCGAGAGAGTCAGAGAGTTATAGAGAGTGTCTGAGAGTGTCTGAAAGTGACAGAGAGTGTCTGAGAGTGTCAGTGAGTGTCAGAGAGTGTCAGAGAGTGATAGAGAGATTCAGAGAGTGATAGAGAGTGTCAGATTGTGTCAGAGTGTGTCAGAGAGCGATAGGATGTGTCAGAGTGTGTCAGAGAGTGTCAGAGAGTGTCAGAGAGTGATAGAGAGTGATATAGAGTGTCAGAGTGTGTCAGAGAGTGATAGAGAGTGTAAGAGAGAGTGTGAGTGTGTCAGAGAGTTTCGGTGAGTGTCAGAGAGTGATAGAGAGTGTCTGAGAGTGTCAGAGTGTGTCAGAGAGCGATAGGGAGTGATATAGAGTGTCTGAGAGTGATAGAGACTGTCTGAGAGTGTTAGAGAGTGTCAGAGAGTGATAGAGAGTGATTGAGAGTGTCTGAGAGTGTCTGAGAGTGTCAGCGACTGTCAGAGTGTGTCAGAGAGTCATAGAGATTGACAGAGAGTGTCTGAGAGTGTCAGAGAGTGATAGAGAGTGTCTGAGAGTTTCAGAGATAGTCAGAGATTGATAGAGAGAGTCTGAGAGTGTCAGAGAGTGTCAGAGAGTGATAGAGAGATTCAGAGAGAGTCTGAGAGTGTCAGAGAGTGATAGAGAGAGTCAGAGAGTTACAGAGTGTCTGAGAGTGTCTGAAAGTGACAGAGAGTTTTTGAGAGTTTCAGTGAGTGTCAGAGAGTGATAGAGAGTGATAGAGAGTGTCAGAGAGTGATAGAGTGTGTCTGAGAGTGTCTGAGAGCGTCTGAGAGTGTCAGCGACCGTCAGAGTGTGTCAGAGAGTGATAGAGAGTGAAAGAGAGTGTCTGACAGTGTCAGAGAGTTTCAGAGTGTGTCAGAGAGTGATAGAGAGTGTCTGGGGGAGTCCGAGCGCGTCAGAGATTGATAGAGAGAGTCGGAGAGTGTCAGAGATGATAGAGAGTGTCAGAGAGTGATAGAGAGTGATAGAGAATGATAGAGAGTGATAGGGAGTGTCTGAAAGAGTCAGAGAGTGTCAGAGAGTGTCAGAGATTAGCAGAGAGTGATAGAGAGAGATAGCGAGTGTCAGAGGAGGAAAGAGAATGTCAGAGAGTGTGAGAGAGTGTGAGAGAGTGATAGAGAGTGTCAGAGAGTGTCAGAGAGTGTCTGAGAGTTTCAGCAAGTGATAGAGAGTGACAGAGAGTGTCAGAGAGTGTCAGAGAGTGATAGAGAGTGTCTGAGAATGTCTGAGAGTGTCAGCGAGTGTCTGAGAGTGATGGAGAGTGATTGAAAGTGATAGAGAGTGATAGAGAGTGTCAGAGTGTGTGAGAGTGATAGAGAGTGTCAGAGTGTGTCAGAGAGTGATAGAGAGTGATAGAGAGTGACTGAGAGTGTCAGAGAGTGATAGAGAGTTTCAGAGTGTGTCACAGAGTGACAGAGAGTGATAGAGAGTGATAGAGAGTGATAGAGAGTGTCAGAGAGTGATAGAGAGTGTCTGAGAGTGTCAGAGAGTGATAGAGAGTGATAGAGAGTGATAGCGAGTGTCTGAGAGTGACAGAGAGTGTCTGAGAGTGTCATTGAGTGTCAGAGAGCGATAGAGTTTGTCAGAGTGTGTCAGAGAGTGTCAGAGAGTGTCAGAGAGTGATAGAGAGTGTAAGAGAGAGTGTGAGTGTGTCAGAGAGTTTCAGAGAGTGCCAGAGAGTGAGAGAGAGTGTCTGAGAGTGTCAGAGAGTGTCTGAGCGTTTCAGTGAGTGTCAGAGAGTGATAGAGAGTGTCTGAGAGTGTCAGAGTGTGTCAGAGAGTGATAGGGAGTGATATAGAGTGTCTGAGAGTGATAGGTTCTGTCTGAGAGTGTCAGAGAGTGTCAGAGAGTGATAGAGAGTGTCTGAGAGTGACAGAGAGTGTCTGAGAGTGTCAGTGAGTGATAGAGAGTGATAGAGAGTGATTGAGAGTGTCTGAGAGAGTCTGAGAGTGTCAGCGACTGTCAGAGTGTGTCAGAGAGTGATAGAGAGTGACAGAGAGTGTCAGAGAGTGTCAGAGAGTGATAGAGAGTGTCTGAGAGTTTCAGAGATAGTCAGAGATTGATAGAGAGAGTCTGAGAGTATCAGAGATGATAGAGAGTGTCAGAGAATGATAGAGAGTGTTAGAGAGTGTCAGAGAGTGATAGAGATTGATAGATAGTGTCTGAAAGAGTCGGAGAGCGTCAGAGAGTGTCAGAGTGTGTCAGAGAGTGTCAGAGAGTGATAGAGACAGTCAGAGAGTTATAGAGAGTGTCTGAGAGTGTCTGAAAGTGACAGCGACTGTCTGAGAGTGTCAGTGAGTGTCAGAGAGTGATAGAGAGTGTCTGAGAGTGTCAGAGAGTGTCAGAGATTGATAGAGAGATTCTGAGAGTATCAGAGATGAAAGAGAGTGTCAGAGAGTGATAGAGAGTGTCAGAGATTGTCAGAGAGTGATAGAGAGTGTCTGAAAGAATGAGAGAGTGTCAGAGAGTGTCAGAGAGTGTCAGAGAGTGTCAGAGAGTGATAGAGAGTGTCAGAGAGTTATAGAGAGTGTCTGAGAGTGTCTGAAAGTGACAGAGAGTGTCTGAGAGTGTCAGTGAGTGTCAGAGAGTGATAGAGAGTGATAGAGAGTGTCAGAGAGTGATAGAGAGTGTCAGAGTGAGTCAGAGAGTGTCAGAGGGTGTCAGAGAGTGATAGAGAGATTCAGAGAGCGATAAAGAGTGTCAGATTGTGTCAGAGAGCGATTGAGTGTGTCAGAGTGTGTCAGAGAGTGTCAGAGAGTGTCAGAGAGTGATGGAGAGTGATATAGAGTGTCAGAGTGTGTCAGAGAGTGTCAGAGAGTGATAGAGAGTGTAAGAGAGAGTGTGAGTGTGTCAGAGAGTTTCAGAGAGTGCCAGAGAGTGAGAGAGAGTGTCTGAGAATGTCAGAGTGTGTCAGAGAGTGATAGGGAGTGATATAGAGTGTCTGAGAGTGTCAGAGGGTGTCAGAGAGTGATAGAGAGATTCAGAGAGCGATAAAGAGTGTCAGATTGTGTCAGAGAGCGATTGAGTGTGTCAGAGTGTGTCAGAGAGTGTCAGAGAGTGTCAGAGAGTGATGGAGAGTGATATAGAGTGTCAGAGTGTGTCAGAGAGTGTCAGAGAGTGATAGAGAGTGTAAGAGAGAGTGTGAGTGTGTCAGAGAGTTTCAGAGAGTGCCAGAGAGTGATAGAGACTTTCTGAGAGTGTCAGAGAGTGTCAGAGAGTGATAGAGAGTGTCTGAGAGTGACAGAGAGTGTCTGAGAGTGTCAGTGAGTGTCAGAGAGTGATAGAGAGTGATTGAGAGTGTCTGAGAGTGTCTGAGAGTGTCAGCGACTGTCAGAGTGTGTCAGAGAGTGATCGAGAGTGACAGAGAGTGTCTGAGAGTGGCAGAGAGTGTCAGAGAGTGATAGAGAGTGTCTGAGAGTTTCAGAGAGTGTCAGAGATTGATAGAGAGAGTCTGAGAGTATCAGAGAGTGATAGAGATTGATAGAGAGTGTCTGAAAGAGTCAGAGAGTGCCAGAGAGTGTCAGAGAGTGTCAGAGAGTGATAGAGAGAGTCAGAGAGTTATAGAGAGTGTCTGAAAGTGACAGAGAGTGTCTGAGAGTGTCAGTGAGTGTCAGAGAGTGATAGAGAGTGTCTGAGAGTGTCAGAGAGTGTCAGAGATTGATAGAGAGAGTCTAAGAGTATCAGAGATGAAAGAGAGTGTCAGAGAGCGATAGACAGTGTCAGAGATTGTCAGAGAGTGATAGAGAGTGATCGAGAGTGTCTGAAAGAATCAGAGAGTGTCAGAGAGTGTCAGAGAGTGATAGAGAGAGTCAGAGAGTTATAGAGAGTGTCTGAGAGTGTCTGAAAGTGACAGAGAGTGTCTGAGAGTGTCAGTGAGTGTCAGAGAGTGATAGAGAGTGATAGAGAGTGTCAGAGAGTGATAGAGAGTGTCAGAGTGAGTCAGGGAATGTCAGAGAGTGTCAGAGATTGATAGAGAGAGTCTGAGAGTATCAGAGATGAAAGAGAGTGTCAGAGAGTGATAGAGAGTGTCAGAGATTGTCAGAGTGATTGAGAGAGTCAGAGAGTTATAGAGAGTGATAGAGAGTGTCTGAAAGAATCAGAGAGTGTCAGAGAGTGTCAGAGAGAGTCAGAGAGTGATCGAGAGAGTCAGAGAGTTATAGAGAGTGTCTGAGAGTGTCTGAAAGTGACAGAGTGTGTCTGAGAGTGTCAGTGAGTGTCAGAGAGTGTCAGAGAGTGATAGAGAGATTCAGAGAGTGATAGAGAGTGTCAGATTGTGTCAGAGTGTGTCAGAGAGCGATAGGATGTGTCAGAGTGTGTCAGAGAGTGTCAGAGAGTGTCAGAGAGTGATAGAGAGTGATATAGAGTGTCAGAGTGTGTCAGAGAGAGTCAGAGAGTGATAGAGAGTGTAAGAGAGAGTGTGAGTGTGTCAGAGAGTTTTGGTGAGTGTCAGAGAGTGATAGAGAGTGTCTGAGAGTGTCAGAGTGTGTCAGAGAGTGATAGGGAGTGATATAGAGTGTCTGAGAGTGATAGAGACTGTCTGAGAGTGTCAGAGAGTGTCAGAGAGTGATAGAGAGTGATTGAGAGTGTCTGAGAGTGTCTGAGAGTGTCAGCGACTGTCAGAGTGTGTCAGAGAGTGATAGAGATTGACAGAGAGTCTGAGAGTGTCAGAGAGTGTCAGAGAGTGATAGAGAGTGTCTGAGAGTTTCAGAGAGTGTCAGAGATTGATAGAGAGTCTGAGAGTATCAGAGATGATAGAGAGTGTCAGAGAATGATAGAGAGTGTTAGAGAGTGTCAGAGAGTGATAGAGATTGATAGAGAGTGTCTGAAAGAGTCAGAGAGCGTCAGAGAGTGTCAGAGAGTGATAGAGAGAGTCAGAGAGTTATAGAGAGTGTCTGAGAGTGTCTGAAAGTGACAGAGAGTGTCTGAGAGTGTCAGTGAGTGTCAGAGAGTGATAGAGAGTGTCTGAGAGTGTCAGAGAGTGTCAGAGATTGATAGAGAGAGTCTGAGAGTATCAGAGATGAAAGAGAGTGTCAGAGAGTGATAGAGAGTGTCAGAGATTGTCAGAGAGTGATGGAGAGTGATAGAGAGTGTCTGAAAGAATCAGAGATTGTCAGAGAGTGTCAGAGAGTGTCAGAGAGTGATAGAGAGAGTCAGAGAGTTATAGAGAGTTTCTGAGAGTGTCTGAAAGTGACAGAGAGTGTCTGAGAGTGTCAGTGAGTGTCAGAGAGTGATAGAGAGTGATAGTGAGTGTCAGAGAGTGATAGAGAGTGTCAGAGTGAGTCAGAGAGTGTCAGAGAGTGTCAGAGAGTGATAGAGAGATTCCGAGAGTGATAGAGAGTGTCTGAGAGTGTCAGAGAGTGTCAGAGAGTGATAGAGAGATTCAAAGAGAGTCTGAGAGTGTCAGAGAGTGATAGAGAGAGTCAGAGAGTTATAGAGTGTCTCAGAGTGTCTGAAAGTGACAGAGAGTGTCTGAGAGTGTCAGTGAGTATCAGAGAGTGATAGAGAGTGATAGAGAGTGACAGAGTGTGTCTGAGAGTGTCTGAGAGCGTCTGAGAGTGTCAGCGACTGTCAGAGAGTGTCAGAGAGTGATAGAGAGTGAAAGAGAGTGTCTGACAGTCTCAGAGAGTTTCAGAGTGTGTCAGAGAGTGATAGAGAGTGTCTGAGAGAGTCAGAGAGTGTCAGAGATGATAGAGAGTGTCAGAGAGTGATAGAGAGTGTCAGAGAGTATCTGAGAGTGTCTGAGAGTGTCAGAGATTGTCAGAGAGTGTCAGAGGGCGATAGAGAGTGTCTGAGAGAGTCAGAAAGCGATAGAGAGTGACAGAGAGAGTCAGAGAGTGTCAGAGAGTGATAGAGAGTGTCTGAGAATGTCTGAGAGTGTCAGAGAGTGTCAGAGAGTGATAGAGAGTGTCTGAGAGTGTCAGAGAGTGTCTGAGGGTGTCAGAGAGTGATAGAAAGAGATAGAGTGATAGAGTGTGTCAGAGTGTGTCAGAGAGTGATAGAGAGTGTCAGAGTGTGTGATAGTGACAGAGAGTGTCAGAGTGCGTCAGAGAGTGATAGAGAGTGATAGAGAGTGACTGAGAGTGTCAGAGAGTGATAGAGAGTTTCAGAGTGTGTCAGAGAGTGATAGAGAGTGTCTGAGAGTGTCAGAGAGTGATAGAGAGTGTCTGAGAGTGACAGAGAGTGTCTGAGAGTTTCATTGAGTGTCAGAGAGTGATAGAGAGTGTCTGAGAGTGTCTGAGAGTGTCAGAGACTTTCAGAGTGTGTCAGAGAGTGATAGAGACTGATAGAGAGTGTCTGGGGGTGTCAGAGAGTGTCAGAGTTAGTCAGAGAGTGATAGACAATGTCAGAGAGTGTCATAGAGTGATAGAGATTGTCTGAGAGTGTCAGATAGTGATAGAGAGTGTCAAATTGTTTCAGAGAGTCATAGAGAGTGTCACAGTGTGTGAGAGTGATAGAGAGTGTCAGAGTGTGTCAGAGAGTGACAGAGAGTGTCAGAGAGTGTCAGAGAGTGTATGAGAGTGATAGAGTGTGTCAGAGTGTGTCAGAGAGTGATAGAGAGATTCCGAGAGTGATAGAGAGTGTCTGAGAGTGTCAGAGAGTGTCAGAGAGTGATAGAGAGATTCAAAGAGAGTCTGAGAGTGTCAGAGAGTGATAGAGAGAGTCAGAGAGTTATAGAGTGTCTCAGAGTGTCTGAAAGTGACAGAGAGTGTCTGAGAGTGTCAGTGAGTATCAGAGAGTGATAGAGAGTGATAGAGAGTGTCAGTGAGTGACAGAGTGTGTCTGAGAGTGTCTGAGAGCGTCTGAGAGTGTCAGCGACTGTCAGAGAGTGTCAGAGAGTGATAGAGAGTGAAAGAGAGTGTCTGACAGTCTGAGAGAGTTTCAGAGTGTGTCAGAGAGTGATAGAGAGTGTCTGAGAGAGTCAGAGAGTGTCAGAGATGATAGAGAGTGTCAGAGAGTGATAGAGAGTGTCAGAGAGTATCTGAGAGTGTCTGAGAGTGTCAGAGATTGTCAGAGAGTGTCAGAGGGCGATAGAGAGTGTCTGAGAGAGTCAGAAAGCGATAGAGAGTGACAGAGAGAGTCAGAGAGTGTCAGAGAGTGATAGAGAGTGTCTGAGAATGTCTGAGAGTGTCAGAGAGTGTCAGAGAGTGATAGAGAGTGTCTGAGAGTGTCAGAGAGTGTCTGAGGGTGTCAGAGAGTGATAGAAAGAGATAGAGAGTGATAGAGTGTGTCAGAGTGTGTCAGAGAGTGATAGAGAGTGACTGAGAGTGTCAGAGAGTGATAGAGAGTTTCAGAGTGTGTCAGAGAGTGATAGAGAGTGACAGGGAGTGTCAGAGAGTGTCAGAGAGTGATAGAGAGTGTCTGAGAATGTCTGAGAGTGTCAGAGAGTGTCAGAGAGTGATAGAGAGTGTCTGAGAGTGTCAGAGAGTGTCTGAGGGTGTCAGAGAGTGATAGAAAGAGATAGAGAGTGATAGAGTGTGCAGAGTGTGTCAGAGAGTGATAGAGAGTGTCAGAGTGTGTGATAGTGACAGAGAGTGTCAGAGTGTGTCAGAGAGTGATAGAGAGTGATAGAGAGTGACTGAGAGTGTCAGAGAGTGATAGAGAGTTTCAGAGTGTGTCAGAGAGTGATAGAGAGTGTCTGAGAGTGTCAGAGAGTGATAGAGAGTGATAGAGAGTGTCTGAGAGTGACAGAGAGTGTCTGAGAGTTTCATTGAGTGTCAGAGAGTGATAGAGAGTGTCTGAGAGTGTCTGAGAGTGTCAGAGACTTTCAGAGTGTGTCAGAGAGTGATAGAGACTGATAGAGAGTGTCTGGGGGTGTCAGAGAGTGTCAGAGTTAGTCAGAGAGTGATAGACAATGTCAGAGAGTGTCATAGAGTGATAGAGATTGTCTGAGAGTGTCAGATAGTGATAGAGAGTGTCAAATTGTTTCAGAGAGTCATAGAGAGTGTCACAGTGTGTGAGAGTGATAGAGAGTCTCAGAGTGTGTCAGAGAGTGACAGAGAGTGTCAGAGAGTGTCAGAGAGTGTCAGAGAGTGTCTGAGAGTGATAGAGTGTGTCAGAGTGTGTAAGAGAGTGATAAAGAGATTCCGAGAGTGATAGAGAGTGTCTGAGAGTGTCAGAGAGTGTCAGAGAGTGATAGAGAGATTCAAAGAGAGTCTGAGAGTGTCAGAGAGTGATAGAGAGAGTCAGAGAGTTATAGAGTGTCTCAGAGTGTCTGAAAGTGACAGAGAGTGTCTGAGAGTGTCAGTGAGTATCAGAGAGTGATAGAGAGTGATAGAGAGTGTCAGAGAGTGACAGAGTGTGTCTGAGAGTGTCTGAGAGCGTCTGAGAGTGTCAGCGACTGTCAGAGAGTGTCAGAGAGTGATAGAGAGTGAAAGAGAGTGTCTGACAGTGTGAGAGAGTTTCAGAGTGTGTCAGAGAGTGATAGAGAGTGTCTGAGAGAGTCAGAGAGTGTCAGAGATGATAGAGAGTGTCAGAGAGTGATAGAGAGTGTCAGAGAGTATCTGAGAGTGTCTGAGAGTGTCAGAGATTGTCAGAGAGTGTCAGAGGGCGATAGAGAGTGTCTGAGAGAGTCAGAAAGCGATAGAGAGTGACAGAGAGAGTCAGAGAGTGTCAGAGAGTGATAGAGAGTGTCTGAGAATGTCTGAGAGTGTCAGAGAGTGTCAGAGAGTGATAGAGAGTGTCTGAGAGTGTCAGAGAGTGTCTGAGGGTGTCAGAGAGTGATAGAAAGAGATAGAGAGTGATAGAGAGTGTCAGAGTGTGTCAGAGAGTGATAGAGAGTGTCAGAGTGTGTGAGATTGACAGAGAGTGTCAGAGTGTGTCAGAGAGTGATAGAGAGTGATAGAGAGTGACTGAGAGTGTCAGAGAGTGATAGAGAGTTTCAGAGTGTGTCAGAGAGTGATAGAGAGTGACAGGGAGTGTCTGAGAGTGTCAGTGAGTGTCAGAGAGTGTCAGAGATTGATAGAGAGATTCCGAGAGTGATAGAGAGTGTCTGAGATTGTCAGAGAGTGATAGAGAGTGATCGAGAGTGTCTGAAAGAATCAGAGAGTGTCAGAGAGTGTCAGAGAGTGTCAGAGAGTGATAGAGAGTGTCAGAGAGTTATAGAGAGTGTCTGAGAGTGTCTGAAAGTGACAGAGTGTCTGAGAGTGTCAGTGAGTGTCAGAGAGTGTCAGAGAGTGATAGAGAGATTCCGAGAGTGAAAGAGAGTGTCTGAGATTGTCAGAGAGTGATAGAGAGTGTCTGAGAGTGTCTGAAAGTGACAGAGAGTGTCTGAGAGTGTCAGTGAGTGTCAGAGAGTGATAGAGAGTGATAGAGAGTGTCAGAGAGTGATAGAGAGTGTCAGAGTGAGTCAGAGAATGTCAGAGAGTGTCAGAAATTGATAGAGAGAGTCTGAGAGTATCAGAGATGAAAGAGAGTGTCAGAGAGTGATAGAGAGTGTCAGAGATTGTCAGAGAGTGATCGAGAGAGTCAGAGAGTTATAGAGAGTGATAGAGAGTGTCTGAAAGAATCAGAGAGTGTCAGAGAGAGTCAGAGAGTGATCGAGAGAGTCAGAGAGTTATAGAGAGTGTATGAGAGTGTCTGAAAGTGACAGAGTGTGTCTGAGAGTGTCAGTGAGTGTCAGAGAGTGTCAGAGAGTGATAGAGAGATTCAGAGAGTGATAGAGAGTGTCAGATTGTGTCAGAGTGTGTCAGAGAGCGATAGGATGTGTCAGAGTGTGTCAGAGAGTGTCAGAGAGTGATAGAGAGTGATATAGAGTGTCGGAGTGTGTCAGAGAGTGTCAGAGAGTGATAGAGAGTGTAAGAGAGAGTGTGAGTGTGTCAGAGAGTTTCGGTGAGTGTCAGAGAGTGATAGAGAGTGTCTGAGAGTGTCAGAGTGTGTCAGAGAGTGATAGGGAGTGATATAGAGTGTCTGAGAGTGATAGAGACTGTCTGAGAGTGTCAGAGAGTGTCAGAGAGTGATAGAGAGTGATTGAGTGTGTCTGAGAGTGTCTGAGAGTGTCAGCGACTGTCAGAGTGTGTCAGAGAGTGATAGAGATTGACAGAGAGTGTCTGAGAGTGTCAGAGAGTGTCAGAGAGTGTCAGAGAGTGTCAGAGAGTGATAGAGAGTGTCTGAGAGTTTCAGAGAGTGTCAGAGATTGATAGAGAGAGTCTGAGAGTATCAGAGATGATAGAGAGTGTCAGAGAATGATAGAGAGTGTGAGAGAGTGTCAGAGAGTGATAGAGATTGATAGAGAGTGTCTGAAAGAGTCAGAGAGCGTCAGAGAGTGTCAGAGAGTGTCAGAGAGTGATAGAGAGAGTCAGAGAGTTATAGAGCGTGTCTGAGAGTGTCTGAAAGTGACAGAGAGTGTCTGAGAGTGTCAGTGAGTGTCAGAGAGTGATAGAGAGTGTCTGAGAGTGTCAGAGAGTGTCAGAGATTGATAGAGAGAGTCTGAGAGTATCAGAGATGAAAGAGAGTGTCAGAGAGTGATAGAGAGTGTCAGAGATTGTCAGAAAGTGATGGAGAGTGATAGAGAGTGTCTGAAAGAATCAGAGATTGTCAGAGAGTGTCAGAGAGTGTCAGAGAGTGTCAGAGAGTGATAGAGAGAGTCAGAGAGTTATAGAGAGTGTCTGAGAGTGTCTGAAAGTGACAGAGAGTGTCTGAGAGTGTCAGTGAGTGTCAGAGAGTGTCAGAGAGTGATAGAGAGATTCCGAGAGTGATAGAGAGTGTCTGAGAGTGTCAGAGAGTGTCAGAGAGTGATAGAGAGATTCAAAGAGAGTCTGAGAGTTTCAGAGAGTGATAGAGAGAGTCAGAGAGTTATAGAGTGTCTCAGAGCGTCTGAAAGTGACAGAGAGTGTCTGAGAGTGTCAGTGAGTATCAGAGAGTGATAGAGAGTGATAGAGAGTGTCAGAGAGTGACAGAGTGTGTCTGAGAGTGTCTGAGAGCGTCTGAGAGTGTCAGCGACTGTCAGAGAGTGTCAGAGAGTGATAGAGAGTGAAAGAGAGTGTCTGACAGTCTCAGAGAGTTTCAGAGTGTGTCAGAGAGTGATAGAGAGTGTCTGAGAGAGTCAGAGAGTGTCAGAGATGATAGAGAGTGTCAGAGAGTGATAGAGAGTGTCAGAGAGTATCTGAGAGTGTCTGAGAGTGTCAGAGATTGTCAGAGAGTGTCAGAGGGCGATAGAGAGTGTCTGAGAGAGTCAGAAAGCGATAGAGAGTGACAGAGAGAGTCAGAGAGTGTCAGAGAGTGATAGAGAGTGTCTGAGAATGTCTGAGAGTGTCAGAGAGTGTCAGAGAGTGATAGAGAGTGTCTGAGAGTGTCAGAGAGTGTCTGAGGGCGTCAGAGAGTGATAGAAAGAGATAGAGAGTGATAGAGTGTGTCAGAGTGTGTCAGAGAGTGATAGAGAGTGTCAGAGTGTGTGAGAGTGACAGAGAGTGTCAGAGTGTGTCAGAGAGTGATAGAGAGTGATAGAGAGTGACTGAGAGTGTCAGAGAGTGATAGAGAGTTTCAGAGTGTGTCGGAGAGTGATAGAGAGTGACAGGGAGTGTCAGAGAGTGATAGAGAGTGATAGAGAGTGTCTGAGAATGTCTGAGAGTGTCAGAGAGTGTCAGAGAGTGATAGAGAGTGTCTGAGAGTGTCAGAGAGTGTCTGAGGGAGTCAGAGAGTGATAGAAAGAGATAGAGAGTGATAGAGTGTGCAGAGTGTGTCAGAGAGTGATAGAGAGTGTCAGAGTGTGTGATAGTGACAGAGAGTGTCAGAGTGTGTCAGAGAGTGATAGAGAGTGATAGAGAGGGACTGAGAGTGTCAGAGAGTGATAGAGAGTTTCAGAGTGTGTCAGAGAGTGATAGAGAGTGTCTGAGAGTGTCAGAGAGTGATAGAGAGTGATAGAGAGTGTCTGAGAGTGACAGAGAGTGTCTGAGAGTTTCATTGAGTGTCAGAGAGTGATAGAGAGTGTCTGAGAGTGTCAGAGACTTTCAGAGTGTGTCAGAGAGTGATAGAGACTGATAGAGAGTGTCTGGGGGTGTCAGAGAGTGTCAGAGTTAGTCAGAGAGTGATAGACAATGTCAGAGAGTGTCATCGAGTGATAGAGATTGTCTAAGAGTGTCAGATAGTGATAGAGAGTGTCAAATTGTTTCAGAGAGTCATAGAGAGTGTCACAGTGTGTGAGAGTGATAGAGAGTGTCAGAGTGTGTCAGAGAGTGACAGAGAGTGTCAGAGAGTGTCAGAGAGTGTATGAGAGTGATAGAGTGTGTCAGAGTGTGTCAGAGAGTGATAGAGAGTGTCAGAGTGTGTGAGAGTGTCTGAGAGTAATAGAGAGTTTCAGAGTGTGTCAGAGTGTGTCAGAGAGTGATAGAGAGTGATAGAGAGTGATAGAGAGTGTCTGAAAGTGTCAGAGAGTTACAAAGAGTATCAGAGAGTGATAGAGAGAGATAGCGAGTGTCAGAGAGTGTCTGAGAGTGTCAGGGATTGTCAGAGAGTGTCAGAGAGTGATAGAGAATGTCTGAGAGTGTCAGAGAGTGTCTGAGAGTGATAGAGTGTGTCAGAGTGTGTCAGAGATTGTTAGAGAGTGTCAGAGTGTGTGAGAGTGTCAGAGAGTAATAGAGAGTTTCAGAGTGTGTCAGAATGTGTCAGAGAGTGATAGAGAGTGATAGAGAGTGATAGAGAGTGTCAGAGAGTGATAGAGAGTGATAGAGAGTGACAGAGAGTGATAGAGAGTGACAGAGAGTGTCTGAGATTGACAGAGAGTGTCTGAGAGTGTCATTGAGTGTCAGAGAGTGATCGAGAGTGTCTGGGGGTGTCAGAGAGTGTCAGAGTTAGTCAGAGAGTGATAGACAATGTCAGAGAGTGTCATAGAGTGATATAGATTGTCTGAGAGTGTCAGATCGTGATAGAGTGTCAAATTGTTTCAGAGAGTGTCATGAGTGATAGAGAGTGTCAGAGAGTGTCAGAGCGTGATAGAGAGTGATAGAGAGTGTCTGAATAAGTCAGAGAGTGTCAGAGAGTGTCAGCGAGTATCAGAGAGTGATCGAGAGAGATTGCGAGTGTCAGAGAGTGTCTGAGAGTTTCAGAGATTGTCAGAGAGTGTCAGAGGGCGATAGAGAGTGTCTGACAGTGTCAGAGGATGAAAGAGAATGTCAGACAGTGTGAGAGAGTGTCTGAGAGTGTCAGAGAGCGTCAGCTTGTGATAGAGAGTGACAGAGAGTGTCTGTGAGCGTCAGAGAGTGTCAGAGAGTGTCAGCGAGTGTCAGAGAGTATCAGAGAGTGATCGAGAGAGATAGCGAGTGTCAGAGAGTGTCTGAGAGTGATAGAGAGTGTCAGAGAGTGTCAGAGCGTGATAGAGAGTGATAGAAAGTGTCTGAATAAGTCAGAGAGTGTCAGAGAGTGTCAGCAAGTATCAGAGAGTGATCGAGAGAGATAGCGAGTGTCAGAGAGTGTCTGAGAGTTACAGAGATTGTCAGAGAGTGTCAGAGGGCGATAGAGAGTGTCTGACAGTGTCAGAGGATGAAAGAGAATGTCAGAGAGTGTGAGAGAGTGTCAGAGAGTGATAGAGAGTTTCTGAGAGTGTCAGAGAGTGGTAGAGAGTGTCAATGAGTGATAGTGAGTGTCTGAGAGTGTCAGAAAGCGATAGAGAGTTTCAGAGAGTGTCAGAGAGTGTCAGAGAGTGATAGAGAGTGTCTGAGAGTGACAGAGAGTATCTGAGAGTGTCAGTGAGTGTCAGAGAGTGATAGAGAGTGTCAGAGAGTGATAGAGTGTGTCTGAGAGTGTCAGAGAGCGTCAGCTTGTGATAGAGAGTGACAGAGAGTGTCTGCGAGCGTCAGAGAGTGTTAGAGAGTGTCAGCGAGTGTCAGAGAGTATCAGAGAGTGATCGAGAGAGATAGCGAGTGTCAGAGAGTGTCTGAGAGTGTCAGAGATTGTCAGAGAGTGTCAGAGGGCGATAGAGAGTGTCTGACAGTGTCAGAGGATGAAAGAGAATGTCAGAGAGTGTGAGAGAGTGTCAGAGAGTGATAGAGAGTTTCTGAGAGTGTCAGAGAGTGATAGAGAGTGTCAGAGAGTGATAGAGAGTGTCTGAGAGTGTCAGAAAGCGATAGAGAGTTTCAGAGAGTGTCAGAGAGTGTCAGAGGGTGATAGAGAGTGATAGAGAGTGTCTGAGAGTGACAGAGAGTATCTGAGATTTTCAGTGAGTGTCAGAGAGTGATAGAGAGTGTCAGAGAGTGATAGAGTGTGTCTGAGAGTGTCCGAGAGTATCTGAGAGTTTCAGTGAGTGTCAGAGAGTGATAGAGAGTGTCAGAGAGTGATAGAGTGTGTCTGAGAGTGTCAGAGAGCGTCAGCTTGTGATAGAGAGTGACAGAGAGTGTCTGCGAGCGTCAGTGAGTGTCAGAGAGTGATTGAGAGTGTCTGACAAAGTCAGAGATTGTATGAGAGTGTCAGAGAGTGTCAGAGAGTGATAGAGAGTGTCAGAGAGTGATAGAGAATGGCTGAGAGTGTCAGAGAGAGTCATTGAGTGATAGAGAGTGTCAGAGAGTTTCAGAGAGTCATAGAGAGTGTCAGAGAGTGATAGAGAGTGTCAGAAAGTGATAGAGAGTGATAGAGAATGTCAGAGAGTGATAGAGAGTGTCTGAGAGTGTCAGAGAGTGTCAGCGAGTGTCAGAGAGTGATAGAGAGTGATAGGGAGTGTCAGAGGGTGTAATTGCGTGTCAGAGAGTGTCAGAGAGTTTCAGAGAGTGATAGAGAGTGTCAGAGAGCGATAGAGAGTGTCTGAGAGTGTCAGGGAGTGTCTGAGGGTGTCAGAGAGTGATAGAGAATGTCTGAGAGTTTCTGAGAGTGTCAGAGAGTGTCAGAGAGTGATAGAAAGTGATAGAGAGTGATAGAGTGTGTCAGAGTGTGTCAGAGAGTGATAGAGAGTGTCAGAGTGTGCGAGAGTGATAGAGAGTGTCAGAGAGTGATAGAGAGTGATAAAGAGTGACTGAGAGTGTCAGAGAGTGTCTGAGAGTGTCATTGACTGTCAGAGAGTGATAGAGAGTGTCTGAGAGTGTCTGAGAGTGTCAGAGACTTTCAGAGTGTGTCAGAGAGTGATAGAGAGTGATGGAGATTGTATGGGGGTGTCAGAGAGTGTCAGAGTTAGTCAGAGAGTGATAGACAGTGTCAGAGAGTGTCAGAGAGTGATAGAGAGTGATAGAGAGTGCTAGAGAGTGTCTGAGAGTGACAGAGAGTGTCTGAGAGTGTCATTGACTGTCAGAGAGTGATAGAGAGTGTCTGAGAGTGTCTGAGAGTGTCAGAGACATTCAGTGTGTGTCAGAGAGTGATAGAGAGTGATGGAGAGTGTCTGGGGGTGTTAGAGAGTGTCAGAGTTAGTCAGAGAGTGATAGACAGTGTCAGAGAGTGTCAGAGAGTATCAGAGAGTGATCGAGAGAGATAGCGAGTGTCAGAGAGTATCTGAGAGTGTCAGAGATTGTCAGAGAGTGTCAGAGGGCGATAGAGAGTGTCTGACAGTGTCAGAGGATGAAAGAGAATGTCAGAGAGTGTGAGAGAGTGTCAGAGAGTGATAGAGAGTTTCTGAGAGTGTCAGAGAGTGATAGAGAGTGTCAGAGAGTGATAGAGAGTGTCTGAGAGTGTCAGAAAGCGATAGAGAGTTTCAGAGAGTGTCAGAGAGTGATAGAGAGTGATAGAGAGTGTCTGAGAGTGACATAGAGTATCTGAGAGATTCAGTGAGTGTCAGAGAGTGATAGAGAGTGTCAGAGAGTGATAGAGTGTGTCTGAGAGCGTCAGAGAGTATCTGAGAGTTTCAGTGAGTGTCAGAGAGCGATAGAGAGTGTCAGAGAGTGATAGAGTGTGTCTGAGTGTGTCAGAGAGCGTCAGCTTGTGATAGAGAGTGACAGAGAGTGTCTGCGAGCGTCAGTGAGTGTCAGAGAGTGATTGAGAGTGTCTGACAAAGTCAGAGATTGTATGAGAGTGTATGAGAGTGTCAGAGAGTGTCAGAGAGTGATAGAGAGTGTCAGAGAGTGATAGAGAATGCCTGAGAGTGTCAGAGAGAGTCATTGAGTGATAGAGAGTGTCAGAGAGTTTCAGAGAGTCATAGAGAGTGTCAGAGAGTGATAGAGAGTGTCAGAAAGTGATAGAGAGTGATAGAGAGTGTCAGAGAGTGATAGAGAGTGTCTGAGAGTGTCAGAGAGTGTCAGAGAGTGTCAGAGAGTGATAGAGAGTGATAGGGAGTGTCAGAGAGTGTAATTGCGTGTCAGAGAGTGTCAGAGAGTGTCAGAGAGTGATAGAGAGTGTCAGAGAGTGATAGAGAATGTCTGAGAGTGTCAGAGAGAGTCATTGAGTGATAGAGAGTGTCAGAGAGTTTCAGAGAGTCATAGAGAGTGTCAGAGAGTGATAGAGAGTGTCAGAAAGTGATAGAGAGTGATAGAGAGTGTCAGAGAGTGATAGAGAGTGTCTGAAAGTGTCAGAGAGTGTCAGAGAGTGTCAGAGAGTGATAGAGAGTGATAGGGAGTGTCAGAGAGTGTAATTGCGTGTCAGAGAGTTTCAGAGAGTGATAGAGAGTGTCAGAGAGCGATAGAGACTGTCTGAGAGTGTCAGGGAGTGTCTGAGGGTGTCAGAGAGTGATAGAGAATGTCTGAGAGTTTCTGAGAGTGTCAGAGAGTGTCAGAGAGTGATAGAAAGTGATAAAGAGTGATAGAGTGTGTCAGAGTGTGTCAGAGAGTGATAGAGAGTGATAAAGAGTGACTGAGAGTGTCAGAGAGTGTCTGAGAGTGTCATTCACTGTCAGAGAGTGATAGAGAGTGTCTGAGAGTGTCTGAGAGTGTCAGAGACTTTCAGAGTGTGTCAGAGAGTGATAGAGAGTGATGGAGAGTGTATGGGGGTGTCAGAGAGTGTCAGAGTTAGTCAGAGAGTGATAGACAGTGTCAGAGAGTGTCAGAGAGTGATAGAGAGTGATAGAGAGTGCTAGAGAGTGTCTGAGAGTGACAGAGAGTGTCTGAGAGTGTCATTGACTGTCAGAGAGTGATAGAGAGTGTCTGAGAGTGTCAGAGACATTCAGTGTGTGTCAGAGAGTGATAGAGAGTGATGGAGAGTGTCTGGGGGTGTTAGAGAGTGTCAGAGTTAGTCAGAGAGTGATCGACAGTGTCAGAGAGTGTCATAGAATGATAGAGATTGTCTGAGAGTGTCAGATAGTGATAGAGAGTGTCAAATTATTTCAGAGAGTGATAGAGAGTGATAGAGAGTGTCAGAGAGTTTCAGAGTGTGTCAGAGAGTGTCAGAGAGTGATAGAAAGTGTCAGAGAGTGATAGAGAGTGTCTGAGAGTGTCTGAGAGTGACAGAGAGTGTCTGAGAGTGTCAGTCAGTGTCAGAGAGTGATAGAGAGAGTCAGAGATTGTCAGATTGTGTCAGAGTGTGTCAGAGAGTGATAGAGAGTGATAGAGAGTGTCTGAGAGTGTCAGAGAGTGTCAGAGAGCGATAGAGTATGTCAGAGTGTGTCAGAGAGTGTCAGAGAGTGATAGAGAGTGATATAGAGTGTCAGAGTGTGTCAGAGTGTGTCAGAGAGTGTTAGAGAGTGTTAGAGAGTGTAAGAGAGAGTGTGAGTGTGTCAGATAGTTTCAGAGAGTGCCAGCGAGTGAGAGAGCGTGTCTGAGAGTGTCTGAGAGTGACAGAGAGTGTCTGAGCGTTTCAGTGAGTCTCAGAGAGTGATAGAGAGTGTCTGAGTGTGTCAGAGTGTGTCAGAGAGTGATAGGGAGTGATATAGAGTGTCTGAGAGTGATAGACACTGTCTGAGAGTGTCAGAGAGTGTCAGAGAGTGATAGAGAGTGTCAGAGAGCGATAGAGAGTGTCTGAGAGTGTCAGGGAGTGTCTGAGGGTGTCAGAGAGTGATAGAGAATGTCTGAGAGTTTCTGAGAGTGTCAGAGAGTGTCAGAGAGTGATAGAAAGTGATAGAGAGTGATAGAGTGTTTCAGAGTGTGTCAGAGAGTGATAGAGAGTGTCAGAGTGTGCGAGAGTGATAGAGAGTGTCAGAGAGTGATAGAGAGTGATAAAGAGTGACTGAGAGTGTCAGAGAGTGTCTGAGAGTGTCATTGACTGTCAGAGAGTGATAGAGAGTGTCTGAGAGTGTCTGAGAGTGTCAGAGACTTTCAGAGTGTGTCAGAGAGTGATAGAGAGTGATGGAGATTGTATGGGGGTGTCAGAGAGTGTCAGAGTTAGTCAGAGAGTGATAGACAGTGTCAGAGAGTGTCAGAGAGTGATAGAGAGTGCTAGAGAGTGTCTGAGAGTGACAGAGAGTGTCTGAGAGTGTCATTGACTGTCAGAGAGTGATAGAGAGTGTCTGAGAGTGTCTGAGAGTGTCAGAGACATTCAGTGTGTGTCAGAGAGTGATAGAGAGTGATGGAGAGTGTCTGGGGGTGTTAGAGAGTGTCAGAGTTAGTCAGAGAGTGATAGACAGTGTCAGAGAGTGTCAGAGAGTATCAGAGAGTGATCGAGAGAGATAGCGAGTGTCAGAGAGTATCTGAGAGTGTCAGAGATTGTCAGAGAGTGTCAGAGGGCGATAGAGAGTGTCTGACAGTGTCAGAGGATGAAAGAGAATGTCAGAGAGTGTGAGAGAGTGTCAGAGAGTGATAGAGAGTTTCTGAGAGTGTCAGAGAGTGATAGAGAGTGTCTGAGAGTGTCAGAAAGCGATAGAGAGTTTCAGAGAGTGTCAGAGAGTGATAGAGAGTGATAGAGAGTGTCTGAGAGTGACAGAGAGTATCTGAGAGATTCAGTGAGTGTCAGAGAGTGATAGAGAGTGTCAGAGAGTGATAGAGACTGTCTGAGAGTGTCAGAGAGTGATAGAGAGTGTCTGAGAGTGACAGACAGTGTCTGAGAGTGTCAGTGAGTGTCAGAGAGTGATAGAGTGTGTCTGAGAGTGTCAGCTTGTGATAGAGAGTGACAGAGAGTGTCTGCGAGCGTCAGTGAGTGTCAGAGAGTGATTGAGAGTGTCTGACAAAGTCAGAGATTGTATGAGAGTGTATGAGAGTGTCAGAGAGTGTCAGAGAGTGATAGAGAGTGTCAGAGAGTGATAGAGAATGCCTGAGAGTGTCAGAGAGAGTCATTGAGTGATAGAGAGTGTCAGAGAGTTTCAGAGAGTCATAGAGAGTGTCAGAGAGTGATAGAGAGTGTCAGAAAGTGATAGAGAGTGATAGAGAGTGTCAGAGAGTGATAGAGAGTGTCTGAGAGTGTCAGAGAGTGTCAGAGAGTGTCAGAGAGTGATAGAGAGTGATAGGGAGTGTCAGAGAGTGTAATTGCGTGTCAGAGAGTGTCAGAGAGTGTCAGAGAGTGATAGAGAGTGTCAGAGAGTGATAGAGAATGTCTGAGAGTGTCAGAGAGAGTCATTGAGTGATAGAGAGTGTCAGAGAGTTTCAGAGAGTCATAGAGAGTGTCAGAGAGTGATAGAGAGTGTCAGAAAGTGATAGAGAGTGATAGAGAGTGTCAGAGAGTGATAGAGAGTGTCTGAAAGTGTCAGAGAGTGTCAGAGAGTGATAGAGAGTGATAGGGAGTGTCAGAGAGTGTAATTGCGTGTCAGAGAGTTTCAGAGAGTGATAGAGAGTGTCAGAGCGATAGAGACTGTCTGAGAGTGTCAGGGAGTGTCTGAGGGTGTCAGAGAGTGATAGAGAATGTCTGAGAGTTTCTGAGAGTGTCAGAGAGTGTCAGAGAGTGATAGAAAGTGATAAAGAGTGATAGAGTGTGTCAGAGTGTGTCAGAGAGTGATAGAGAGTGATAAAGAGTGACTGAGAGTGTCAGAGAGTGTCTGAGAGTGTCATTGACTGTCAGAGAGTGATAGAGAGTGTCTGAGAGTGTCTGAGAGTGTCAGAGACTTTCAGAGTGTGTCAGAGAGTGATAGAGAGTGATGGAGAGTGTATGGGGGTGTCAGAGAGTGTCAGAGTTAGTCAGAGAGTGATAGACAGTGTCAGAGAGTGTCAGAGAGTGATAGAGAGTGATAGAGAGTGCTAGAGAGTGTCTGAGAGTGACAGAGAGTGTCTGAGAGTGTCATTGACTGTCAGAGAGTGATAGAGAGTGTCTGAGAGTGTCAGAGACATTCAGTGTGTGTCAGAGAGTGATAGAGAGTGATGGAGAGTGTCTGGGGGTGTTAGAGAGTGTCAGAGTTAGTCAGAGAGTGATCGACAGTGTCAGAGAGTGTCATAGAATGATAGAGATTGTCTGATAGTGTCAGATAGTGATAGAGAGTGTCAAATTATTTCAGAGAGTGATAGAGAGTGATAGAGAGTGTCAGAGAGTTTCAGAGTGTGTCAGAGAGTGTCAGAGAGTGATAGAAAGTGTCAGAGAGTGATAGAGAGTGTCTGAGAGTGTCTGAGAGTGACAGAGAGTGTCTGAGAGTGTCAGTCAGTGTCAGAGAGTGATAGAGAGAGTCAGAGATTGTCAGATTGTGTCAGAGTGTGTCAGAGAGTGATAGAGAGTGATAGAGAGTGTCTGAGAGTGTCAGAGAGTGTCAGAGAGCGATAGAGTATGTCAGAGTGTGTCAGAGAGTGTCAGAGAGTGATAGAGAGTGATATAGAGTGTCAGAGTGTGTCAGAGTGTGTCAGAGAGTGTTAGAGAGTGTTAGAGAGTGTAAGAGAGAGTGTGAGTGTGTCAGATAGTTTCAGAGAGTGCCAGCGAGTGAGAGAGCGTGTCTGAGAGTGTCTGAGAGTGACAGAGAGTGTCTGAGCGTTTCAGTGAGTCTCAGAGAGTGATAGAGAGTGTCTGAGTGTGTCAGAGTGTGTCAGAGAGTGATAGGGAGTGATATAGAGTGTCTGAGAGTGATAGACACTGTCTGAGAGTGTCAGAGAGTGTCAGAGAGTGATAGAGAGCGTCTGAGAGTGACAGAGAGTGTCTGAGAGTGTCAGTGAGTGTGAGAGAGTGATAGAGAGTGACTGGGAGTGTCTGAGAGCTTCTGAGAGTGTCAGCGACTGTCAGAGTGTGTCAGAGAGTGATAGAGAGAGTCTGAGAGTATCAGAGATGATAGAGAGTGTCAGAGAATGATAGAGAGTGTCAGAGAGTGTCAGAGAGTGATAGAGAGTGTCTGAGAGTGTCAGAGAGTGTCAGAGAGTCGCAGAGAGTGATAGAGAGTGATAGGGAGTGTCAGAGAGTGTAATTGCGTGTCAGAGAGTGTCAGAGAGTGTCAGAGAGTGATAGAGAGTGTCAGAGAGTGATAGAGAATGTCTGAGAGTGTCAGAGAGAGTCATTGAGTGATAGAGAGTGTCAGAGAGTTTCAGAGAGTCATAGAGAGTGTCAGAGAGTGATAGAGAGTGTCAGAAAGTGATAGAGAGTGATAGAGAGTGTCAGAGAGTGATAGAGAGTGTCTGAAAGTGTCAGAGAGTGTCAGAGAGTGATAGAGAGTGATAGGGAGTGTCAGAGAGTGTAATTGCGTGTCAGAGAGTTTCAGAGAGTGATAGAGAGTGTCAGAGCGATAGAGACTGTCTGAGAGTGTCAGGGAGTGTCTGAGGGTGTCAGAGAGTGATAGAGAATGTCTGAGAGTTTCTGAGAGTGTCAGAGAGTGTCAGAGAGTGATAGAAAGTGATAAAGAGTGATAGAGTGTGTCAGAGTGTGTCAGAGAGTGATAGAGAGTGATAAAGAGTGACTGAGAGTGTCAGAGAGTGTCTGAGAGTGTCATTGACTGTGGGAGGTGATAGAGAGTGTCTGAGAGTGTCTGAGAGTGTCAGAGACTTTCAGAGTGTGTCAGAGAGTGATAGAGAGTGATGGAGAGTGTATGGGGGTGTCAGAGAGTGTCAGAGTTAGTCAGAGAGTGATAGACAGTGTCAGAGAGTGTCAGAGAGTGATAGAGAGTGATAGAGAGTGCTAGAGAGTGTCTGAGAGTGACAGAGAGTGTCTGAGAGTGTCATTGACTGTCAGAGAGTGATAGAGAGTGTCTGAGAGTGTCAGAGACATTCAGTGTGTGTCAGAGAGTGATAGAGAGTGATGGAGAGTGTCTGGGGGTGTTAGAGAGTGTCAGAGTTAGTCAGAGAGTGATCGACAGTGTCAGAGAGTGTCATAGAATGATAGAGATTGTCTGAGAGTGTCAGATAGTGATAGAGAGTGTCAAATTATTTCAGAGAGTGATAGAGAGTGATAGAGAGTGTCAGAGAGTTTCAGAGTGTGTCAGAGAGTGTCAGAGAGTGATAGAAAGTGTCAGAGAGTGATAGAGAGTGTCTGAGAGTGTCTGAGAGTGACAGAGAGTGTCTGAGAGTGTCAGTCAGTGTCAGAGAGTGATAGAGAGAGTCAGAGATTGTCAGATTGTGTCAGAGTGTGTCAGAGAGTGATAGAGAGTGATAGAGAGTGTCTGAGAGTGTCAGAGAGTGTCAGAGAGCGATAGAGTATGTCAGAGTGTGTCAGAGAGTGTCAGAGAGTGATAAAGAGTGATATAGAGTGTCAGAGTGTGTCAGAGAGTGTTAGAGAGTGTTAGAGAGTGTAAGAGAGAGTGTGAGTGTGTCAGATAGTTTCAGAGAGTGCCAGCGAGTGAGAGAGCGTGTCTGAGAGTGTCTGAGAGTGACAGAGAGTGTCTGAGCGTTTCAGTGAGTCTCAGAGAGTGATAGAGAGTGTCTGAGTGTGTCAGAGTGTGTCAGAGAGTGATAGGGAGTGATATAGAGTGTCTGAGAGTGATAGACACTGTCTGAGAGTGTCAGAGAGTGTCAGAGAGTGATAGAGAGCGTCTGAGAGTGACAGAGAGTGTCTGAGAGTGTCAGTGAGTGTGAGAGAGTGATAGAGAGTGACTGAGAGTGTCTGAGAGCTTCTGAGAGTGTCAGCGACTGTCAGAGTGTGTCAGAGAGTGATAGAGAGAGTCTGAGAGTATCAGAGATGATAGAGAGTGTCAGAGAATGATAGAGAGTGTCAGAGAGTGTCAGAGAGTGATAGAGAGTGATACAGAGTGTCTGAAAGAGTCAGAGAGCGTCAGAGAGTGTCAGAGAGTGTCAGAGTGTGTCAGAGAGTGATAGAGAGAGTCAGAGAGTTATGGAGAGTGTCTGAGAGTGTCTGAAAGTGACAGAGATTGTCTGAGAGTGTCAGTGAGTGTCAGAGAGTGATGGAGAGTGTCTGAGAGTGTCAGAGATTGCCAGAGTGTGCCAGAGTGTGTCAGTGAGTGATAGAGTGTTATAGAGAATGTCAGAGAGTGATAGAGAGTGTCAGAGTGAGTCAGAGAGTGTCAGAGAGTGTTAGAGAGATTCAGAGAAAGATACAGAGTGTCTGAGAATGTCAGAGAGTGACAGAGAGATTCAGAGAGTGTCTGAGAGTATCTGAGAGTGTCAGAGAGTGATCGAGAGTGTCTGAGAGTGATACAGAGTGTCTGAGAGTGTCAGAGAGTGATAGAGAGTGTCTGAGAGTTTCTGCGAGTGTCAGAGAGTGATAGAGAGTGACAGAGAGTGTCAGAGAGTGATAGAGAGTGTCAGAGAGTGATAGAGAGTGTCTGAGAGTGTCAGAGAGTGATAGAGAGTGTCTGAGAGTTTCTGCGAGTGTCAGCGAGTGATAGAGAGTGATAGAGAGTGTCTGAGAGTGTCAGAGAGTGTCAGATTGTGATAGAGAGTGACAGAGCGTGTCTGAGAGTGTCAGTGAGTGTCAGAGATTGTTTAGAGAGTGTCTGAGAGTGTCTGAGAGTGTCAGAGATTGTCAGAGAGTTTCAGGGAGTGAAAGAGAGTGATAGAGAGTGTCTGAGAGTGTCAGAGACTGTCAGTGTGTCAGAGAGAGACAGAGAGTGATAGACCGTGACAGAGAGTTTCAGCGAGTGTCTGAGAGAGTCAGAGAGTGTCAGAGAGTAATAGAGAGTGTCTGAGGGTGTCAGAGAGTGATAGAGAGTGTCTGAGAGTGTCAGAGAGTGATAGAGAGTGTCTGAGAGATTCTGTGAGTGTCAGAGAGTGATCGAGAGTGTCTGAGAGTGTCAGAGAGTGTCAGAGAGTGATAGAGAGTGTCAGAGAGTGATAGAGAGTGTCTGAGAGTTTCTGCGAGTGTCAGCGTTTGATAGAGAGTGTCTGAGAGTGTCAGAGAGTGTCAGAGAGTGATAGAGAGTGACAGAGCGTGTCTGAGAGTGTCAGTGAGTGTCAGAGATTGTTTAGAGAGTGTCTGAGAGTGTCTGAGAGTGTCAGAGATTGTCAGAGAGTGTCAGGGAGTGTCAGAGAGTTATAGACCGTGACAGAGAGTTTCAGCGAGTGTCTGAGAGAGTCAGAGAGTGTCAGAGAGTAATAGAGAGTGTCTGAGGGTGTCAGAGAGTGATAGAGAATGTCTGAGAGTGTCTGAGAGTGTCAGAGAGTGTCAGAGAGTAATAGAAAGTGATAGAGAGTGACAGAGAGTGTCAGATAGTGTCAGAGCGTGACAGAGAGTGTCAGAGTGTGTGAGAGTGATAGAGAGTGTCAGAGTGTGTCAGAGAGTTATAGAGAGTGATAGAGAGTGTCTGAGAGTGGCAGAGAGTGTCTGAGAGTGTCATTGAGTGTCAGAGAGTGATAGAGAGTGTCTGAGAGTGTCTGAGATTGTCATAGTCTGTCAGAGTGTGTCAGAGAGTCATAGAGAGTGATAGAGAGTGTCTGGGAGTGTCAGAGAGTGTCAGAGTGTGTCAGAGAGTGATAGACAATGTCAGAGAGAGTCAAAGAGTGATAGAGATTGTCTGAGAGTGTCAGAGAGTGATAGAACGTGCCAGAGAGTGATAGAGAGTGTCTGAGAGGGTCTGAGAGTGACAGAGAGTGTCTGAGAGTGTCAGTCAGAGTCAGAGAGTGATAGAGAGTGTCAGAGATAGTCAGATTGTGTCAGAGTGTGTCAGAGAGTGATCGAGTGTGTCTGGGAGTGTCACAGAGTGTCAGATTGTGTCAGAGAGTGTCAGAGAGCGATAGAGTGTGTCAGAGTGTGTAAGAGAGTTTCAGAGAGTGTCAGAGAGTGATAGAGCGTGTCAGATAGTGTCTGAGTGTGTCAGAGAGTGTCAGAGAGTGATAGAGAGTGTCAGAGAGAGTGTGAGTGTGTCAGAGAATTTCAGAGAGTGTCAGAGAGCGATAGGAAGTGATAGAGAGTGTCTGAGAGTGTCAGAGATTGTCTGAGAGTGTCAGAGAGTGATAGGGAGTGATCGAGAGTGTCTGAGAGTGTCAGAGAGTGGCAGAGAGTGATAAAGAGTGTCAGAGAGTGTTAGAGACTGCCAGAGAATGATAGAGAGTGATAGAGAGTGTCAGAGAGTGATCGAGAGTGTCTGAGAGTGTCAGAGATTGATAGAGAGTGTCAGAGAGTGATAGAGACTGTCTGAGAGTGTCAGAGAGTGATAGAGAGTGTCTGAGAGTGACAGACAGTGTCTGAGAGTGTCAGTGAGTGTCAGAGAGTGATAGAGTGTGTCTGAGAGTGTCAGAGAGTGTCAGCTTGTGATAGAGAGTGACAGAGAGTGTCTGCGAGCGTCAGTGAGTGTCAGAGAGTGATTGAGAGTGTCTGACAAAGTCAGAGATTGTATGAGAGTGTATGAGAGTGTCAGAGAGTGTCAGAGAGTGATAGAGAGTGTCAGAGAGTGATAGAGAATGCCTGAGAGTGTCAGAGAGAGTCATTGAGTGATAGTGTCAGAGAGTTTCAGAGAGTCATAGAGAGTGTCAGAGAGTGATAGAGAGTGTCAGAAAGTGATAGAGAGTGATAGAGAGTGTCAGAGAGTGATAGAGAGTGTCTGAGAGTGTCAGAGAGTGTCAGAGAGTGTCAGAGAGTGATAGAGAGTGATAGGGAGTGTCAGAGAGTGTAATTGCGTGTCAGAGAGTGTCAGAGAGTGATAGAGAGTGTCAGAGAGTGATAGAGAATGTCTGAGAGTGTCAGAGAGAGTCATTGAGTGATAGAGAGTGTCAGAGAGTTTCAGAGAGTCATAGAGAGTGTCAGAGAGTGATAGAGAGTGTCAGAAAGTGATAGAGAGTGATAGAGAGTGTCAGAGAGTGATAGAGAGTGTCTGAAAGTGTCAGAGAGTGTCAGAGAGTGATAGAGAGTGATAGGGAGTGTCAGAGAGTGTAATTGCGTGTCAGAGAGTTTCAGAGAGTGATAGAGAGTGTCAGAGCGATAGAGACTGTCTGAGAGTGTCAGGGAGTGTCTGAGGGTGTCAGAGAGTGATAGAGAATGTCTGAGAGTTTCTGAGAGTGTCAGAGAGTGTCAGAGAGTGATAGAAAGTGATAAAGAGTGATAGAGTGTGTCAGAGTGTGTCAGAGAGTGATAGAGAGTGATAAAGAGTGACTGAGAGTGTCAGAGAGTGTCTGAGAGTGTCATTGACTGTCAGAGAGTGATAGAGAGTGTCTGAGAGTGTCTGAGAGTGTCAGAGACTTTCAGAGTGTGTCAGAGAGTGATAGAGAGTGATGGAGAGTGTATGGGGGTGTCAGAGAGTGTCAGAGTTAGTCAGAGAGTGATAGACAGTGTCAGAGAGTGTCAGAGAGTGATAGAGAGTGATAGAGAGTGCTAGAGAGTGTCTGAGAGTGACAGAGAGTGTCTGAGAGTGTCATTGACTGTCAGAGAGTGATAGAGAGTGTCTGAGAGTGTCAGAGACATTCAGTGTGTGTCAGAGAGTGATAGAGAGTGATGGAGAGTGTCTGGGGGTGTTAGAGAGTGTCAGAGTTAGTCAGAGAGTGATCGACAGTGTCAGAGAGTGTCATAGAATGATAGAGATTGTCTGAGAGTGTCAGATAGTGATAGAGAGTGTCAAATTATTTCAGAGAGTGATAGAGAGTGATAGAGAGTGTCAGAGAGTTTCAGAGTGTGTCAGAGAGTGTCAGAGAGTGATAGAAAGTGTCAGAGAGTGATAGAGAGTGTCTGAGAGTGTCTGAGAGTGACAGAGAGTGTCTGAGAGTGTCAGTCAGTGTCAGAGAGTGATAGAGAGAGTCAGAGATTGTCAGATTGTGTCAGAGTGTGTCAGAGAGTGATAGAGAGTGATAGAGAGTGTCTGAGAGTGTCAGAGAGTGTCAGAGAGCGATAGAGTATGTCAGAGTGTGTCAGAGAGTGTCAGAGAGTGATAGAGAGTGATAGAGAGTGTCAGAGTGTGTCAGAGTGTGTCAGAGAGTGTTAGAGAGTGTTAGAGAGTGTAAGAGAGAGTGTGAGTGTGTCAGATAGTTTCAGAGAGTGCCAGCGAGTGAGAGAGCGTGTCTGAGAGTGTCTGAGAGTGACAGAGAGTGTCTGAGCGTTTCAGTGAGTCTCAGAGAGTGATAGAGAGTGTCTGAGTGTGTCAGAGTGTGTCAGAGAGTGATAGGGAGTGATATAGAGTGTCTGAGAGTGATAGACACTGTCTGAGAGTGTCAGAGAGTGTCAGAGAGTGATAGAGAGCGTCTGAGAGTGACAGAGAGTGTCTGAGAGTGTCAGTGAGTGTGAGAGAGTGATAGAGAGTGACTGAGAGTGTCTGAGAGCTTCTGAGAGTGTCAGCGACTGTCAGAGTGTGTCAGAGAGTGATAGAGAGAGTCTGAGAGTATCAGAGATGATAGAGAGTGTCAGAGAATGACAGAGAGTGTCAGAGAGTGTCAGAGAGTGATAGAGAGTGATACAGAGTGTCTGAAAGAGTCAGAGAGCGTCAGAGAGTGTCAGAGAGTGTCAGAGTGTGTCAGAGAGTGATAGAGAGAGTCAGAGAGTTATGGAGAGTGTCTGAGAGTGTCTGAAAGTGACAGAGATTGTCTGAGAGTGTCAGTGAGTGTCAGAGAGTGATGGAGAGTGTCTGAGAGTGTCAGAGATTGCCAGAGTGTGCCAGAGTGTGTCAGTGAGTGATAGAGTGTTATAGAGAATGTCAGAGAGTGATAGAGAGTGTCAGAGTGAGTCAGAGAGTGTCAGAGAGTGTTAGAGAGATTCAGAGAAAGTTGCAGAGTGTCTGAGAATGTCAGAGAGTGACAGAGAGATTCAGAGAGTGTCTGAGAGTATCTGAGAGTGTCAGAGAGTGATCGAGAGTGTCTGAGAGTGATACAGAGTGTCTGAGAGTGTCAGAGAGTGATAGAGAGTGTCTGAGAGTTTCTGCGAGTGTCAGAGAGTGATAGAGAGTGACAGAGAGTGTCTGAGAGTGTCAGAGAGTGATAGAGAGTGTCTGAGAGTGTCAGAGAGTGATAGAGAGTGTCTGAGAGTTTCTGCGAGTGTCAGCGGTGATAGAGAGTGATAGAGAGTGTCTGAGAGTGTCAGAGAGTGTCAGAGAGTGATAGAGAGTGACAGAGCGTGTCTGAGAGTGTCAGTGAGTGTCAGAGATTGTTTAGAGAGTGTCTGAGAGTGTCTGAGAGTGTCAGAGATTGTCAGAGAGTTTCAGGGAGTGAAAGAGAGTGATAGAGAGTGTCTGAGAGTGTCAGAGACTGTCAGTGTGTCAGAGAGTGACAGAGAGTGATAGACCGTGACAGAGAGTTTCAGCGAGTGTCTGAGAGAGTCAGAGAGTGTCAGAGAGTAATAGAGAGTGTCTGAGGGTGTCAGAGAGTGATAGAGAGTGTCTGAGAGTGTCAGAGAGTGATAGAGAGTGTCTGAGAGATTCTGTGAGTGTCAGAGAGTGATCGAGAGTGTCTGAGAGTGTCAGAGAGTGTCAGAGAGTGATAGAGAGTGTCAGAGAGTGATAGAGAGTGTCTGAGAGTTTCTGCGAGTGTCAGCGAGTGATAGAGAGTGTCTGAGAGTGTCAGAGAGTGTCAGAGAGTGATAGAGAGTGACAGAGCGTGTCTGAGAGTGTCAGTGAGTGTCAGAGATTGTTTAGAGAGTGTCTGAGAGTGTCTGAGAGTGTCAGAGATTGTCAGAGAGTGTCAGGGAGTGTCAGAGAGTTATAGACCGTGACAGAGAGTTTCAGCGAGTGTCTGAGAGAGTCAGAGAGTGTCAGAGAGTAATAGAGAGTGCCTGAGGGTGTCAGAGAGTGATAGAGAATGTCTGAGAGTGTCTGAGAGTGTCAGAGAGTGTCAGAGAGTAATAGAAAGTGATAGAGAGTGACAGAGAGTGTCAGAGTGTGTGAGAGTGATAGAGAGTGTCAGAGTGTGTCAGAGAGTTATAGAGAGTGATAGAGAGTGTCTGAGAGTGGCAGAGAGTGTCTGAGAGTGTCATTGAGTGTCAGAGAGTGATAGAGAGTGTCTGAGAGTGTCTGAGATTGTCATAGTCTGTCAGAGTGTGTCAGAGAGTCATAGAGAGTGATAGAGAGTGTCTGGGAGTGTCAGAGAGTGTCAGAGTGTGTCAGAGAGTGATAGACAATGTCAGAGAGAGTCAAAGAGTGATAGAGATTGTCTGAGAGTGTCAGAGAGTGATAGAACGTGCCATAGAGTGATAGAGAGTGTCTGAGAGGGTCTGAGAGTGACAGAGAGTGTCTGAGAGTGTCAGTCAGAGTCAGAGAGTGATAGAGAGTGTCAGAGATAGTCAGATTGTGTCAGAGTGTGTCAGAGAGTGATCGAGTGTGTCTGGGAGTGTCACAGAGTGTCAGATTGTGTCAGAGAGTGTCAGAGAGCGATAGAGTGTGTCAGAGTGTGTAAGAGAGTTTCAGAGAGTGTCAGAGAGTGATAGAGCGTGTCAGATAGTGTCTGAGTGTGTCAGAGAGTGTCAGAGAGTGTCAGAGAGTGATAGAGAGTGTCAGAGAGAGTGTGAGTGTGTCAGAGAATTTCAGAGAGTGTCAGAGAGCGATAGGAAGTGATAGAGAGTGTCTGAGAGTGTCAGAGATTGTCTGAGGGTGTCAGAGAGTGATAGGGAGTGATCGAGAGTGTCTGAGAGTGTCAGAGAGTGGCAGAGAGTGATAAAGAGTGTCAGAGAGTGTTAGAGACTGCCAGAGAATGATAGAGAGTGATAGAGAGTGTCAGAGAGTGATAGAGAGTGTCTGAGAGTGTCAGAGATTGATAGAGAGTGTCAGAGAGTGATAGAGACTGTCTGAGAGTGTCAGAGAGTGATAGAGAGTGTCTGAGAGTGACAGACAGTGTCTGAGAGTGTCAGTGAGTATCAGAGAGTGATAGAGAGTGTCTGAGAGTGGCAGAGAGTGTCTGAGAGTGTCATTGAGTGTCAGAGAGTGATAGAGAGTGTCTGAGATTGTCATAGTCTGTCAGAGTGTGTCAGAGAGTGATCGAGAGTGATAGAGAGTGTCTGAGTGTGTCAGAGAGTGATAGACAATGTCAGAGAGAGTCATAGAGTGATAGAGATTGTCTGAGAGTGTCAGAGAGTGATGGAGAGTGTCGAATTGTGTCAGAGAGTGGTAGAGAGTGATAGAGAGTGTCAGAGAGTTTCAGAGTGAGTCAGAGAGTGTCAGAGAGTGATAGACCGTGTCAGAGAGTGATAGAGAGTGTCTGAGAGGGTCTGAGAGTGACAGAGAGTGTCTGAGAGTGTCAGTCAGAGTCAGAGAGTGATAGAGAGTGTCAGAGATAGTCAGATTGTGTCAGAGTGTGTCAGAGAGTGATCGAGTGTGTCTGAGAGTGTCAGAGAGTGTCAGATTGTGTCAGAGAGTGTCAGAGAGCGATAGAGTGTGTCAGAGTGTGTAAGAGAGCGTCAGAGAGTTTCAGAGAGTGTCAGAGAGTGATAGAGAGTGTCAGAGAGTGTCTGAGTGTGTCAGAGAGTGTCAGAGAGTGATAGAGAGTGTCAGAGAGAGTGTGAGTGTGTCAGAGAATTTCAGAGAGTGTCAGAGGGTGATAGGAAGTGATAGAGAGTGTCTGAGAGTGTCAGAGGTTGTCTGAGAGTGTCAGAGAGTGATAGGGAGTGATCGAGAGTGTCTGAGAGTGTCAGAGAGTGGCAGAGAGTGATAAAGAGTGTCAGAGACTGTTAGAGAGTGCCAGAGAATGATAGAGAGTGATAGAGAGTGTCAGAGAGTGATAGAGAGTGTCAGAGAGTGATAGAGACTGTCTGAGAGTGTCAGAGAGTGTCAGAGAGTGATAGAGAGTGTCTGAGAGTGACAGAGAGTGTCTGAGAGTGTCAGTGAGTATCAGAGAGTGATAGAGCATGTCTGAGAGTGTCTGAGAGCTTCTGAGAGTGTCAGCGACTGTCAGAGTGTGTCAGAGAGTGATAGAGAGTGACATAGAGTGTCTGAGAGTGTCAGAGAGTGTCAGAGTGTGTCAGAGAGTGATAGAGAGTCTCTGAGAGTGTCAGAGAGTGTCAGAGATTAATAGGGAGAGTCTGAGAGTATCAAAGAAGATAGAGAGTGTCAGAGAGTGATAGAGAGTGTCAGAGAGTGTCAGAGAGTGATAGAGAGTGATAGAGAGTGTCTGAAAGAGTCTGAGAGTGTCAGAGAGTGTCAGAGAGTGTCGGAGGGTGTCAGAGAGTAATAGAGAGAGTCAGAGAGTTGTAGAGAGTGTCTGAGAGTGTCTGAAAGTGACAGAGAGTGTCTGAGAGTGTCAGTAACATGTCAGAGAGTGGTAGAGAGCGTCTGAGAGTGTCAGAGATTGCCAGAGTGTGTCAGAGTGTGTCAGTGAGTGATAGAGAGTGATAGAGAGTGTCAGAGAGTGATAGAGAGTGTCAGAGTGAGTCAGAGAGTGTCAGAGAGTGTCAGAGAGTGATAGAGAGATTCAGAGAGTGATAGGGAGTGTCTGAGAGTGTCAGAGAATGATTGAGAGTGTCTGAGAGTGTCAGAGAGAGATCGAGAGCGTCTGAGAGCATCAGAGAGTGTCAGAGAGTGATTGAGTGTGTCAGAGAGTGATTGAGAGTGATTGAGAATGTCTGAGAGTGTCCGAGAGTGTCAGAGAGTGTCAGCGAGTGTCAGAGAGTGATATAGATTGTCAGAGAATGTCAGAGAGTTGTAGAGAGAGATAGAGTGTGTCAGAGAGTGACCGAGAGTGATAGAGAGTGTCAGAGAGTGTCAGAGACGGTCAGAGCTTGTCAGAGAGTGATAGAGAGAGTCAAGAGTGTCAGAGAGTGATAGGGAGTGTCTGAGAGTGTCAGAGAGTGATTGAGAGTGTCAGAGAGCGTCAGAGAGTGATTGAGAGTGTCAGAGAGTGACTGAGAGTGTCAGAGAATGTCAGAGAGTGATAGAGTGTGTCTGAGAGTGTTAGAGCATGTCAGCGAGAGATTGAGAGTGTCTGAGAGTGTCAGAGAGTGACACAGAGTATCTGAGAGTGATAAAGTGTGTCAGAGAGAGATAGAGAATGTCAGAGAGTGTCAGAGAGTGTCTGAGAGTGTCAGAGAGTGACAGAGAGTGTCTGAGAGTGATAAAGTGTGTCAGAGAGAGATAGAGAATGTCAGAGAGTGTCAGAGAGTGTCTGAGAGTGATAGAGGGTGATATAGAGTGTCAGTGAGTGTCAGAGAGTGATAGAGAGTGTCTGAGAATGTCAGAGAGTGTCAGAGAGTGACTGAGAGTGTCATAGTGTGTCAGAGAGTGATTGAGAATGTCTGAGAGTGTCTGAGAGTGTCAGAGAGTGATAGAGAGTGTCTGAGAATGTCAGAGAGTGTCAGAGAGTGTCAGAGTGTGATAGTGACAGTCAGAGAGTGTCAGAGAGTTTTAGGGAGTGTCTGAGATTGTCAGAGAGTGCTTGAGAGCGTCTGAGAGTGTCAGAGAGTGATGGAGAGAGTCTGTGAGCGTCAGAGAGTGTCAGAGAGTGATTGAGTGTGTCAGAGAGTGATTGAGAGTGATTGAGAATGTCTGAGAGTGTCCGAGAGTGTCAGAGAGTGTCAGCGAGTGTCAGAGAGTGATAGAGATTGTCAGAGAATGTCAGAGAGTTGTAGAGAGAGTTAGAGTGTGTCAGAGTGTGACCGAAAGTGATAGAGAGTGTCAGAGAGTGTCAGAGAGCGTCAGAGCTTGTCAGAGAGTGATCGAGAGAGTCAAGAGTGTAAGAGAGTGATAGGGAGTGTCTGAGAGTGTCAGAGAGTGGTTGAGAGTGTCAGAGAGCGTCAGAGAGAGATTGAGAGTATCTGAGAGTGTCAGAGAGTGTCAGAGAGTGATCGAGAGTTTCAGAGAGTGTCAGAGAATGTCGGAGAGTGATAGCGAGTGTCTGAGAGTGTCAGGGAGTGTCTGAGACTGTCTGCGAGTGATAGAGAGTGTCTGAGAGTGACAGAGAGTGTCAGCGAGTGTCTGAGAGTGATAGAGAGTGTCAGAGAGTGTCAGAGAGTGTCAGAGAGTTTCAGAGAGTGTCAGAGAGTGTCAGAGAGAGTTGGAGAGTGTCTGAGAGTGTCAGAGAGTGATACAGAGTGTCTGAGAGTGATAAAGTGTGTCAGAGAGTGTCAGCGAGTGATAGAAAGTGTCAGAGAATGTCAGAGATTGTCAGAGAGTGGCAGAGAGTGATTGAGAATGTCTGAGAGTGTCAGAGAGTGTCAGAGAGTGATTGAGAGTGTCTGAGAGTGTCAAAGAGTGATAGAAAGTGATATCGAGCGTCTGAGAGTGATTGAGAGTGTTTAAGAGTGTCAGATAGTGTCAGAGAGTGATAGAGAGTGTCTGAGAATGTCAGAGAGTTGTAGAGAGAGGTAGAGTGTGTCAGAGAGTGACCGAGAGTGATAGAGAGTGTCAGAGACGGTCAGAGCTTGTCAGAGAGTGATAGAGAGAGTCAAGAGTGTCAGAGAGTGATAGGGAGTGTCTGAGAGTGTCAGAGAGTGATTGAGAGTGTCAGAGAGCGTCAGAGAGTGATTGAGAGTGTCTGAGAGTGTCAGAGAGTGTCAGAGAGTGACTGAGAGTTTCAGAGAGTGTCAGAGAATGTCAGAGAGTGATAGCGAGTGTCTGAGAGTGTCAGAGAGTGATAGAGAGTGTCTGAAAGTGTCTGAGAGTGTCAGGGAGTGTCTGAGAGTGTCAGAGAGTGATAGAGTGTGTCTGAGAGTGTTAGAGCATGTCAGCGAGAGATTGAGAGTGTCTGAGAGTGTCAGAGAGTGACACAGAGTATCTGAGAGTGATAAAGTGTGTCAGAGAGAGATAGAGAATGTCAGAGAGTGTCAGAGAGTGTCTGAGAGTGTCAGAGAGTGATAGAGAGTGTCTGAGAGTGATAAAGAGTGTCAGAGAGAGATAGAGAATGTCAGAGAGTGTCAGAGAGTGTCTGAGAGTGATAGAGAGTGATATAGAGTGTCAGAGAGTGTCAGAGAGTGACTGAGAGTGTCAGAGTGTGTCAGAGAGTGATTGAGAATGTCAGAGAGTGTCTGAGAGTGTCAGAGAGTGATAGAGAGTGTCTGAGAATTGCAGAGTGTGTCAGAGAGTGTCAGAGTGTGATAGTGACAGTCAGAGAGTGTCAGAGAGTTTTAGGGAGTGTCTGAGATTGTCAGAGAGTGCTTGAGAGTGTCTGAGAGTGTCAGAGAGTGACGGAGAGAGTCTGAGAGCGTCAGAGAGTGTCAGAGAGTGATTGAGTGTGTCAGAGAGTGATTGAGAGTGATTGAGAATGTCTGAGAGTGTCCGAGAGTGTCAGAGAGTGTCAGCGAGTGTCAGAGAGTGATAGAGAGTGTCTGAGAGTGTCAGAGAGTGATAGAGAGTGTCTGAGAGTTTCTGCGAGTGTCAGCGAGTGATAGAGAGTGATAGAGAGTGTCTGAGAGTGTCAGAGAGTGTCAGAGAGTGATAGAGAGTGACAGAGCGTGTCTGAGAGTGTCAGTGAGTGTCAGAGATTGTTTAGAGAGTGTCTGAGAGTGTCTGAGAGTGTCAGAGATTGTCAGAGAGTTTCAGGGAGTGAAAGAGAGTGATAGAGAGTGTCTGAGAGTGTCAGAGACTGTCAGTGTGTCAGAGAGTGACAGAGAGTGATAGACCGTGACAGAGAGTTTCAGCGAGTGTCTGAGAGAGTCAGAGAGTGTCAGAGAGTAATAGAGAGTGTCTGAGGGTGTCAGAGAGTGATAGAGAGTGTCTGAGAGTGTCAGAGAGTGATAGAGAGTGTCTGAGAGATTCTGTGAGTGTCAGAGAGTGATCGAGAGTGTCTGAGAGTGTCAGAGAGTGTCAGAGAGTGATAGAGAGTGTCAGAGAGTGATAGAGAGTGTCTGAGAGTTTCTGCGAGTGTCAGCGAGTGATAGAGAGTGTCTGAGAGTGTCAGAGAGTGTCAGAGAGTGATAGAGAGTGACAGAGCGTGTCTGAGAGTGTCAGTGAGTGTCAGAGATTGTTTAGAGAGTGTCTGAGAGTGTCTGAGAGTGTCAGAGATTGTCAGAGAGTGTCAGGGAGTGTCAGAGAGTTATAGACCGTGACAGAGAGTTTCAGCGAGTGTCTGAGAGAGTCAGAGAGTGTCAGAGAGTAATAGAGAGTGTCTGAGGGTGTCAGAGAGTGATAGAGAATGTCTGAGAGTGTCTGAGAGTGTCAGAGAGTGTCAGAGAGTAATAGAAAGTGATAGAGAGTGACAGAGAGTGTCAGATAGTGTCAGAGCGTGACAGAGAGTGTCAGAGTGTGTGAGAGTGATAGAGAGTGTCAGAGTGTGTCAGAGAGTTATAGAGAGTGATAGAGAGTGTCTGAGAGTGGCAGAGAGTGTCTGAGAGTGTCATTGAGTGTCAGAGAGTGATAGAGAGTGTCTGAGAGTGTCTGAGATTGTCATAGTCTGTCAGAGTGTGTCAGAGAGTCATAGAGAGTGATAGAGAGTGTCTGGGAGTGTCAGAGAGTGTCAGAGTGTGTCAGAGAGTGATAGACAATGTCAGAGAGAGTCAAAGAGTGATAGAGATTGTCTGAGAGTGTCAGAGAGTGATAGAACGTGCCATAGAGTGATAGAGAGTGTCTGAGAGGGTCTGAGAGTGACAGAGAGTGTCTGAGAGTGTCAGTCAGAGTCAGAGAGTGATAGAGAGTGTCAGAGATAGTCAGATTGTGTCAGAGTGTGTCAGAGAGTGATCGAGTGTGTCTGGGAGTGTCACAGAGTGTCAGATTGTGTCAGAGAGTGTCAGAGAGCGATAGAGTGTGTCAGAGTGTGTAAGAGAGTTTCAGAGAGTGTCAGAGAGTGATAGAGCGTGTCAGATAGTGTCTGAGTGTGTCAGAGAGTGTCAGAGAGTGTCAGAGAGTGATAGAGAGTGTCAGAGAGAGTGTGAGTGTGTCAGAGAATTTCAGAGAGTGTCAGAGAGCGATAGGAAGTGATAGAGAGTGTCTGAGAGTGTCAGAGATTGTCTGAGAGTGTCAGAGAGTGATAGGGAGTGATCGAGAGTGTCTGAGAGTGTCAGAGAGTGGCAGAGAGTGATAAAGAGTGTCAGAGAGTGTTAGAGACTGCCAGAGAATGATAGAGAGTGATAGAGAGTGTCAGAGAGTGATAGAGAGTGTCTGAGAGTGTCAGAGATTGATAGAGAGTGTCAGAGAGTGATAGAGACTGTCTGAGAGTGTCAGAGAGTGATAGAGAGTGTCTGAGAGTGACAGACAGTGTCTGAGAGTGTCAGTGAGTATCAGAGAGTGATAGAGAGTGTCTGAGAGTGGCAGAGAGTGTCTGAGAGTGTCATTGAGTGTCAGAGAGTGATAGAGAGTGTCTGAGATTGTCATAGTCTGTCAGAGTGTGTCAGAGAGTGATCGAGAGTGATAGAGAGTGTCTGAGTGTGTCAGAGAGTGATAGACAATGTCAGAGAGAGTCATAGAGTGATAGAGATTGTCTGAGAGTGTCAGAGAGTGATGGAGAGTGTCGAATTGTGTCAGAGAGTGGTAGAGAGTGATAGAGAGTGTCAGAGAGTTTCAGAGTGAGTCAGAGAGTGTCAGAGAGTGATAGACCGTGTCAGAGAGTGATAGACAGTGTCTGAGAGGGTCTGAGAGTGACAGAGAGTGTCTGAGAGTGTCAGTCAGAGTCAGAGAGTGATAGAGAGTGTCAGAGATAGTCAGATTGTGTCAGAGTGTGTCAGAGAGTGATCGAGTGTGTCTGAGAGTGTCAGAGAGTGTCAGATTGTGTCAGAGAGTGTCAGAGAGCGATAGAGTGTGTCAGAGTGTGTAAGAGAGCGTCAGAGAGTTTCAGAGAGTGTCAGAGAGTGATAGAGAGTGTCAGAGAGTGTCTGAGTGTGTCAGAGAGTGTCAGAGAGTGATAGAGAGTGTCAGAGAGAGTGTGAGTGTGTCAGAGAATTTCAGAGAGTGTCAGAGGGTGATAGGAAGTGATAGAGAGTGTCTGAGAGTGTCAGAGGTTGTCTGAGAGTGTCAGAGAGTGATAGGGAGTGATCGAGAGTGTCTGAGAGTGTCAGAGAGTGGCAGAGAGTGATAAAGAGTGTCAGAGACTGTTAGAGAGTGCCAGAGAATGATAGAGAGTGATAGAGAGTGTCAGAGAGTGATAGAGAGTGTCAGAGAGTGATAGAGACTGTCTGAGAGTGTCAGAGAGTGTCAGAGAGTGATAGAGAGTGTCTGAGAGTGACAGAGAGTGTCTGAGAGTGTCAGTGAGTATCAGAGAGTGATAGAGCATGTCTGAGAGTGTCTGAGAGCTTCTGAGAGTGTCAGCGACTGTCAGAGTGTGTCAGAGAGTGATAGAGAGTGACATAGAGTGTCTGAGAGTGTCAGAGAGTGTCAGAGTGTGTCAGAGAGTGATAGAGAGTCTCTGAGAGTGTCAGAGAGTGTCAGAGATTAATAGGGAGAGTCTGAGAGTAGCAAAGAAGATAGAGAGTGTCAGAGAGTGATAGAGAGTGTCAGAGAGTGTCAGAGAGTGATAGAGAGTGATAGAGAGTGTCTGAAAGAGTCTGAGAGTGTCAGAGAGTGTCAGAGAGTGTCGGAGGGTGTCAGAGAGTAATAGAGAGAGTCAGAGAGTTGTAGAGAGTGTCTGAGAGTGTCTGAAAGTGACAGAGAGTGTCTGAGAGTGTCAGTAACATGTCAGAGAGTGATAGAGAGCGTCTGAGAGTGTCAGAGATTGCCAGAGTGTGTCAGAGTGTGTCAGTGAGTGATAGAGAGTGATAGAGAGTGTCAGAGAGTGATAGAGAGTGTCAGAGTGAGTCAGAGAGTGTCAGAGAGTGTCAGAGAGTGATAGAGAGATTCAGAGAGTGATAGGGAGTGTCTGAGAGTGTCAGAGAATGATTGAGAGTGTCTGAGAGTGTCAGAGAGAGATCGAGAGCGTCTGAGAGCGTCAGAGAGTGTCAGAGAGTGATTGAGTGTGTCAGAGAGTGATTGAGAGTGATTGAGAATGTCTGAGAGTGTCCGAGAGTGTCAGAGAGTGTCAGCGAGTGTCAGAGAGTGATATAGATTGTCAGAGAATGTCAGAGAGTTGTAGAGAGAGATAGAGTGTGTCAGAGAGTGACCGAGAGTGATAGAGAGTGTCAGAGAGTGTCAGAGACGGTCAGAGCTTGTCAGAGAGTGATAGAGAGAGTCAAGAGTGTCAGAGAGTGATAGGGAGTGTCTGAGAGTGTCAGAGAGTGATTGAGAGTGTCAGAGAGCGTCAGAGAGTGATTGAGAGTGTCAGAGAGTGACTGAGAGTGTCAGAGAATGTCAGAGAGTGATAGAGTGTGTCTGAGAGTGTTAGAGCATGTCAGCGAGAGATTGAGAGTGTCTGAGAGTGTCAGAGAGTGACACAGAGTATCTGAGAGTGATAAAGTGTGTCAGAGAGAGATAGAGAATGTCAGAGAGTGTCAGAGAGTGTCTGAGAGTGTCAGAGAGTGACAGAGAGTGTCTGAGAGTGATAAAGTGTGTCAGAGAGAGATAGAGAATGTCAGAGAGTGTCAGAGAGTGTCTGAGAGTGATAGAGGGTGATATAGAGTGTCAGTGAGTGTCAGAGAGTGATAGAGAGTGTCTGAGAATGTCAGAGAGTGTCAGAGAGTGACTGAGAGTGTCAGAGTGTGTCAGAGAGTGATTGAGAATGTCTGAGAGTGTCTGAGAGTGTCAGAGAGTGATAGAGAGTGTCTGAGAATGTCAGAGAGTGTCAGAGAGTGTCAGAGTGTGATAGTGACAGTCAGAGAGTGTCAGAGAGTTTTAGGGAGTGTCTGAGATTGTCAGAGAGTGCTTGAGAGCGTCTGAGAGTGTCAGAGAGTGATGGAGAGAGTCTGTGAGCGTCAGAGAGTGTCAGAGAGTGATTGAGTGTGTCAGAGAGTGATTGAGAGTGATTGAGAATGTCTGAGAGTGTCCGAGAGTGTCAGAGAGTGTCAGCGAGTGTCAGAGAGTGATAGAGATTGTCAGAGAATGTCAGAGAGTTGTAGAGAGAGTTAGAGTGTGTCAGAGTGTGACCGAAAGTGATAGAGAGTGTCAGAGAGTGTCAGAGAGCGTCAGAGATTGTCAGAGAGTGATCGAGAGAGTCAAGAGTGTAAGAGAGTGATAGGGAGTGTCTGAGAGTGTCAGAGAGTGGTTGAGAGTGTCAGAGAGCGTCAGAGAGAGATTGAGAGTATCTGAGAGTGTCAGAGAGTGTCAGAGAGTGATCGAGAGTTTCAGAGAGTGTCAGAGAATGTCGGAGAGTGATAGCGAGTGTCTGAGAGTGTCAGGGAGTGTCTGAGACTGTCTGCGAGTGATAGAGAGTGTCTGAGAGTGACAGAGAGTGTCAGCGAGTGTCTGAGAGTGATAGAGAGTGTCAGAGAGTGTCAGAGAGTGTCAGAGAGTTTCAGAGAGTGTCAGAGAGTGTCAGAGAGAGTTGGAGAGTGTCTGAGAGTGTCAGAGAGTGATACAGAGTGTCTGAGAGTGATAAAGTGTGTCAGAGAGTGTCAGCGAGTGATAGAAAGTGTCAGAGAATGTCAGAGATTGTCAGAGAGTGGCAGAGAGTGATTGAGAATGTCTGAGAGTGTCAGAGAGTGTCAGAGAGTGATTGAGAGTGTCTGAGAGTGTCAAAGAGTGATAGAAAGTGATATCGAGCGTCTGAGAGTGATTGAGAGTGTTTAAGAGTGTCAGATAGTGTCAGAGAGTGATAGAGAGTGTCTGAGAATGTCAGAGAGTTGTAGAGAGAGGTAGAGTGTGTCAGAGAGTGACCGAGAGTGATAGAGAGTGTCAGAGACGGTCAGAGCTTGTCAGAGAGTGATAGAGAGAGTCAAGAGTGTCAGAGAGTGATAGGGAGTGTCTGAGAGTGTCAGAGAGTGATTGAGAGTGTCAGAGAGCGTCAGAGAGTGATTGAGAGTGTCTGAGAGTGTCAGAGAGTGTCAGAGAGTGACTGAGAGTTTCAGAGAGTGTCAGAGAATGTCAGAGAGTGATAGCGAGTGTCTGGGAGTGTCAGAGAGTGATAGAGAGTGTCTGAAAGTGTCTGAGAGTGTCAGGGAGTGTCTGAGAGTGTCAGAGAGTGATAGAGTGTGTCTGAGAGTGTTAGAGCATGTCAGCGAGAGATTGAGAGTGTCTGAGAGTGTCAGAGAGTGACACAGAGTATCTGAGAGTGATAAAGTGTGTCAGAGAGAGATAGAGAATGTCAGAGAGTGTCAGAGAGTGTCTGCGAGTGTCAGAGAGTGATAGAGAGTGTCTGAGAGTGATAAAGAGTGTCAGAGAGAGATAGAGAATGTCAGAGAGTGTCAGAGAGTGTCTGAGAGTGATAGAGAGTGATATAGAGTGTCAGAGAGTGTCAGAGAGTGACTGAGAGTGTCAGAGTGTGTCAGAGAGTGATTGAGAATGTCAGAGAGTGTCTGAGAGAGTCAGAGAGTGATAGAGAGTGTCTGAGAATTGCAGAGTGTGTCAGAGAGTGTCAGAGTGTGATAGTGACAGTCAGAGAGTGTCAGAGAGTTTTAGGGAGTGTCTGAGATTGTCAGAGAGTGCTTGAGAGTGTCTGAGAGTGTCAGAGAGTGACGGAGAGAGTCTGAGAGCGTCAGAGAGTGTCAGAGAGTGATTGAGTGTGTCAGAGAGTGATTGAGAGTGATTGAGAATGTCTGAGAGTGTCCGAGAGTGTCAGAGAGTGTCAGCGAGTGTCAGAGAGTGATAGAGATTGTCAGAGAATGTCAGAGAGTTGTAGAGAGAGATAGAGTGTGTCAGAGTGTGACCGAAAGTGATAGAGAGTGTCAGAGAGTGTCAGAGAGCGTTAGAGCTTGTCAGAGAGTGATCGAGAGAGTCAAGAGTGTAAGAGAGTGATAGGGAGTGTCTGAGAGTGTCAGAGAGTGATTGAGAGTGTCAGAGAGCGTCAGAGAGAGATTGAGAGTGTCTGAGAGTGTCAGAGAGTGTCTGAGACTGTCTGAGAGTGATAGAGAGTGTCTGAGAGTGACAGAGAGTGTCAGCGAGTGTCTGAGAGTGATAGAGAGTGCAGAGAGTGTCAGAGAGTGTCAGAGAGTTTCAGAGAGTGTCAGAGTGTGTCAGAGAGAGTTAGAGAGTGTCTGAGAATGTCTGAGAGTGATAAAGTGAGTCAGAGAGTGTCAGCGAGTGATAGAACGTGTCAGAGAATGTCAGAGATTGTCAGAGAGTGGCAGAGAGTGATTGAGAATGTCTGAGAGTGTCAGAGAGTGTCAGAGAGTGATTGAGAGTGTCTGAGAGTGTCAGAGAGTGATAGAAAGTGATATCGAGCGTCTGAGAGTGATTGAGAGTGTTTAACAGTGTCAGATAGTGTCAGAGAGTGTCTGAGAATGTCAGAGAGTGTCAGAGAGTGATAGGGAGTGTTGGGGAGTGTCAGAGAGTTATTGAGAGTGTCAGAGAGTGTCAGAGAGTGTCAGAGCTTGTCAGAGAGTGATAGAGAGATTCAAGAGTGTCAGAGAGTGACAGGGAGTGTCTGAGAGTGTCAGAGAGTGTCAGAGAGTGATTGAGAGTGTCAGAGAGTGTCAGAGAGTGATAGAAAGTGATATCGAGCGTCTGAGAGTGATTGAGAGTGTTTAACAGTGTCTGATAGTGTCAGAGAGTGATAGAGAGTGTCTGAGAATGTCAGAGAGTGTCAGAGAGTGATAGGGAGTGTTGGGGAGTGTCAGAGAGTGATTGAGAGTGTCAGAGAGTGTCAGAGAGTGTCAGAGCTTGTCAGAGAGTGATAGAGAGATTCAAGAGTGTCAGAGAGTGACAGGGAGTGTCTGAGAGTGTCAGAGAGTGTCAGAGAGTGATTGAGAGTGTCAGAGAGTGTCAGAGAGTGATTGAGAGTGATTGCGAATGTCTGAGAGTGTCTGAGAGTGTCAGAGAGTGTCAGAGAGTGTCAGAGAGTGTCTGAGAGTGATAGAGAGTGTCAGAGAGTGTCTGAGAGAGTCAGAGAGTGTCAGAGAGTGTCAGAGAGTGTCAGAGAGTGATTGAGAGTGTCTGAGAGTGATAGAGAGTGTCAGAGAGTGTCAGAGAGTGATGGAGAGTGTCTGAGAGTGTCTGAGAGTGTCAGTGAGTGTCAGTGAGTGATAGAGAGTGTCAAAGGGTGTCAGAGAGTGTCTGGGAGTGTCAGAGAGTGTCAGAGAGTGGCTGAGAGTGCCAGAGAGTTTCAGAAAGTGTCAGAGATTGTCTGAGAGTGTCTGAGAGTGTCGGAGGGTGATAGAGAATGTGAGAGAATGTCAGAGAGTGATAGAGAGTGTCTGAGAGTGTCAGAGAGTGATAGTGTCTGAGAATATCTGAGAGTGTCAGCGAGTTTCTGAGAGCGATAGAGATTGTCAGAGAATGTCAGAGAGTGGTAGCGAGTGATAGAGAGTGTCTGAAAGTGTCAGAGATCGATAGAGAGGGTCAGAGACTGATAGAGAGTGTCTGAGACTGTCAGAGATTATCTGAGAGTGTCAGAGAGTGTCAGCGAGTGTCAGAGAGAGACAGAGAGTGTCTGAGAGTGTCAGAGAGTGATACAGTGTGTCCGAGAGTGTCAGAGAGTGATTGAGAGTGTCTGAGAGTGTCAGAGAGTGTCTGAGAGTGTTAGAGCTTGTCAGAGAATGTCAGAGAGTGGTAGAGAGTGACAGAGAGTAGCTGAGAGTGCCCGAGAGTGTCAGAGAGTGATAGAGAGTGTCTGAGCGTGTCTGAGAGAGACAGAGAGTGTCAGAGAGTGTCAGAGTGTTATGGAGAGTGTCAGAGAGTGTCAGAGAGCGATAGAGTGTCTGAGAGTGTCAGAGAGCGTCAGAGAGAGATAGAGAGTGTCTAAGAGTGTCAGACAGTGATACAGAGTGTCAGAAAGTGTCAGAGAGTGATTGAGAGTGTCAGAGAGTGTCAGAGAGTGATAGAGAGTGAGTGAGCGTGTCTGAGAGAGACAGAGAGTGTCAGAGAGTGTCAGAGTGTGATAGTGAGTGTCAGAGAGTGTCAGAGAGTGTCAGAGAGCGATTGAGAGTGTCTGAGAGTGTCAGAGAGTGTCAGAGAGAGATAGAGAGTGTCTGAGAGTGTCAGAGAGTGTCACAGAGTGTCAGAGAGTGACAGAGAGTGATAGAGAGTGATGGAGAGTGTCAGAGATTGACAGAGAGTGTCAGAGAGTGTCAGAGTTGATAGAGAGTGTCTGAGAGTGTCAGAGAGTGTCAGAGAGTGTCAGAGAGTGATTGAGAGTGTCAGAGAATGTCAGAGAGTGTCACAGAGTGTCAGAGAGTGACAGAGAGTGATAGAGAGTGATGGAGAGTGTCAGAGATTGACAGAGAGTGTCAGAGAGTGTCAGAGTTGATAGAGAGTGTCTGAGAGTGTCAGAGAGTGTCAGATAGTGTCATCGAGTGATAGAGAGTGTCTGAGAGCATCTGAGAGTGTCAGAGAGTGTCAGAGAGTTTTAGAGAGTGACAGAGAGTGTCAGAGAGTGTCAGAGAGTGGTAGGGACTGATACAGAGTGACAGAGAGTGTCAGAGAGTGACAGAGAGTGTCAGAGTGTGATAGAGAGTGTCTGAGAGCGTCTGAGAGTGTCAGAGAGTGATGGAGAGTGTCAGAGAGTGTCAAGAGTGATAGAGAGTGTCTGAGATCGTCTGAGAGTGTCAGAGAGTGTCAGAGAGTTTTAGAGAGTGTCAGAGAGTGTCAGAGAGAGTTAGAGTGTGTCTGAGAGTGTCAGAGAGAGACACAGAGTGGCTGAGAGTGATAAAGTTTGTCAGAGAGTGTCAGAGAGTGATAGAAAGTGTCAGAGAATGTCAGAGAGTGTCAGAGAGAGATAGAGAGTGATAGAGAGTGTCAGAGAGTGTTTGAGAGTGTCTGAGAGTGTCAGAGAGTGATAGAAAGTGAAAAAGAGCGTCTGAGAGTGATTGAGAGTGTTTAAGAGTGTCAGAGAGTGTCAGATAGTGATAGCAAGTGTCTGAGAATGACAGGGAGTGTCAGAGAGTGATAGGGTGTGTGTGAGAGTGTCAGAGAGTGTTAGAGATTGTCAGAGAATGTCAGAGAGTGGTAGAGAGAGATAGAGAGTGTCAGACAACGTCAGAGCTTGTCAGAGAGTGATAGAGAGAATCAGGAGTGTCAGAGAGTGATGGGGAGTGTCTGAGAGTGTCAGAGCGTGTCAGAGAGTGATTGAGAGTGTCAGAGAGTGTCAGAGAGTGATTGAGTGTGATTTAGAATGTCTGAGAGTGTCTGAGAGTGTCAGAGAGTGTCAGAGAGTGTCAGAGAGTGATTGAGAGTGTCTGAGAGTGATAGAGAGTGTCAGAGAGTGATAGAGAGTGTCTGAGAGTGTCAGAGAGTGTCAGGGAGTGTGAGAGACTGTCAGAGAGTGTCAGAGATTGTCTGAGAGTGCCAGAGTTTTTCAGAGAGTGAGAGAGATTGTCTGAGAGTATCTGAGAGTGTAGGAGGGTGATAGAGAGTGTGAGAGAATGTCAGAGGGTGATAGAGAGTGTCTGAGAGTGTCAGAGAGTGATAGAGAGTGTCTGAGAGTATCTGAGAGTGTCAGCGAGTTTCTGAGAGCGATAGAGATTGTCAGAGAATGCCAGAGAGTGGCAGAGAGTGATAGAGAGTGTCTGAGAGTGTCAGAGATTGATAGAGAGTGTCAAAGACTGATAGAGAGTGTCTGAGAGTGTCAGAGAGTGTCTGAGAGTGTCAGAGAGTGTCAGAGAGAGATAGAGAGTGTCTGAGAGTGTCAGAAAGTGATGCAGAGTGTCAGAGAGTGATAGAGAGTGTCAGAGAGTGTCAGAGAGTGATAGAGATTGTCAGAGAATGTCAGAGATTGTCACAGAGTGTCAGAGAGTGTCAGAGAATGATAGAGAGTGACAGAGAGTGTCAGAGTGCGTCAGAGAGTGATCGAGAGTGTCTGAGAGCGTCTGAGAGTGTCAGAGCTTGTCAGAGAGTGATAGAGAGTGTCTGAGAGCGTCTGAGGGTGTCAGAGAGTGTCAGAGAGTGATAGAGATTGTCAGAGAGCGTCAGAGAGCGCCAGAGCTTGTCAGAGAGTGAAAAAGAGAGTCAAGAGTGTCAGAGAGTGATAGGGAGTTTCTGAGAGTGTCAGAGAGTGTCAGAGAGTGATTGAGAGTGTCAGAGAGTGTCAGAGAGTGATTGAGAGTGATTGAGAATGTCTGAGAGTGTCTGAGAGTGTCAGAGAGTGTCAGAGAGTGATTGAGAGTGTCTGAGAGTGAAAGAGAGTGTCAGAGAGTGTCAGAGAGTGATAGAGAGTGTCTGAGAGTGTCTGAGAGTGTCAGGGAGTGTCAGAGAGTGTCAGTGAGCGTCAGTGAGTGATAGAGTGTGTCAAAGGGTGTCAGAGAGTGTCTGAGAGTGTCAGAGAGTGTCAGAGAGTAGCTGAGAGTGCCAGAGAGTTTCAGAGAGTGTCAGAGATTGTCTGAGAGTGTTTGAGAGTGTCGGAGGGTGATAGAGAGTGTGAGAGAATGTCAGAGAGTGATAGAGAGTGTCTCAGAGTGTCAGAGAGTGATAGAGAGTGTCTGAGAGTATCTGAGAGTGTCAGCGAGATTCTGAGAGCGATAGAGATTGTCAGAGAACGTCAGAGAGTGGTCGAGAGTGATAGAGAGTGTCTGAGAGTGTCAGAGAGTATCTGAGAGTGTCATAGAGTGTCAGAGAGTGATAGAGAGTGTCTGAGACTGATAGAGAGTGTCTGAGAGTGTCAGAGAGTATCTGAGAGTGTCAGAGAGTGTCAGAGAGTGTCAGAGAGAGGTAGAGAGTGTCGGAGAGTGTCAGAAAGTGATACAGAGTGTCAGAGCGTGATGGCGAGTGTCAGAGAGTGATAGAGAGTGTCAGAGAATGTCAGAGATTGTCACAGAGCGTCAGAGAGTGTCAGGGAGTGTCAGAGAGTGACAGAGAGTGTCTGAGAGCGTCTGAGAGTGTCAGAGGGTGTCAGAGAGTGATCGAGAGTGTCAGAGAGTGATAGAGAGTGTCTGAGAGCGTCTGAGAGTGTCAGAGAGTGTCAGAGAGTGATAGAGAGTGATAGAGAGTGTCTGAGAGTGTCAGAGAGTGACGGAGAGAGTCTGAGAGCGTCAGAGAGTGTCAGAGATTGATTGAGTGTGTCAGAGAGTGATTGAGAGTGATTGAGAATGTCTGAGAGTGTCCGAGAGTGTCAGAGAGTGTCAGAGAGTGTCAGAGAGTGATAGAGAGGGACAGAGAGTGTCAGTGAGTGTCAGAGAGTGTCAGGGAGTGATAGAGAGTGTGTGAGAATGTCAGAGATTGTCAGAGAGTGACTGAGAGTGTCAGAGAGTGACTGAGAATGTCTGAGAGTGTCTGAGAGAGTCAGAGAGTGATAGAAAGTGATATAGAGCGTCTGAGAGTGATTGAGCGTGTTTAAGAGTGTCAGAGAGTGTCAGAGATTGATAGAGCTTGTCAGAGTGTGATAGTGACAGTCAGACAGTGTCAGAGAGTGATAGGGAATGTCTGAGAGTGTCAGAGAGTGATTGAGAGAGTCTGAGAGTGTCAGAGAGAGATCGAGAGCGTCTGAGAGCGTCAGAGAGTGTCAGAGAGTGATTGAGTGTGTCAGAGAGTGATTGAGAGTAATTGAGAATGTCTGAGAGTGTCCGAGAGTGTCAGAGAGTGTCAGCGAGTGTCAGAGAGTGATAGAGATTGTCAGAGAATGTCAGAGAGTTGTAGAGAGAGATAGAGTGTGTCAGAGAGTGACCGAGAGTGATAGAGAGTATCGGAGAGTGTCAGAGAGTGTCAGAGCTTTTCAGAGAGTGATAGAGAGAGTCAACAGTGTCAGAAAGTGATAGGGAGTGTCTGAGAGTGTCAGAGAGTGATTGAGAGTGTCAGAGAGCGTCAGAGAGTGATTGAGAGTGTCTGAGAGTGTCAGAGAGCGATTGAGAGTTTCAGAGAGTGTCAGAGAATGTCAGAGAGTGATAGCGAGTGTCTGAGAGTGATAGAGAGTGTCTGAGAGTGTCAGAGAGCGTCCGCGAGTGTCTGAGAGTGATAAAGATTGTCTGAGAGTGTCAGAGAGTGTCAGAGAGTTTTAGAGAGTGTCAGAGAGTGTCAGAGCGTGTCAGAGAGTGTCAGAGAGTGTCAGAGATTGATAGAGCTTGTCAGAGTGTGATAGTGACAGTCAGACAGTGTCAGAGAGTGATAGGGAATGTCTGAGAGTGTCAGAGAGTGATTGAGAGAGTCTGAGAGTGTCAGAGAGAGATCGAGAGCGTCTGAGAGCGTCAGAGATTGTCAGAGAGTGATTGAGTGTGTCAGAGAGTGATTGAGAGTAATTGAGAATGTCTGAGAGTGTCCGAGAGTGTCAGAGAGTGTCAGCGAGTGTCAGAGAGTGATAGAGATTGTCAGAGAATGTCAGAGAGTTGTAGAGAGAGATAGAGTGTGTCAGAGAGTGACCGAGAGTGATAGAGAGTATCGGAGAGTGTCAGAGAGTGTCAGAGCTTTTCAGAGAGTGATAGAGAGAGTCAACAGTGTCAGAAAGTGATAGGGAGTGTCTGAGAGTGTCAGAGAGTGATTGAGAGTGTCAGAGAGCGTCAGAGAGTGATTGAGAGTGTCTGAGAGTGTCAGAGAGCGATTGAGAGTTTCAGAGAGTGTCAGAGAATGTCAGAGAGTGATAGCGAGTGTCTGAGAGTGATAGAGAGTGTCTGAGAGTGTCAGAGAGCGTCAGCGAGTGTCTGAGAGTGATAAAGATTGTCTGAGAGTGTCAGAGAGTGTCAGAGAGTTTTAGAGAGTGTCAGAGAGTGTCAGAGCGTGTCAGAGAGTGTCAGAGAGTGTCAGAGAGTGATAGAGAGTGACAGAGAGTGTCAGAGAGTGATAGAGAGTGTCTGTGAGCGTCTGAGAGTGTCAGAGAGTGTCAGAGAGTGATCGAGAGTGTCAGAGAGTGATAGAGAGTGTCTGAGAGCGTCTGAGAGTGTCAGAGAGTGTCAGAGAGTGTCAGAGAGTGATAAAGTGTGTCAGAGAGAGATAGAGAATGTCAGAGAGTGTCAGAGAGTGTCTGAGCGTGTCAGAGAGTGATACAGAGTGTCTGAGAGTGATAACGTGTGTCAGAGAGAGATAGAGAATGTCAGAGAGTGTCAGAGAGTGTCAGAGAGTGATAGAGAGTGATAGAGAGTTTCAGAGAGTGTCAGAGAGTGACAGAGAGTGTCTGAGAATGTCAGAGAGTGTCAGAGAGTGACTGAGAGTGTCAGAGTGTGTCAGAGAGTGATTGAGAATGTCTGAGAGTGTCAGACAGTGATAGAAAGTGAAATAGAGCGTCTGAAAGTGATTGAGAGTGTTTAAGAGTGTCAGAGAGTGTTAGAGAGTGTCTGAGAATGTCAGAGAGTGTCAGAGCTTGTCAGAGTGTGATAGTGACAGTCAGAGAGTGTCAGAGAGTGAATGGGAGTGTCTGAGAGTGTCAGAGAGTGATTGAGAGTGTCTGAGAGTGTCAGAGAGTGATCGAGACCGTCTGAGCGCGTCAGAGAGTGATTGAGTGTGTCAGAGAGTGACTGAGAGTGATTGAGAATGTCTGAGAGTGTCTGAGAGTGTCCGAGAGTGTCAGAGAGTGATAGAGATTGTCAGAGAATGTCAGAGAGTTGTAGAGAGAGATAGAGTGTGTCAGAGAGTGACCGATAGTGATGGAGAGTGTCAGAGAGTGTCAGAGAGCATCAGAGCTTGTCAGAGAGTGTTCGAGAGAGTCAAGAGTGTCAGAGAGTGATCGGGAGTGTCTGAGAGTGTCAGAGAGTGATTGAGAGTGTCAGAGAGCGTCAGAGATTGATTGAGAGTGTTTGAGAGTGTCAGAGAGTGTCAGAGAGTGACTGAGAGTGATAGAGAGGGACAGAGAGTGTCAGTGAGTGTCAGAGAGTGTCAGGGAGTGATAGAGAGTGTGTGAGAATGTCAGAGATTGTCAGAGAGTGACTGAGAGTGTCAGAGAGTGACTGAGAATGTCTGAGAGTGTCTGAGAGAGTCAGAGAGTGATAGAAAGTGATATAGAGCGTCTGAGAGTGATTGAGAGTGTTTAAGAGTGTCAGAGAGTGTCAGAGATTGATAGAGCTTGTCAGAGTGTGATAGTGACAGTCAGACAGTGTCAGAGAGTGATAGGGAATGTCTGAGAGTGTCAGAGAGTGATTGAGAGAGTCTGAGAGTGTCAGAGAGAGATCGAGAGCGTCTGAGAGCGTCAGAGAGTGTCAGAGAGTGATTGAGTGTGTCAGAGAGTGATTGAGAGTAATTGAGAATGTCTGAGAGTGTCCGAGAGTGTCAGAGAGTGTCAGCGAGTGTCAGAGAGTGATAGAGATTGTCAGAGAATGTCAGAGAGTTGTAGAGAGAGATAGAGTGTGTCAGAGAGTGACCGAGAGTGATAGAGAGTATCGGAGAGTGTCAGAGAGTGTCAGAGCTTTTCAGAGAGTGATAGAGAGAGTCAACAGTGTCAGAAAGTGATAGGGAGTGTCTGAGAGTGTCAGAGAGTGATTGAGAGTGTCAGAGAGCGTCAGAGAGTGATTGAGAGTGTCTGAGAGTGTCAGAGAGCGATTGAGAGTTTCAGAGAGTGTCAGAGAATGTCAGAGAGTGATAGCGAGTGTCTGAGAGTGATAGAGAGTGTCTGAGAGTGTCAGAGAGCGTCCGCGAGTGTCTGAGAGTGATAAAGATTGTCTGAGAGTGTCAGAGAGTGTCAGAGAGTTTTAGAGAGTGTCAGAGAGTGTCAGAGCGTGTCAGAGAGTGTCAGAGAGTGTCAGAGATTGATAGAGCTTGTCAGAGTGTGATAGTGACAGTCAGACAGTGTCAGAGAGTGATAGGGAATGTCTGAGAGTGTCAGAGAGTGATTGAGAGAGTCTGAGAGTGTCAGAGAGAGATCGAGAGCGTCTGAGAGCGTCAGAGATTGTCAGAGAGTGATTGAGTGTGTCAGAGAGTGATTGAGAGTAATTGAGAATGTCTGAGAGTGTCCGAGAGTGTCAGAGAGTGTCAGCGAGTGTCAGAGAGTGATAGAGATTGTCAGAGAATGTCAGAGAGTTGTAGAGAGAGATAGAGTGTGTCAGAGAGTGACCGAGAGTGATAGAGAGTATCGGAGAGTGTCAGAGAGTGTCAGAGCTTTTCAGAGAGTGATAGAGAGAGTCAACAGTGTCAGAAAGTGATAGGGAGTGTCTGAGAGTGTCAGAGAGTGATTGAGAGTGTCAGAGAGCGTCAGAGAGTGATTGAGAGTGTCTGAGAGTGTCAGAGAGCGATTGAGAGTTTCAGAGAGTGTCAGAGAATGTCAGAGAGTGATAGCGAGTGTCTGAGAGTGATAGAGAGTGTCTGAGAGTGTCAGAGAGCGTCAGCGAGTGTCTGAGAGTGATAAAGATTGTCTGAGAGTGTCAGAGAGTGTCAGAGAGTTTTAGAGAGTGTCAGAGAGTGTCAGAGCGTGTCAGAGAGTGTCAGAGAGTGTCAGAGAGTGATAGAGAGTGACAGAGAGTGTCAGAGAGTGATAGAGAGTGTCTGTGAGCGTCTGAGAGTGTCAGAGAGTGTCAGAGAGTGATCGAGAGTGTCAGAGAGTGATAGAGAGTGTCTGAGAGCGTCTGAGAGTGTCAGAGAGTGTCAGAGAGTGTCAGAGAGTGATAAAGTGTGTCAGAGAGAGATAGAGAATGTCAGAGAGTGTCAGAGAGTGTCTGAGCGTGTCAGAGAGTGATACAGAGTGTCTGAGAGTGATAACGTGTGTCAGAGAGAGATAGAGAATGTCAGAGAGTGTCAGAGAGTGTCAGAGAGTGATAGAGAGTGATAGAGAGTTTCAGAGAGTGTCAGAGAGTGACAGAGAGTGTCTGAGAATGTCAGAGAGTGTCAGAGAGTGACTGAGAGTGTCAGAGTGTGTCAGAGAGTGATTGAGAATGTCTGAGAGTGTCAGACAGTGATAGAAAGTGAAATAGAGCGTCTGAAAGTGATTGAGAGTGTTTAAGAGTGTCAGAGAGTGTTAGAGAGTGTCTGAGAATGTCAGAGAGTGTCAGAGCTTGTCAGAGTGTGATAGTGACAGTCAGAGAGTGTCAGAGAGTGAATGGGAGTGTCTGAGAGTGTCAGAGAGTGATTGAGAGTGTCTGAGAGTGTCAGATAGTGATCGAGACCGTCTGAGCGCGTCAGAGAGTGATTGAGTGTGTCAGAGAGTGACTGAGAGTGATTGAGAATGTCTGAGAGTGTCTGAGAGTGTCCGAGAGTGTCAGAGAGTGATAGAGATTGTCAGAGAATGTCAGAGAGTTGTAGAGAGAGATAGAGTGTGTCAGAGAGTGACCGATAGTGATGGAGAGTGTCAGAGAGTGTCAGAGAGCATCAGAGCTTGTCAGAGAGTGTTCGAGAGAGTCAAGAGTGTCAGAGAGTGATCGGGAGTGTCTGAGAGTGTCAGAGAGTGATTGAGAGTGTCAGAGAGCGTCAGAGATTGATTGAGAGTGTTTGAGAGTGTCAGAGAGTGTCAGAGAGTGACTGAGAGTTTCAGAGAGTGTCAGAGAATGTCAGAGAGTGATAGCGAGTGTCTGAAAGTGTCAGAGAGTGTCTGAGAGTGTCAGGGAGTGTCTGAGAGTGTCTGAGACTGTCTGAGAGTGATAGAGAGTGTCTGAGAGTGTCAGAGAGTGTCAGCGAGTGTCTGCGAGTGATAGAGAGTGTCAGAGAGTGTCAGAGAGTGTCAAAGAGTTTCAGAGAGTGTCAGAGAGTGTCAGAGAGAGTTAGAGAGTGTCTGAGAGTGTCAGAGAGTGATACAGAGTGTCTGAGAGTGATAAAGTGTGTCAGAGAGTGTCAGAGAGTGATAGAAAGTGTCAGAGAATGTCAGAGAGTGTCAGAGAGTGGCAGAGAGTGATTGAGAATGTCTGAGAGTGTCAGAGAGTGTCAGAGAGTGATTGAGAGAGTCTGAGAGTGTCAGAGAGTGATAGAAAGTGATATAGAGCGCCTGAGAGTGATTGAGAGTGTTTAAGAGTGTCAGAGAGTGTCAGAGAGTGATAGAGAGTGTCTGAGAATGTCAGAGAGTGTCAGAGAGTGATAGGGAGTGTCGGAGAGTGTCAGAGAGTGATTGAGAGTTTCTGAGAGTGTCAGAGAGTGATCGAGAGCATCTGAGAGCGTCAGAGAGGTTCAGAGGGTTATTGAGAGTGTCAGAGAGTGATTGAGAGTGTCAGAGAGTGTCAGAGACTTATAGAGAATGTCAGAGAATGTCAGAGAGTGGTAGAGAGAGATAGAGTGTGTCAGAGAGTGACCGAGAGTGATACAGAGTGTCAGAGAGTGTCAGAGAGCGTCAGAGCTTGTCAGAGAGTGATAGAGAGAGTCAAGAATGTCAGAGAGTGATAGGGAGTGTCTGAGAGTGTCAGAGAGTGTCAGAGAGTGATTGAGAGTGTCAGAGAGTGTCAGAGAGTGATTGAGACTATATTGAGAATGTCTGAGAGTGTCAGAGAGTGTCAGAGAATGTCAGAGAGTGATTGAGAGTGTCTGAGAGGGCTAGAGAGTGTCAGAGAGTGTCAGAGAGTGATAGAGAGTGTCTCAGAGTGTCTGAGAGTGTCAGTGAGTGTCAGGGAGTGATAGAGAGTGTCAAAGGGTGTCAGAGAGTGTCTGAGAGTGTCAGAGAGTGTCAGAGAGTGGCTGAGAGTGCCAGAGAGTTTCAGAAAATGTCAGAGATTGTCTGAGAGTGTCGGAGGGTAATAGAGAATGTGAGAGAATGTCAGAGAGTGATAGATAGTGTCTGAGAGTGTCAGAGAGTGTCAGAGATTGATAGAGAGTGTCAGAGACTGATAGAGATTGTCTGAGAGTTTCAGAGATTATCTGAGAGTGTCAGAGAGTGTCAGCGAGTGTCAGAGAGAGACAGAGAGTGTCTGAGAGTGTCAGAGAAGGATACAGTGTGTCCGAGAGTGTCAGAGACTGATTGAGAGAGTCTGAGAGTGTCAGAGATTGTCAGCGAGTGTCAGAGAGTGATAGAGATTGTCAGAGAATGTCAGAGAGTGGTAGAGAGTGACAGAGAGTAGCTGAGAGTGCCAGAGAGTGTCAGAGAGTGTTAGAGAGTGACAGAGAGTGTCTGACCGTGTCTGAGAGAGACATAGAGTGTCAGAGAGTGTCCGAGTGCGATAGAGAGTGTCAGAGAGTGTCAGAGAGTCTCAGAGAGCGATAGAGAGTGCCTGAGAGTGTCTGAGAGTGTCAGAGAGAGATAGAGAGTGTCTGTGAGTGTCAGAGTGTGTTCGAGTGCGATAGAGAGTGTCAGAGAGTGTCAGAGAGTGTCAGAGAGCGATAGAGAGTGCCTGAGAGTGTCAGAGAGCGTCAGAGAGCGATAGCGAGTGTCAGAGAGTGTCAGAGAGTGATTGAGAGTGTCAGAGAATGTCAGAGAGTGTCAGAGAGTGTCAAAGATTGTCAGAGAGTGTCAGAGAGTGTCAGAGTTTGATGGCGAGTGTCTGAGAGTGTCAGAGAGTGTCAGAGAGTGATTGAGAACGTCAGAGAGTGTCAGAGAGATTCAGAGAGTGATTGAGAGTGTCTGAGAGTGTCAGAGAGTGAAAGAGAGTGATATGGAGGAACTGAGAGTGATTGAGAGTGTCTAAGAGTGTCAGAGAGTGATAGAGAGTGTCTGAGAGTGTCAGAGTGTGTCAGGGAGTGTCTGAGAGTGTCTGAGAGTGATAGAGAGTGATAGAGAGTGTCTGAGAGTGTCAGAGAGGGTCTGAGAGTGTCAGAGAGTGACAGAGAGTGTCTGAGAGTGTCAGAGAGTGTCAGAGAGTGATTGAGAGTGTCAGAGAGTGTCAGAGAGTGATTGAGACTATATTGAGAATGTCTGAGAGTGTCTGAGAGTGTCAGAGAATGTCAGAGAGTGATTGAGAGTGTCTGAGAGGGCTAGAGAGTGTCAGAGAGTGTCAGAGAGTGATTGAGAGTGTCAGAGAGTGTCAGAGAGTGATTGAGACTATATTGAGAATGTCTGAGAGTGTCTGAGAGTGTCAGAGAATGTCAGAGAGTGATTGAGAGTGTCTGAGAGGGCTAGAGAGTGTCAGAGAGTGTCAGAGAGTGATAGAGAGTGTCTCAGAGTGTCTGAGAGTGTCAGTGAGTGTCAGGGAGTGATAGAGAGTGTCAAAGGGTGTCAGAGAGTGTCTGAGAGTGTCAGAGAGTGTCAGAGAGTGGCTGAGAGTGCCAGAGAGTTTCAGAAAATGTCAGAGATTGTCTGAGAGTGTCGGAGGGTAATAGAGAATGTGAGAGAATGTCAGAGAGTGATAGATAGTGTCTGAGAGTGTCAGAGAGTGTCAGAGATTGATAGAGAGTGTCAGAGACTGATAGAGATTGTCTGAGAGTTTCAGAGATTATCTGAGAGTGTCAGAGAGTGTCAGCGAGTGTCAGAGAGAGACAGAGAGTGTCTGAGAGTGTCAGAGAAGGATACAGTGTGTCCGAGAGTGTCAGAGACTGATTGAGAGAGTCTGAGAGTGTCAGAGATTGTCAGCGAGTGTCTGAGAGTGATAGAGATTGTCAGAGAATGTCAGAGAGTGGTAGAGAGTGACAGAGAGTAGCTGAGAGTGCCAGAGAGTGTCAGAGAGTGTTAGAGAGTGACAGAGAGTGTCTGACCGTGTCTGAGAGAGACATAGAGTGTCAGAGAGTGTCCGAGTGCGATAGAGAGTGTCAGAGAGTGTCAGAGAGTCTCAGAGAGCGATAGAGAGTGCCTGAGAGTGTCTGAGAGTGTCAGAGAGAGATAGAGAGTGTCTGTGAGTGTCAGAGTGTGTTCGAGTGCGATAGAGAGTGTCAGAGAGTGTCAGAGAGTGTCAGAGAGCGATAGAGAGTGCCTGAGAGTGTCAGAGAGTGTCAGAGAGCGATAGCGAGTGTCAGAGAGTGTCAGAGAGTGATTGAGAGTGTCAGAGAATGTCAGAGAGTGTCAGAGAGTGTCAAAGATTGTCAGAGAGTGTCAGAGAGTGTCAGAGTTTGATGGCGAGTGTCTGAGAGTGTCAGAGAGTGTCAGAGAGTGATTGAGAACGTCAGAGAGTGTCAGAGAGATTCAGAGAGTGATTGAGAGTGTCTGAGAGTGTCAGAGAGTGAAAGAGAGTGATATGGAGGAACTGAGAGTGATTGAGAGTGTCTAAGAGTGTCAGAGAGTGATAGAGAGTGTCTGAGAGTGTCAGAGTGTGTCAGGGAGTGTCTGAGAGTGTCTGAGAGTGATAGAGAGTGATAGAGAGTGTCTGAGAGTGTCAGAGAGGGTCTGAGAGTGTCAGAGAGTGACAGAGAGTGTCTGAGAGTGTCTGAGAGTGTCTGAGTGTGTCAGGGAGTGTCTGAGAGTGTCTGAGAGTGAGAGAGAGTGTCTGAGAGTGTCAGAGAGGGTCTGAGAGTGTCAGGGAGTGTCAGCGAGTGTCTGAGAGAGATGGAGATTGTCAGTGAATATCAGAGAGTGTTTGAGAGTGATAGAGATTGTCTGAGAGTGTCAGAGAGTGATAGAGAGTGTCTGAGGTTGTCAGAGAGTGTCAGAGGTTGTCTGAGATTGTCAGATTGTTTCAGAGAGTGAGAGAGATTGTCTGAGAGTGTCAGAGAGTGGTAGCGAGTGTGTGAGAGTGTCAGAGAGTGATAGGGAGTGTCTGAGAGTGTCTGAGTGTGTCAGGGAGTGTTTGAGAGTGTCTGAGAGTGTCTGAGAGTGGTAGAGAGTGTTCTGAGAGTGTCAGAGAGGGTCTGAGAGTGTCAGCGAGTGTCTGAGAGTGATAGAGATCGTCAGAGAATGTCAGAGAGTGTTTGAGAGTAATAGAGATTGTCTGAGAGTGTCAGAGATTGATCGAGAGTGTCAGAGAGAGTCAGAGAGTGATAGAGAGTGTCTGAGAGTGTCAGAGAGTGTCTGAGAGTGTCAGAGAGTGTCAGAGATTATCAGCGAGTGTCTAAGAGTGATAGAGATTGTCAGAGAATGTCAGAGAGTTGTAGAGAGTGACAGAGAGTTGCTGAGAGTGCCAGAGAGTGTCAGAGAGTTATAGAGAGTGTCAGAGAGTGTCAGAGAGTGTCAGAGAGTGTCAGAGAGCGATAGAGAGTGTCTGAGAGTGTCAGAGAGTGTCAGAGAGAGTTAGAGCGTGTCTGAGTGTGCCAGACAGTGATACAGAGTGTCAGAGAGTGTCTGAGACTGTCAGAGAGTGTTAGAGAGTGATTGAGAATGTCACAGAGTGTCAGAGAGATTCAGAGAGTGATTGAGAGTGTCTGAGAGTGTCAGAGAGTGATAGAGAGCGATATGGAGTTTCTGAGAAAATTGAGAGTGTCTAAACGTGTCAGAGAGTGTCAGAGAGTGGTAGCGAGTGATGGAGAGTGTCTGAGAGTGTCAGAGATTGATAGAGAGTGTAAGAGACTGATAGAGATTGTCTGAGAGTTTCAGAGATTATCTGAGAGTGTCAGAGAGTGTCAGCGAGTGTCAGAGAGAGACAGAGAGTGTCTGAGAGTGTCAGAGAGTGATACAGTGTGTCCGAGAGTGTCAGAGACCGATTGAGAGAGTCTGAGAGTGTCAGAGAGTGTCTGAGAGTGTCAGAGATTGTCAGCGAGTGTCTGAGAGTGATAGAGATTGTCAGAGAATGTCAGAGAGTGGTAGAGAGTGACAGAGAGTTACTGAGAGTGCCAGAGAGTGTCAGAGAGTGTTAGAGAGTGACAGAGAGTGTCTGAGCGTGTCTGAGAGAGACATAGAGTGTCAGAGAGTGTCCGAGCGCGATAGAGAGTGTCAGAGAGTGTCAGAGAGTGTCAGAGAGTCTCAGAGAGCGATAGAGAGTGCCTGAGAGTGTCTGAGAGTGTCAGAGAGAGATAGAGAGTGTCTGTGAGTGTCAGAGAGTGTTCGAGTGCGATAGAGAGTGTCAGAGAGTGTCAGAGAGTGTCAGAGAGTGTCAGAGAGCGATAGAGAGTGCCTGAGAGTGTCAGAGAGTGTCAGAGAGTGTCAGAGAGTGTCAGAGAGTGATAGAGAGTGATAGAGAGTGTCAACGATTGTCAGAGAGTGTCAGAGAGTGTCAGAGTTTGATGGCGAGTGCCTGAGAGTGTCAGAGAGATTCAGAGAGTGATTGAGAGTGTCTGAGAGTGTCAGAGAGTGATAGAGAGTGATATGGAGGAACTGAGAGTGATTGAGAGTGTCTAAGAGTTTCAGAGAGTGATAGAGAGTGTCTGAGAGTGTCAGAGTGTGTCAGGGAGTGTCTGAGAGTGTCTGAGAGTGATAGAGAGTGATAGAGAGTGTCTGAGAGTGTCAGAAAGGGTCTGAGAGTGTCAGAGAGTGACAGAGAGTGTCTGAGAGTGTCTGAGAGTGTCTGAGTGTTTCAGGGAGTGTCTGAGAGTGTCTGAGAGTGATAGAGAGTGTCTGAGAGTGTCAGAGAGGGTCTGAGAGTGTCAGGGAGTGTCAGCGAGTGTCTGAGAGAGATGGAGATTGTCAGTGAATATCAGAGAGTGTTTGAGAGTGATAGAGATTGTCTGAGAGTGTCAGAGTGTTTCAGAGAGTGAGAGAGATTGTCTGAGAGTGTCAGAGAGTGGTAGCGAGTGTGTGAGAGTGTCAGAGAGTGATAGGGAGTGTCTGAGAGTGTCTGAGTGTGTCAGGGAGTGTTTGAGAGTGTCTGAGAGTGTCTGAGAGTGGTAGAGAGTGTCTGAGAGTGTCAGAGAGGGTCTGAGAGTGTCAGCGAGTGTCTGAGAGTGATAGAGATCGTCAGAGAATGTCAGAGAGTGTTTGAGAGTAATAGAGATTGTCTGAGAGTGTCAGAGATTGATCGAGAGTGTCAGAGAGAGTCAGAGAGTGATAGAGAGTGTCTGAGAGTGTCAGAGAGTGTCTGAGAGTGTCAGAGATTATCAGCGAGTGTCTAAGAGTGATAGAGATTGTCAGAGAATGTCAGAGAGTTGTAGAGAGTGACAGAGAGTTGCTGAGAGTGCCAGAGAGTGTCAGAGAGTTATAGAGACTGTCAGAGAGTGTCAGAGAGTGTCAGAGAGCGATAGAGAGTGTCTGAGAGTGTCAGAGAGTGTCAGAGAGAGTTAGAGCGTGTCTGAGTGTGCCAGACAGTGATACAGAGTGTCAGAGAGTGTCTGAGACTGTCAGAGAGTGTTAGAGAGTGATTGAGAATGTCACAGAGTGTCAGAGAGATTCAGAGAGTGATTGAGAGTGTCTGAGAGTGTCAGAGAGTGATAGAGAGCGATATGGAGTTTCTGAGAAAATTGAGAGTGTCTAAGCGTGTCAGAGAGTGTCAGAGAGTGATAGAGAGTGTCTGAGAGTGTCTGAGTGTGTCAGGGAGTGTCTGAGAGTGTCTGAGAGTGATAGAGAGTGTCTGAGAGTGTCAGAGAGGTTCTGAGAGTGTCAGGGAGCATCAGCGAGTGTCTGAGAGTGATAGTGAGTGTCAGAGAATGTCAGAGAGTGGTAGAGAGAGATAGAGTGTGTCAGAGAGTGACTGAGTGTGTCTGAGAGTGTCAGTGAGTGTCAGAGAGTGATAGAGAGCGTCAGAGAGTGTCAGAGAGTGATTGAGAGTGACAGAGAGTGTCAGAGAGTTTCAGAGATTGAATGAGAGTGATTGGGAATGTCTGAGAGTTTCTGAGAGTGTTAGAGAGTGTCAAAGAGTGATAGAGAGTGTCTGAGAGGGTCTGAGAGTGTCAGAGAGTGTCAGAGAGTGATAGAGAGTGTCTGAGAGTGTCAGAGAGTGTCAGAGAGAGATAGAGTGTGTCTGAGTGTGTCAGAGAGTGTCAGAGAGTGGTCGAGAGTGTCAGAGAGTGATAGAGAGTGTCTGAGAGTGTCAGAGAGTGTCAGCGAGAGATAGAGTGTGTCTGAGAGAGTCAGAGAGTGATACAGTGTGTCTGAGAGTGATAAAGTGTGTCAGAGAGAGAAAGAGAATGTCAGAAAGTGTCAGAGAGTGTCAGAGAGTGAGAGAGAGTGTCTGAGAGTGATAAAGTTGTCAGAGAGAGATAGAGAATGTCAGAGAGTGTCAGAGAGTGATAGAGAGTGTCAGAGAGTGTCAGAGAGTGTCAGAGAGTGTCAGAGAGTGATAGAGAGTGTCTGAGAATGTCAGAGAGTGTCAGAGAGCGACTGAGTGTGACAGAGAGTGTCAGAGAGTGATTGAGAATGTCTGAGAGTGTCTGAGAGTGTCAGAGAGTGATTGAGAGTGTCTGAGAGTGTCAGAGTGTGCTAGAAAGTGATATAGAGCGTCTGAGAGTGATTGAGAGTGTTTAAGAGTGTCAGAGAGTGTCAGAGAGTGATAGAGAGTGTCTGAGAATGTCAGAGAGTGTCAGAGATTGTCAGAGTGTGATAGTGACAGTCAGAGAGTCTCAGAGAGTGATAGGGAGTGTCTGAGAGTGTTCGAGAGTGCTATAGAGTGTCAGAGAATGTCAGAGAGTGTCAGAGAGTGATAGAGAGTGTCTTATGGTGTCAGCGAGTGTCAGAGAGTGACAGAGTGTGTCAGAGAGTGATTAAGAGAGTCAGTGAGTGTCAGAGAGTGTCAGAGAGTGATAGAGAGTGATAGAGAGTGACAGAGTGTGTCAGAGAGTGTCAGAGAGTGATTAAGAGAGTCAGGGAGTGTCAGAGAGTGTCAGAGAGTGATAGAGAGTGATAGAGAGTGTCAGAGAGTGTCAGAGAGTGTCAGAGAGTGATAGAGAGTGTCTGAGAATGTCAGAGAGTGTCAGAGAGTGACTGAGTGTGACAGAGAGTGTCAGAGAGTGATTGAGAATGTCTGAGAGTGTCTGGGAGTGTCAGAGAGTGAGTGAGAGTATCTGAGAGTGTCGGAGTGTGATAGAAAGTGATATGGAGCGTCTGAGAGTGATTGAGAGTGTTTAAGAGTGTCAGAGAGTGTCAGAGAGTGATAGAGAGTGTCTGAGAATGTCAGAGAGTGTCAGAGATTGTCAGAGTGTGATAGTGACAGTCAGAGAGTCTCAGAGAGTGAGAGGGAGTGTCTGAGAGTGTCAGAGAGTGCTATAGTGTGTCAGAGAATGTCAGAGAGTGTCAGAGAGTGTCAGAGAGTGATAGAGAGTGTCTGAGGGTGTCAGCGAGTGTCAGAGAGTGACAGGGTGTGTCAGAGAGTGTCAGAGAGTGATATAGAGTGTCTCAGAGTGATTGAGAGTGTATAAGAGTGTCAGAGAGTGATAGAGAGTGTCAGAGAGTGTCAGAATTAGTCAGAGAGTGATAGAGACAATCAGAGAGTGTCAGAGAGTGAAAGGGAGTGTTTGAGAGAGTCAGATAGTGATAGAGAGTGTCAAATTGTTTCAGAGAGTGATAGAAAGTGTCAGAGAGTGATAGAGAGTGTCTGAGAGTGTCTGGGAGTGACAGAGAGTGTCTGAGAGTGTCAGTCAGTGTCAGAGAGTGATAGAGAGAGTCAGAGATTGTCAGATTGTGTCAGAGTGTGTCAGAGAGTGATAGAGAGTGATAGAGAGTGTCTGAGAGTGTCAGAGAGTGTCAGATTGTGTCAGAGAGTGTCAGAGAGTGATAGAGTGTGTCAGAGTGTGTCAGAGAGTGTCAGAGAGTGACAGAGAGTGTCAGAGAGTGATGGAGAGTGATATCGAGTGTCAGAGTGTGTCAGAGAGTGTCAGAGAGTGATAGAGAGTGTAAGAGAGTGTCTGAGAGTGTCAGATAGTGGTTGAGCGTTTCAGTGAGTGTCAGAGAGTGATAGAGAGTGTCTGAGAGTGTCAGAGTGTGTCAGAGAGTGATAGGGAGTGATATAGAGTGTCTGAGAGTGATAGAGACTGTCTGAGAGTGTCAGAGAGTGTCAGAGAGTGGTAGAGAGTGTCTGAGAGTGACAGAGGGTGTCTGAGAGTGTCAGTGAGTGTCAGAGAGTGATGGAGAGTGATTGAGAGTGTCTGAGAGCATCTGAGAGTGTCAGCGACTGTCAGAGTGTGTCAGAGTGTGATAGAGAGTGACAGAGAGTGTCTGAGAGTGTCTGAGAGTGTCAGAGAGTGTCAGAGATTGATCGAGAGAGTCTGAGAGTATCAGAGATGATAGAGAGTGTCAGAGAATGATGGAGAGTGTTAGAGAGTGTCAGAGAGTGATAGAGAGTGTCTGAAAGAGTCAGAGAGCGTCAGAGAGTGTCAGATAGTGTCAGAGAGTGTAAGAGAGTGATCGAGAGAGTCAGAGAGTTATCGAGAGTATCTGAGAGTGTCTGAAAGTGACAGAGAGTGTCTGAGAGTGTCAGTGAGTGTCAGAGAGTGATAGAGAGTGTCTGAGAGTGTCAGAGAGTGTCAGAGATTGATAGAGAGAGTCTGAGAGTATCAGAGATGAAAGAGAGTGTCAGAGAGTGATAGAGAGTGTCAGAGATTGTCAGAGAGTGATAGGGAGTGTTAGAGAGTGTCTGAAAGAATCAGAGAGTGTCAGAGAGTGTCAGAGAGTGTCAGAGTGTGATCGAGAGAGTCAGAGAGTTATAGAGAGTGTCTCAGAGTGTCTGAAAGTGACAGAGAGTGTCTGAGAGTGTCAGTGAGTGTCAGAGAGTGATAGAGAGTGATAGAGAGTGTCAGAGAGTGATAGAGAGTGTCAGAGTGAGTCAGAGAGTGTCAGAGAGTGACAGAGAGATTCAGAGAGTGATAGAGCGTGTCTGAGAGTGTCAGAGAGTGTCAGAGAGTGATAGAGAGATTCAGAGAGAGTCTGAGAGTGTCAGAGAGTGATAGAGAGAGTCAGAGAGTTACAGAGTGTCTGAGAGTGTCTGAAAGTGACAGAGAGTGTCTGAAAGTGACAGAGAGTGTCTGAGAGTGTCAGTGAGTGTCAGAGAGTGATGGAGAGTGATGGAGTGTGTCAGAGAGTGATAGAGTGTGTCTGAGAGTGTCTGAGAGCGTCTGAGAGTGTCAGCGACTGTCAGAGTGTGTCAGAGAGTGATAGAGAGTGTCAGAGAGTGTCAGAGATTGATAGAGAGAGTCTGAGAGTTTCAGAGATGATAGAGAGTGTCAGAGAGTGATAGAGAGTGTCAGAGAGTGTCAGAGAGTGTCAGAGAGTATCAGAGAGTGATAGAGAGAGATAGCGAGTGTCAGAAAGTGTCTGAGAGTGTCAGAGATTGTAAGAGAGTGCCAGAGGGCGATAGAGAGTGTCTGACAGTGTCAGAGGATGAAAGAGAATGTCAGAGAGTGTGAGAGAGTGTCAGAGAGTGATAGAGAGATTCTGAGAGTGTCAGAGAGTGATAGAGAGTGTCAGAGAATGATAGAGAGTGTCTGAGAGTGTCAGAAAGCGATAGAGAGTGACAGAGAGTGTCAGAGAGTGATAGAGAGTGTCTGAGAATGTCTGAGAGTGTCAGAGTGTGACTGAGAGTGTCAGAGAGTGATAGAGAGTGCCTGAGAGTGTCAGAGAGTGTCAGAGAGTGATAGAGAATGTCTGAGAGTGTCTGAGAGTGCCAGAGAGTGTCAGAGAGTGATAGAAAGTGATAGAGAGTGATAGAGTGTGTCAGAGAGTGACAGAGAGTGTCAGAGTGTGTGAGAGTGATAGAGAGTGTCAGAGTGTGTCAGAGAGTGATAGAGAGTTTCAGAGTGTGTCAGAGTGTGTCAGAGAGTGATAGAGAGTGATAGAGAGTGTCAGAGAGTGATATAGTGTGTATGAGAGTGTCAGAGAGTGATAGAGAGTGATAGAGAGTGTCTGAGAGTGACAGAGAGTGTCTGAGAGTGTCATTGAGTGTCAGAGAGTGATAGTGTCTGAGAGTGTCTGAGAGTGTCAGAGACTTTCAGAGTGTGTCAGAGAGTGATAGAGAGTGTCTGAGAGTGTCAGTGAGTGTCAGAGAGTGATAGAGATGGTCTGAGAGTGTCAGAGAGTGTCAGAGATTGATCGAGAGTGTCAGAGAGTGATAGAGAGATTCAGAGAGTGATAGAGAGTGTCTGAGAGTGTCAGAGAGTGTCAGAGAGTGATAGAGAGATTCAGAGAGAGTCTGAGAGAGTCAGAGAGTTATAGAGTGTCAGAGAGTTATAGAGTGTCTGAGAGTGTCTGAAAGTGACACAGAGTATCTGAGAGTGTCAGTGAGTGTCAGAGAGTGTCAGAGAGTGTCAGAAAGTGAGAGAGTGTGTCTGAGAGTGTCTGAGAGCGTCTGAGAATGTCAGCGACTGTCAGAGTGTGTCAGAGAGTGATAGAGAGTGAAAGAGAGTGTCTGAGAGTGTCAGAGAGTGTCAGAGAGTGTCAGAGTGTGTCAGAGAGTGATGGAGAGTGTCTGAGAGAGTCAGAGAGTGTCAGAGATTGATTGAGAGAGTCTGAGAATGTCAGAGATGATAGAGAGTGTCAGAGAGTGATAGAGAGTGTCAGAGAGTGTCAGAGAGTGATAGAGAGTGTCTGAAAGAGTCAGAGAGTGTCAGAGAGTGTCAGAGAGTGCCAGAGAGTATCTGAGAGTGATAGAGAGAGATAGCGAGTGTCAGAGAGTGTCTGAGAGTGTCAGAGATTGTCAGAGATTGATCGAGAGAGTCTAAGAGTGTCAGAGAATGATAGAGAGTGTCAGAGAATGATAGAGAGTGTTAGAGAGTGTCAGAGAGTGATAGAGAGTGTCTGAAAGAGTCAGAGAGCGTCAGAGAGTGTCAGAGAGTGTCAGGGAGTGTCAGAGATTGATAGAGAGAGTCAGAGAGTTATAGAGAGTATCTGAGAGTGTCTGAAAGTGACAGAGAGTGTCTGAGAGTGTCAGTGAGTGTCAGAGAGTGATACAGAGTGTCTGAGAGTGTCAGAGAGTGTCAGAGATTGATAGAGAGAGTCTGAGAGTATCAGAGATGAAAGAGAGTGTCAGAGAGTGATAGAGAGTGTCAGAGATTGTCAGAGAGTGATAGAGAGTGATAGAGAGTGTCTGAAAGAATCAGAGAGTGTCAGAGAGTGATCGAGAGAGTCAGAGAGTTATAGAGAGTGTCTCAGAGTGTCTGAAAGTGACAGAGAGTGTCTGAGAGTGTCAGTGAGTGTCAGAGAGTGATAGAGAGTGATAGAGAGTGTCAGAGAGTGATAGAGAGTGTCAGAGTGAGTCAGAGAGTGTCAGAGAGTGTCAGAGAGTGACAGAGAGATTCAGAGAGTGATAGAGAGTGTCTGAGAGTGTCAGAGAGTGTCAGAGAGTGATAGAGAGATTCAGAGAGAGTCTGAGAGTGTCAGAGAGTGATAGAGAGAGTCAGAGAGTTATAGAGTGTCTGAGAGTGTCTGAAAGTGACAGAGAGTGATTGAGAGTGTCAGTGAGTGTCAGAGAGTGATGGTGAGTGATGGAGAGTGTCAGAGAGTGATAGAGTGTGTCTGAGAGTGTCTGAGAGCGTCTTAGAGTGTCAGCGACTGTCAGATTGTGTCAGAGAGTGATAGAGAGTGAAAGAGAGTGTCTGAGAGTGTCAGAGAGTGTCAGAGTGTGTCAGAGAGTGACAGAGAGTGTCTGAGAGAGTCAGAGAGTGTCAGAGATTGATAGAGAGAGTCTGAGAGTTTCAGAGATGATAGAGAGTGTCAGAGTGTGATAGAGAGTGTCAGAGAGTGTCAGAGAGTGTCAGCGAGTATCAGAGAGTGATAGAGAGAGATAGTGAGTGTCAGAAAGTGTCTGAGAGGGTCAGAGATTGTAAGAGAGTGTCAGAGGGCGATAGAGAGTGTCTGACAGTGTCAGAGGATGAAAGAGAATGTCAGAGAGTGTGAGAGAGTTTCAGAGAGTGATAGAGAGATTCTGAGAGTGTCAGAGAGTGATAGAGAGTGTCAGAGATTGATAGAGTGTGTCTGAGAGTGTCAGAAAGCGATAGAGAGTGACAGAGAGTGTCAGAGAGTGTCAGAGAGTGATAGAGAGTGTCTGAGAATGTCTGAGAGTGTCAGAGTGTGACTGAGAGTGTCAGAGAGTGATAGAGAGTGTCTGAGAGTGTCAGAGAGTGTCTGAGGGTGTCAGAGAGTGATAGAGAATGTCTGAGAGTGTCTGAGAGTGTCAGAGAGTGTCAGAGAGTGATAGAAAGTGCTGGAGAGTGATAGAGTGTGTCAGAGAGTGACAGAGAGTGTCAGAGTGTGTGAGAGTGATAGAGAGTGTCAGAGAGTGATAGAGAATGATAGAGAGTGACTGAGAATGTCAGAGAGTGATAGAGAGTTTCAGAGTGTGTCAGAGTGTGTCAGAGAGTGATAGAGAGTGATAGAGAGTGTCAGAGAGTGATATAGAGTGTATGAGAGTGTCAGAGAGTGATAGAGAGTGATAGAGAGAGTCAGAGAGTTATAGAGAGTGTCTCAGAGTGTCTGAAAGTGACAGAGAGTGTCTGAGAGTGTCAGTGAGTGTCAGAGAGTGATATAGAGTGATAGAGAGTGTCAGAGAGTGATAGAGAGTGTCAGAGTGAGTCAGAGAGTGTCAGAGAGTGTCAGAGAGTGACAGAGAGATTCAGAGAGTGATAGAGAGTGTCTGAGAGTGTCAGAGAGTGTCAGAGAGTGATAGAGAGATTCAGAGAGAGTCTGAGAGTGTCAGAGAGTGATAGAGAGAGTCAGAGAGTTATAGAGTGTCTGCGAGTGTCTGAAAGTGACAGAGAGTGATTGAGAGTGTCAGTGAGTGTCAGAGAGTGATGGAGAGTGTCAGAGAGTGATAGAGTGTGTCTGAGAGTGTCTGAGAGCGTCTGAGAGTGTCAGCGACTGTCAGAGTGTGTCAGAGAGTGATAGAGAGTGAAAGAGAGTGTCTGAGAGTGTCAGAGAGTGTCAGAGTGTGTCAGAGAGTGAGAGAGAGTGTCTGAGAGAGTCAGAGAGTGTCAGAGATTGATAGAGAGAGTCTGAGAGTTTCAGAGATGATAGAGAGTTTCAGAGTGCGTCAGAGAGTGATAGAGAGTGATAGAGAGTGTCAGAGAGTGATATAGAGTGTATGAGAGTGTCAGAGAGTGCTGGAGAGTGATAGAGAGTGTCTGAGAGTGACAGAGAATGATAGAGAGTGACTGAGAGTGTCAGAGAGTGATAGAGAGTTTCAGAGTGTGTCAGAGTGTGTCAGAGAGTGATAGAGAGTGATAGAGAGTGTCAGAGAGTGATATAGAGTGTGTGAGAGTGTCAGAGAGTGATAGAGAGTGATAGAGAGTGTCTGAGAGTGACAGAGAGTGTCTGAGAGTGTCATTGAGTGTCAGAGAGTGATAGTGTCTGAGAGTGTCTGAGAGTGTCAGAGACTTTCAGAGTCTGTCAGAGAGTGATAGAGAGTGTCTGAGAGTGTCAGTGAGTGTCAGAGAGTGATAGAGAGTGTCTGAGAGTGTCAGAGAGTGTCAGAAATTGATCGAGAGAGTCTGAGAGTATCAGAGATGAAAGAGAGTGTCAGAGAGTGATAGAGAGTGTCAGAGATTGTCAGAGAGTGATAGAGAGTGATAGAGAGTGTCTGAAAGAATCAGAGAGTGTCAGAGAGTGTCAGAGAGTGTCAGAGTGTGATAGAGAGGGTCAGAGAGTTATACAGAATGTCTGAGAGTGTCTGAAAGTGACAGAGAGTGTCTGAGTGTGTCAGGGATTGTCAGAGAGTTTCAGAGAGTGATACAGAGTTTCTGAGAGTGTCAGAGAGTGATAGAGAGTGTCAGAGAGTGATAGAGAGTGTCTGAGAGTGTCAGAAAGCGATAGAGAGTGTCTGAGAATGTCTGAGAGAGTCAGAGAGTGTCTGAGAGTGATAGAGAGTGTCTGAGAGTGTCAGAGAGTGTCTGAGGGTTTCAGAGAGTGATAGAGAATGTCTGAGAGTGTCTGAGAGTGTCAGAGAGTGTCAGAGAGTGATGGAAAGTGATAGAGAGTGATAGAGTGTGTCAGAGTGTGTCAGAGAGTGATAGAGAGTGTCAGAGTGTGTGAGAGTGTCAGAGAGTAATAGAGAGTGTCAGAGAGTGAGAGAGAGTGTCTGAGAGTGTCAGAAAGCAATATAGAGTGTCAGAGAGTGTCAGCGAGTGATAGAGAGTGTCTGAGAATGTCTGAGAGCGTCAGAGAGTGGCTGAGAGTGATAGACAGTGTCTGAGAGTGTCAGAGAGTGTCTGAGGGTGTCAGAGAGTGATCGAGAATGTCTGAGAGTGTCTGAGAGTGTCAGAGAGTGTCAGAGAGTGTCAGCGAGTGATAGAAAGTGATAGAGAGTGATAGAGTGAGTCAGAGTGTGTCAGAGAGTGATAGAGAGTGTCAGAGTTTCTGAGAGTGTCAGAGAGTGATAGAGAGTGTCAGAGAGTGAGAGAGAGTGTCTGAGAGTGTCAGAAAGCAATAGAGAGTGTCAGAGAGTGTCAGAGAGTGATAGAGATGTCTGAGAATGTCTGAGAGTGTCAGAGAGTGTCAGAGAGTGATAGAGAGTGATAGAGAGTGACAGAGTGTGTCAGAGAGTGTCAGAGAGTGATTAAGAGAGTCAGGGAGTGTCAGAGAGTGTCAGAGAGTGATAGAGAGTGATAGAGAGTGTCAGAGAGTGTCAGAGAGTGTCAGAGAGTGATAGAGAGTGTCTGAGAATGTCAGAGAGTGTCAGAGAGTGACTGAGTGTGACAGAGAGTGTCAGAGAGTGATTGAGAATGTCTGAGAGTGTCTGGGAGTGTCAGAGAGTGAGTGAGAGTATCTGAGAGTGTCAGAGTGTGATAGAAAGTGATATGGAGCGTCTGAGAGTGATTGAGAGTGTTTAAGAGTGTCAGAGAGTGTCAGAGAGTGATAGAGAGTGTCTGAGAATGTCAGAGAGTGTCAGAGAGTGAGAGAGAGTGTCTGAGAGTGATAAAGTTGTCAGAGAGAGATAGAGAATGTCAGAGAGTGTCAGAGAGTGATAGAGAGTGTCAGAGAGTGTCAGAGAGTGTCAGAGAGTGTCAGAGAGTGATAGAGAGTGTCTGAGAATGTCAGAGAGTGTCAGAGAGCGACTGAGTGTGACAGAGAGTGTCAGAGAGTGATTGAGAATGTCTGAGAGTGTCTGAGAGTGTCAGAGAGTGATTGAGAGTGTCTGAGAGTGTCAGAGTGTGCTAGAAAGTGATATAGAGCGTCTGAGAGTGATTGAGAGTGTTTAAGAGTGTCAGAGAGTGTCAGAGAGTGATAGAGAGTGTCTGAGAATGTCAGAGAGTGTCAGAGATTGTCAGAGTGTGATAGTGACAGTCAGAGAGTCTCAGAGAGTGATAGGGAGTGTCTGAGAGTGTTCGAGAGTGCTATAGAGTGTCAGAGAATGTCAGAGAGTGTCAGAGAGTGATAGAGAGTGTCTTATGGTGTCAGCGAGTGTCAGAGAGTGACAGAGTGTGTCAGAGAGTGATTAAGAGAGTCAGTGAGTGTCAGAGAGTGTCAGAGAGTGATAGAGAGTGATAGAGAGTGACAGAGTGTGTCAGAGAGTGTCAGAGAGTGATTAAGAGAGTCAGGGAGTGTCAGAGAGTGTCAGAGAGTGATAGAGAGTGATAGAGAGTGTCAGAGAGTGTCAGAGAGTGTCAGAGAGTGATAGAGAGTGTCTGAGAATGTCAGAGAGTGTCAGAGAGTGACTGAGTGTGACAGAGAGTGTCAGAGAGTGATTGAGAATGTCTGAGAGTGTCTGGGAGTGTCAGAGAGTGAGTGAGAGTATCTGAGAGTGTCAGAGTGTGATAGAAAGTGATATGGAGCGTCTGAGAGTGATTGAGAGTGTTTAAGAGTGTCAGAGAGTGTCAGAGAGTGATAGAGAGTGTCTGAGAATGTCAGAGAGTGTCAGAGATTGTCAGAGTGTGATAGTGACAGTCAGAGAGTCTCAGAGAGTGAGAGGGAGTGTCTGAGAGTGTCAGAGAGTGCTATAGTGTGTCAGAGAATGTCAGAGAGTGTCAGAGAGTGTCAGAGAGTGATAGAGAGTGTCTGAGGGTGTCAGCGAGTGTCAGAGAGTGACAGGGTGTGTCAGAGAGTGTCAGAGAGTGATATAGAGTGTCTGAGAGTGATTGAGAGTGTATAAGAGTGTCAGAGAGTGATAGAGAGTGTCAGAGAGTGTCAGAATTAGTCAGAGAGTGATAGAGACAATCAGAGAGTGTCAGAGAGTGAAAGGGAGTGTTTGAGAGAGTCAGATAGTGATAGAGAGTGTCAAATTGTTTCAGAGAGTGATAGAAAGTGTCAGAGAGTGATAGAGAGTGTCTGAGAGTGTCTGGGAGTGACAGAGAGTGTCTGAGAGTGTCAGTCAGTGTCAGAGAGTGATAGAGAGAGTCAGAGATTGTCAGATTGTGTCAGAGTGTGTCAGAGAGTGATAGAGAGTGATAGAGAGTGTCTGAGAGTGTCAGAGAGTGTCAGATTGTGTCAGAGAGTGTCAGAGAGTGATAGAGTGTGTCAGAGTGTGTCAGAGAGTGTCAGAGAGTGACAGAGAGTGTCAGAGAGTGATGGAGAGTGATATCGAGTGTCAGAGTGTGTCAGAGAGTGTCAGAGAGTGATAGAGAGTGTAAGAGAGTGTCTGAGAGTGTCAGATAGTGGTTGAGCGTTTCAGTGAGTGTCAGAGAGTGATAGAGAGTGTCTGAGAGTGTCAGAGTGTGTCAGAGAGTGATAGGGAGTGATATAGAGTGTCTGAGAGTGATAGAGACTGTCTGAGAGTGTCAGAGAGTGTCAGAGAGTGGTAGAGAGTGTCTGAGAGTGACAGAGGGTGTCTGAGAGTGTCAGTGAGTGTCAGAGAGTGATGGAGAGTGATTGAGAGTGTCTGAGAGCATCTGAGAGTGTCAGCGACTGTCAGAGTGTGATAGAGAGTGACAGAGAGTGTCTGAGAGTGTCTGAGAGTGTCAGAGAGTGTCAGAGATTGATCGAGAGAGTCTGAGAGTATCAGAGATGATAGAGAGTGTCAGAGAATGATGGAGAGTGTTAGAGAGTGTCAGAGAGTGATAGAGAGTGATTGAGAGTGTCTGAGAGCATCTGAGAGTGTCAGCGACTGTCAGAGTGTGATAGAGAGTGACAGAGAGTGTCAGAGAGCGTCAGAGAGTGTCAGATAGTGTCAGAGAGTGTAAGAGAGTGATCGAGAGAGTCAGAGAGTTATCGAGAGTATCTGAGAGTGTCTGAAAGTGACAGAGAGTGTCTGAGAGTGTCAGTGAGTGTCAGAGAGTGATAGAGAGTGTCTGAGAGTGTCAGAGAGTGTCAGAGATTGATAGAGAGAGTCTGAGAGTATCAGAGATGAAAGAGAGTGTCAGAGAGTGATAGAGAGTGTCAGAGATTGTCAGAGAGTGATAGGGAGTGTTAGAGAGTGTCTGAAAGAATCAGAGAGTGTCAGAGAGTGTCAGAGAGTGTCAGAGTGTGATCGAGAGAGTCAGAGAGTTATAGAGAGTGTCTCAGAGTGTCTGAAAGTGACAGAGAGTGTCTGAGAGTGTCAGTGAGTGTCAGAGAGTGATAGAGAGTGATAGAGAGTGTCAGAGAGTGATAGAGAGTGTCAGAGTGAGTCAGAGAGTGTCAGAGAGTGACAGAGAGATTCAGAGAGTGATAGAGCGTGTCTGAGAGTGTCAGAGAGTGTCAGAGAGTGATAGAGAGATTCAGAGAGAGTCTGAGAGTGTCAGAGAGTGATAGAGAGAGTCAGAGAGTTACAGAGTGTCTGAGAGTGTCTGAAAGTGACAGAGAGTGTCTGAAAGTGACAGAGAGTGTCTGAGAGTGTCAGTGAGTGTCAGAGAGTGATGGAGAGTGATGGAGTGTGTCAGAGAGTGATAGAGTGTGTCTGAGAGTGTCTGAGAGCGTCTGAGAGTGTCAGCGACTGTCAGAGTGTGTCAGAGAGTGATAGAGAGTGTCAGAGAGTGTCAGAGATTGATAGAGAGAGTCTGAGAGTTTCAGAGATGATAGAGAGTGTCAGAGAGTGATAGAGAGTGTCAGAGAGTGTCAGAGAGTGTCAGAGAGTATCAGAGAGTGATAGAGAGAGATAGCGAGTGTCAGAAAGTGTCTGAGAGTGTCAGAGATTGTAAGAGAGTGCCAGAGGGCGATAGAGAGTGTCTGACAGTGTCAGAGGATGAAAGAGAATGTCAGAGAGTGTGAGAGAGTGTCAGAGAGTGATAGAGAGATTCTGAGAGTGTCAGAGAGTGATAGAGAGTGTCAGAGAATGATAGAGAGTGTCTGAGAGTGTCAGAAAGCGATAGAGAGTGACAGAGAGTGTCAGAGAGTGATAGAGAGTGTCTGAGAATGTCTGAGAGTGTCAGAGTGTGACTGAGAGTGTCAGAGAGTGATAGAGAGTGCCTGAGAGTGTCAGAGAGTGTCAGAGAGTGATAGAGAATGTCTGAGAGTGTCTGAGAGTGCCAGAGAGTGTCAGAGAGTGATAGAAAGTGATAGAGAGTGATAGAGTGTGTCAGAGAGTGACAGAGAGTGTCAGAGTGTGTGAGAGTGATAGAGAGTGTCAGAGTGTGTCAGAGAGTGATAGAGAGTTTCAGAGTGTGTCAGAGTGTGTCAGAGAGTGATAGAGAGTGATAGAGAGTGTCAGAGAGTGATATAGTGTGTATGAGAGTGTCAGAGAGTGATAGAGAGTGATAGAGAGTGTCTGAGAGTGACAGAGAGTGTCTGAGAGTGTCATTGAGTGTCAGAGAGTGATAGTGTCTGAGAGTGTCTGAGAGTGTCAGAGACTTTCAGAGTGTGTCAGAGAGTGATAGAGAGTGTCTGAGAGTGTCAGTGAGTGTCAGAGAGTGATAGAGATGGTCTGAGAGTGTCAGAGAGTGTCAGAGATTGATCGAGAGTGTCAGAGAGTGATAGAGAGATTCAGAGAGTGATAGAGAGTGTCTGAGAGTGTCAGAGAGTGTCAGAGAGTGATAGAGAGATTCAGAGAGAGTCTGAGAGAGTCAGAGAGTTATAGAGTGTCAGAGAGTTATAGAGTGTCTGAGAGTGTCTGAAAGTGACACAGAGTATCTGAGAGTGTCAGTGAGTGTCAGAGAGTGTCAGAGAGTGTCAGAAAGTGAGAGAGTGTGTCTGAGAGTGTCTGAGAGCGTCTGAGAATGTCAGCGACTGTCAGAGTGTGTCAGAGAGTGATAGAGAGTGAAAGAGAGTGTCTGAGAGTGTCAGAGAGTGTCAGAGAGTGTCAGAGTGTGTCAGAGAGTGATGGAGAGTGTCTGAGAGAGTCAGAGAGTGTCAGAGATTGATTGAGAGAGTCTGAGAATGTCAGAGATGATAGAGAGTGTCAGAGAGTGATAGAGAGTGTCAGAGAGTGTCAGAGAGTGATAGAGAGTGTCTGAAAGAGTCAGAGAGTGTCAGAGAGTGTCAGAGAGTGCCAGAGAGTATCTGAGAGTGATAGAGAGAGATAGCGAGTGTCAGAGAGTGTCTGAGAGTGTCAGAGATTGTCAGAGATTGATCGAGAGAGTCTAAGAGTGTCAGAGAATGATAGAGAGTGTCAGAGAATGATAGAGAGTGTTAGAGAGTGTCAGAGAGTGATAGAGAGTGTCTGAAAGAGTCAGAGAGCGTCAGAGAGTGTCAGAGAGTGTCAGGGAGTGTCAGAGATTGATAGAGAGAGTCAGAGAGTTATAGAGAGTATCTGAGAGTGTCTGAAAGTGACAGAGAGTGTCTGAGAGTGTCAGTGAGTGTCAGAGAGTGATACAGAGTGTCTGAGAGTGTCAGAGAGTGTCAGAGATTGATAGAGAGAGTCTGAGAGTATCAGAGATGAAAGAGAGTGTCAGAGAGTGATAGAGAGTGTCAGAGATTGTCAGAGAGTGATAGAGAGTGATAGAGAGTGTCTGAAAGAATCAGAGAGTGTCAGAGAGTGTCAGAGAGTGTCAGAGAGTGATCGAGAGAGTCAGAGAGTTATAGAGAGTGTCTCAGAGTGTCTGAAAGTGACAGAGAGTGTCTGAGAGTGTCAGTGAGTGTCAGAGAGTGATAGAGAGTGATAGAGAGTGTCAGAGAGTGATAGAGAGTGTCAGAGTGAGTCAGAGAGTGTCAGAGAGTGTCAGAGAGTGACAGAGAGATTCAGAGAGTGATAGAGAGTGTCTGAGAGTGTCAGAGAGTGTCAGAGAGTGATAGAGAGATTCAGAGAGAGTCTGAGAGTGTCAGAGAGTGATAGAGAGAGTCAGAGAGTTATAGAGTGTCTGAGAGTGTCTGAAAGTGACAGAGAGTGATTGAGAGTGTCAGTGAGTGTCAGAGAGTGATGGTGAGTGATGGAGAGTGTCAGAGAGTGATAGAGTGTGTCTGAGAGTGTCTGAGAGCGTCTTAGAGTGTCAGCGACTGTCAGATTGTGTCAGAGAGTGATAGAGAGTGAAAGAGAGTGTCTGAGAGTGTCAGAGAGTGTCAGAGTGTGTCAGAGAGTGACAGAGAGTGTCTGAGAGAGTCAGAGAGTGTCAGAGATTGATAGAGAGAGTCTGAGAGTTTCAGAGATGATAGAGAGTGTCAGAGTGTGATAGAGAGTGTCAGAGAGTGTCAGAGAGTGTCAGCGAGTATCAGAGAGTGATAGAGAGAGATAGTGAGTGTCAGAAAGTGTCTGAGAGGGTCAGAGATTGTAAGAGAGTGTCAGAGGGCGATAGAGAGTGTCTGACAGTGTCAGAGGATGAAAGAGAATGTCAGAGAGTGTGAGAGAGTTTCAGAGAGTGATAGAGAGATTCTGAGAGTGTCAGAGAGTGATAGAGAGTGTCAGAGATTGATAGAGTGTGTCTGAGAGTGTCAGAAAGCGATAGAGAGTGACAGAGAGTGTCAGAGAGTGTCAGAGAGTGATAGAGAGTGTCTGAGAATGTCTGAGAGTGTCAGAGTGTGACTGAGAGTGTCAGAGAGTGATAGAGAGTGTCTGAGAGTGTCAGAGAGTGTCTGAGGGTGTCAGAGAGTGATAGAGAATGTCTGAGAGTGTCTGAGAGTGTCAGAGAGTGTCAGAGAGTGATAGAAAGTGCTGGAGAGTGATAGAGTGTGTCAGAGAGTGACAGAGAGTGTCAGAGTGTGTGAGAGTGATAGAGAGTGTCAGAGAGTGATAGAGAATGATAGAGAGTGACTGAGAATGTCAGAGAGTGATAGAGAGTTTCAGAGTGTGTCAGAGTGTGTCAGAGAGTGATAGAGAGTGATAGAGAGTGTCAGAGAGTGATATAGAGTGTATGAGAGTGTCAGAGAGTGATAGAGAGTGATAGAGAGAGTCAGAGAGTTATAGAGAGTGTCTCAGAGTGTCTGAAAGTGACAGAGAGTGTCTGAGAGTGTCAGTGAGTGTCAGAGAGTGATATAGAGTGATAGAGAGTGTCAGAGAGTGATAGAGAGTGTCAGAGTGAGTCAGAGAGTGTCAGAGAGTGTCAGAGAGTGACAGAGAGATTCAGAGAGTGATAGAGAGTGTCTGAGAGTGTCAGAGAGTGTCAGAGAGTGATAGAGAGATTCAGAGAGAGTCTGAGAGTGTCAGAGAGTGATAGAGAGAGTCAGAGAGTTATAGAGTGTCTGCGAGTGTCTGAAAGTGACAGAGAGTGATTGAGAGTGTCAGTGAGTGTCAGAGAGTGATGGAGAGTGTCAGAGAGTGATAGAGTGTGTCTGAGAGTGTCTGAGAGCGTCTGAGAGTGTCAGCGACTGTCAGAGTGTGTCAGAGAGTGATAGAGAGTGAAAGAGAGTGTCTGAGAGTGTCAGAGAGTGTCAGAGTGTGTCAGAGAGTGAGAGAGAGTGTCTGAGAGAGTCAGAGAGTGTCAGAGATTGATAGAGAGAGTCTGAGAGTTTCAGAGATGATAGAGAGTTTCAGAGTGCGTCAGAGAGTGATAGAGAGTGATAGAGAGTGTCAGAGAGTGATATAGAGTGTATGAGAGTGTCAGAGAGTGATAGAGAGTGATAGAGAGTGTCTGAGAGTGACAGAGAATGATAGAGAGTGACTGAGAGTGTCAGAGAGTGATAGAGAGTTTCAGAGTGTGTCAGAGTGTGTCAGAGAGTGATAGAGAGTGATAGAGAGTGTCAGAGAGTGATATAGAGTGTGTGAGAGTGTCAGAGAGTGATAGAGAGTGATAGAGAGTGTCTGAGAGTGACAGAGAGTGTCTGAGAGTGTCATTGAGTGTCAGAGAGTGATAGTGTCTGAGAGTGTCTGAGAGTGTCAGAGACTTTCAGAGTCTGTCAGAGAGTGATAGAGAGTGTCTGAGAGTGTCAGTGAGTGTCAGAGAGTGATAGAGAGTGTCTGAGAGTGTCAGAGAGTGTCAGAAATTGATCGAGAGAGTCTGAGAGTATCAGAGATGAAAGAGAGTGTCAGAGAGTGATAGAGAGTGTCAGAGATTGTCAGAGAGTGATAGAGAGTGATAGAGAGTGTCTGAAAGAATCAGAGAGTGTCAGAGAGTGTCAGAGAGTGTCAGAGAGTAATAGAGAGTGTCAGAGAGTGAGAGAGAGTGTCTGAGAGTGTCAGAAAGCAATATAGAGTGTCAGAGAGTGTCAGCGAGTGATAGAGAGTGTCTGAGAATGTCTGAGAGCGTCAGAGAGTGTCTGAGGGTGTCAGAGAGTGATCGAGAATGTCTGAGAGTGTCTGAGAGTGTCAGAGAGTGTCAGAGAGTGTCAGCGAGTGATAGAAAGTGATAGAGAGTGATAGAGTGAGTCAGAGTGTGTCAGAGAGTGATAGAGAGTGTCAGAGTTTCTGAGAGTGTCAGAGAGTGATAGAGAGTGTCAGAGAGTGAGAGAGAGTGTCTGAGAGTGTCAGAAAGCAATAGAGAGTGTCAGAGATTGTCAGAGAGTGATAGAGAGTGATAGAGAGTGTCTGAAAGAATCAGAGAGTGTCAGAGAGTGTCAGAGAGTGTCAGAGTGTGATAGAGAGGGTCAGAGAGTTATACAGAATGTCTGAGAGTGTCTGAAAGTGACAGAGAGTGTCTGAGTGTGTCAGGGATTGTCAGAGAGTTTCAGAGAGTGATACAGAGTTTCTGAGAGTGTCAGAGAGTGATAGAGAGTGTCAGAGAGTGATAGATAGTGTCTGAGAGTGTCAGAAAGCGATAGAGAGTGTCTGAGAATGTCTGAGAGTGTCAGAGAGTGTCTGAGAGTGATAGAGAGTGTCTGAGAGTGTCAGAGAGTGTCTGAGGGTTTCAGAGAGTGATAGAGAATGTCTGAGAGTGTCTGAGAGTGTCAGAGAGTGTCAGAGAGTGATGGAAAGTGATAGAGAGTGCTAGAGTGTGTCAGAGTGTGTCAGAGAGTGATAGAGAGTGTCAGAGTGTGTGAGAGTGTCAGAGAGTAATAGAGAGCGTCAGAGAGTGAGAGAGAGTGTCTGAGAGTGTCAGAAAGCAATATAGAGTGTCAGAGAGTGTCAGCGAGTGATAGAGAGTTTCTGAGAATGTCTGAGAGTGTCAGAGAGTGTCTGAGGGTGTCAGAGAGTGATCGAGAATGTCTGAGAGTGTCTGAGAGTGTCAGAGAGTGTCAGAGAGTGTCAGCGAGTGATAGAAAGTGATAGAGAGTGATAGAGTGAGTCAGAGTGTGTCAGAGAGTGATAGAGAGTGTCAGAGTTTCTGAGAGTGTCAGAGAGTGATAGAGAGTGTCAGAGAGTGAGAGAGAGTGTCTGAGAGTGTCAGAAAGCAATAGAGAGTGTCAGAGAGTGTCAGAGAGTGATAGAGATGTCTGAGAATGTCTGAGAGTGTCAGAGAGTGTCTGAGAGTGATAGAGAGTGTCAGAGAGTGTCTGAGTGTGTCTGAGGGTGTCAGAGAGTGAAAGAGAATGTCTGAGAGTGTCTGAGAGTGTCAGAGAGTGTCAGAGAGTGTCAGAAAGTGATAGAGAGTGACAGAGTGTGTCAGAGTGTGTCAGAGAGTGAAAGAGAGTGTCAGAGTGTGTGAGAGTGTCAGAGAGTGATAGAGTTTTTCAGAGTGTGTCGGAATGTGTCAGAGAGTGATAGAGAGTGATAGAGAGTGTCAGAGAGTGATAGAGAGTGTCTGAGAGTGTCAGAGAGTGATAGAGAGTGATAGAGAGTGACAGAGAGTGACAGAGAGTGTCTGAGAGTGACAGATAGTGTCTGAGAGTGTCATTGAGCGTCAGAGAGTGATAGAGAGTGTCTGAGAGTGTTTGAGAGTGTCAGAGACTTTCAGATTGTGTCAGAGAGAGATAGAGAGTGATAGAGAGTGTCTGGGGGTGTCAGAGAGTGTCAGAGAGTGTCAGAGTTATTCAGAGAGTGATAGACAATGTCAGAGAGTGTCATAGAGTGATAGAGATTGTCTGAGAGTGTCAGATAGTGACAGAGAGAGCGTCAAATTGTTTCAGAGAGTGTCAGTGAGTGATAGAGAGTGTCAGTGAGTGTCAGAGAGTGATGGTGAGTGATGGAGAGTGTCAGAGAGTGATAGAGTGTGTCTGAGAGTGTCTGAGAGCGTCTTAGAGTGTCAGCGACTGTCAGAGTGTGTCAGAGAGTGATAGAGAGTGAAAGAGAGTGTCTGAGAGTGTCAGAGAGTGTCAGAGTGTGTCAGAGAGTGAGAGAGAGTGTCTGAGAGAGTCAGAGAGTGTCAGAGATTGATAGAGAGAGTCTGAGAGTTTCAGAGATGATAGAGAGTGTCAGAGTGTGATAGAGAGTGTCAGAGAGTGTCAGAGAGTGTCAGAGAGTATCAGAGAGTGATAGAGAGAGATAGCGAGTGTCAGAAAGTGTCTGAGAGTGTCAGAGATTGTAAGAGAGTGTCAGAGGGCGATAGAGAGTGTCTGACAGTGTCAGAGGATGAAAGAGAATGTCAGAGAGTGTGAGAGAGTTTCAGAGAGTGACAGAGAGTGTCAGAGAGTGTCAGAGAGTGATAGAGAGTGTCTGAGAATGTCTGAGAGTGTCAGAGTGTGACTGAGAGTGTCAGAGAGTGATAGAGAGTGTCTGAGAGTGTCAGAGAGTGTCTGAGGGTGTCAGAGAGTGATAGAGAATGTCTGAGAGTGTCTGAGAGTGTCAGAGAGTGTCAGAGAGTGATAGAAAGTGCTGGAGAGTGATAGAGTGTGTCAGAGAATGACAGAGAGTGTCAGAGTGTGTGAGAGTGATAGAGAGTGTCAGAGAGTGATAGAGAATGATAGAGAGTGACTGAGAATGTCAGAGAGTGATAGAGAGTTTCAGAGTGTGTCAGAGTGTGTCAGAGAGTGATAGAGAGTGATAGAGAGTGTCAGAGAGTGATATAGAGTGTATGAGAGTGTCAGAGAGTGATAGAGAGTGATAGAGAGAGTCAGAGAGTTATAGAGAGTGTCTCAGAGTGTCTGAAAGTGACAGAGAGTGTCTGAGAGTGTCAGTGAGTGTCAGAGAGTGATAGAGAGTGATAGAGAGTGTCAGAGAGTGATAGAGAGTGTCAGAGTGAGTCAGAGAGTGTCAGAGAGTGTCAGAGAGTGACAGAGAGACTCAGAGAGTGATAGAGAGTGTCTGAGAGTGTCAGAGAGTGTCAGAGAGTGATAGAGAGAGTCAGAGAGTTATAGAGTGTCTGCGAGTGTCTGAAAGTGACAGAGAGTGATTGAGAGTGTCAGTGAGTGTCAGAGAGTGATGGAGAGTGTCAGAGAGTGATAGAGTCTGTCTGAGAGTGTCTGAGAGCGTCTGAGAGTGTCAGCGACTGTCAGAGTGTGTCAGAGAGTGATAGAGAGTGAAAGAGAGTGTCTGAGAGTGTCAGAGAGTGTCAGAGTGTGTCAGAGAGTGACAGAGAGTGTCTGAGAGAGTCAGAGAGTGTCAGAGATTGATAGAGAGAGTCTGAGAGTTTCAGAGATGATAGAGAGTTTCAGAGTGTGTCAGAGAGTGATAGAGAGTGATAGAGAGTGTCAGAGAGTGATATAGAGTGTATGAGAGTGTCAGAGAGTGATAGAGAGTGATAGAGAGTGTCTGAGAGTGACAGAGAATGATAGAGAGTGACTGAGAGTGTCAGAGAGTGATAGAGAGTTTCAGAGTGTGTCAGAGTGTGTCAGAGAGTGATAGAGAGTGATAGAGAGTGTCAGAGAGTGATATAGAGTGTGTGAGAGTGTCAGAGAGTGATAGAGAGTGATAGTGAGTGTCTGAGAGTGACAGAGAGTGTCTGAGAGTGTCATTGAGTGTCAGAGAGTGATAGTGTCTGAGAGTGTCTGAGAGTGTCAGAGACTTTCAGAGTCTGTCAGAGAGTGATCGAGAGTGTCTGAGAGTGTCAGTGAGTGTCAGAGAGTGATAGAGAGTGTCTGAGAGTGTCAGAGAGTGTCAGAAATTGATCGAGAGAGTCTGAGAGTATCAGAGATGATAGAGAGTGTCAGAGAGTGATAGAGAGTGTCAGAGATTGTCAGAGAGTGATAGAGAGTGATAGAGAGTGTCTGAAAGAATCAGAGAGTGTCAGAGAGTGTCAGAGAGTGTCAGAGTGTGATAGAGAGGGTCAGAGAGTTATACAGAGTGTCTGAGAGTGTCTGAAAGTGACAGAGAGTGTCTGAGTGTGTCAGGGATTGTCAGAGAGTTTCAGAGAGTGATACAGAGTTTCTGAGAGTGTCAGAGAGTGATAGAGAGTGTCAGAAAGTGATAGAGAGTGTCTGAGAGTATCAGAAAGCGATAGAGAGTGTCTGAGAATGTCTGAGAGTGTCAGAGAGTGTCTGAGAGTGATAGAGAGTGTCTGAGAGTGTCAGAGAGTGTCTGAGGGTTTCAGAGAGTGATAGAGAATGTCTGAGAGTGTCTGAGAGTGTCAGAGAGTGTCAGAGAGTGATAGAAAGTGATAGAGAGTGATAGAGTGTGTCAGAGTGTGCCAGAGAGTGATAGAGAGTGTCAGAGTGTGTGAGAGTGTCAGAGAGTAATAGAGAGTGTCAGAGAGTGAGAGAGAGTGTCTGAGAGTGTCAGAAAGCAATATAGAGTGTCAGAGAGTGTCAGCGAGTGATAGAGAGTGTCTGAGAATGTCTAAGAGCGTCAGAGAGTGGCTGAGAGTGATAGACAGTGTCTGAGAGTGTCAGAGAGTGTCTGAGGGTGTCAGAGAGTGATCGAGAATGTCTGAGAGTGTCTGAGAGTGTCAGAGAGTGTCAGAGAGTGTCAGCGAGTGATAGAAAGTGATAGAGAGTGATAGAGTGAGTCAGAGTGTGTCAGAGAGTGATAGAGAGTGTCAGAGTTTCTGAGAGTGTCAGAGAGTGATAGAGAGTGTCAGAGAGTGAGAGAGAGTGTCTGAGAGTGTCAGAAAGCAATAGAGAGTGTCAGAGAGTGTCAGAGAGTGATAGAGATGTCTGAGAATGTCTGAGAGTGTCAGAGAGTGTCTGAGAGTGATAGAGAGTGTCAGAGAGTGTCTGAGAGTGTCTGAGGGTGTCAGAGAGTGAAAGAGAATGTCTGAGAGTGTCTGAGAGTGTCAGAGAGTGTCAGAGAGTGTCAGAAAGTGATAGAGAGTGACAGAGTGTGTCAGAGTGTGTCAGAGAGTGAAAGAGGGTGTCAGAGTGTGTGAGAGTGTCAGAGAGTGATAGAGTTTTTCAGAGTGTGTCGGAATGTGTCAGAGAGTGATAGAGAGTGATAGAGAGTGTCAGAGAGTGTCAGAGAGTGATAGAGAGTGTCTGAGAGTGTCAGAGAGTGATAGAGAGTGACAGAGAGTGTCTGAGAGTGACAGATAGTGTCTGAGAGTGTCATTGAGCGTCAGAGAGTGATAGAGAGTGTCTGAGAGTGTCTGAGAGTGTCAGAGACTTTCAGATTGTGTCAGAGAGAGATAGAGAGTGATAGAGAGTGTCTGGGGGTGTCAGAGAGTGTCAGAGAGTGTCAGAGTTAGTCAGAGAGTGATAGACAATGTCAGAGAGTGTCATAGAGTGATAGAGATTGTCTGAGAGTGTCAGATAGTGATAGAGAGCGTCAAATTGTTTCAGAGAGTGTCAGAGAGTGATAGAGAGTGTCAGTGAGTGATAGAGAGTGATAGAGAGTGTCTGAAAGAGTCAGAGAGTGTCAGAGAGTGTCAGAGAGTATCAGAGAGTGATAGAGAGGGTCTGAGAGTGTCAGAAAGCGATAGAGAGTGACAGAGAGGGTCAGAGAGTGTCAGAGCGTGATAGAGAGTGTCTGAGAATGTCTGAGAGTGTCAGAGAGTGTCTGAGAGTGATAGAGAGTGTCTGAGAGTGTCAGAGAGTGTCTGAGGGTGTCAGAGAGTGATAGAGAATGTCTGAGAGTGTCTGAGAGTGTCAACGAGTGTCAGAGAGTGATAGAAAGTGATAGAGAGTGATGGAGTGTGTCAGAGTGTGTCAGAGAGTGATAGAGAGTGTCCGAGTGTGTGAGAGTGTCAGAGAGAGATAGAGAGTTTCAGAATGAGTCAGAGTGTGTCAGAGAGTGATAGAGAGTGACAAGAGAGTGACAGAGAGTGTCAGAGAGTGTCTGAGAGTGATAGAGAGTGTCTGAGAGTGTCAGAGAGTGTCTGAGGGTGTCAGAGAGTGATAGAGAATGTCTGAGAGTGTCAGAGAGTGTCTGAGAGTGATAGAGAGTGTCTGAGAGTGTCTGAGGGTGTCAGAGAGTGATAGAGAATGTATGAGAGTGTCTGAGAGTGTCAGAGAGTGTCAGAGAGTGATAGAAAGTGATAGAGAGTGATAGAGTGTGTCAGAGTGTGTCAGAGAGTGATAGAGAGTGTCAGAGTGTGTGAGAGTGTCAGAGAGTAATTGAGAGTTTCAGAGTGTGTCAGAGTGTGTCAGAGAGTGATAGAGAGTGTCTGAGAGTGATAGAGAGTGTCAGAGAGTGATAGAGAGTGTCTGAGAGTGTCAGAGAGTGATAGAGAGTGATAGAGAGTGACAGAGAGTGTCTGAGAGTGACAGAGAGTGTCTGAGAGTGTCAGAGAGTAATAGACAGTGTCTGAGAGTGTCTGAGAGTGTCAGAGACTTTCAGAGTGTGTCAGAGAGAGATAGAGAGTGATAGAGAGAGTCTGGGGTTTCAGAGAGTGTCAGAGTTAGTCAGAGAGCGATAGACAATGTCAGAGAGTGTCATAGAGTGATAGAGATTGTCTGAGAGTGTCAGATCGTGATGGAGAGTGTCAAATTGTTTCAGAGAGTGTCAGAGAGTGATAGAGAGTTTCAGAGAGTGTCAGAGAGTATCAGAGAGTGATAGAGAGAGATAGCGAGTGTCAGAGAGTGTCTGACAGTGTCAGAGGATGAAAGACAATGTCAGAGAGTGTGAGAAACTGTCAGAGAGTGATAGAGAGTTTCTGAGAATGTCAGAGAGTGATAGAGAGTGTCAGAGATTGATAGAGAGTGTCTGAGAGTGTCAGAATGCAATAGAGAGTGTCAGAGAGTGTCAGAGAGTGTCTGAGAGTGTCAGAGAGTGTCTGAGAGTGATCGAGAGTGTCTGAGAGTGTCAGAGAGTGTCTGAGGGTGTCAGAGAGTGATAGAGAATGTCTGAGAGTGTCTGAGAGTGTCAGAGAGTGTCAGAAAGTGAGAGAGAGTGATGGAGTGTGTCAGAGTGTGTCAGAGAGTGATAGAGAGTTTCAGAGTGTGTCAGAGTGTGTCAGAGATTGATAGAGAGTGATAGAGAGTGTCAGAGACTGATAGAGAGTGTCTGAGAGTGTCAGAGAGTGTGAGAGTGTCAGAGAGTGATAGAGAGTTTCAGATTGTGTCAGAGAGAGATAGAGAGTGATAGAGAGTGATAGAGAGTGTCAGAGACTGATAGAGAGTGTCTGAGAGTGTCAGAGAGTGATAGAGAGTGATAGAGAGTGACAGCGAGTGTCTGAGAGTGACAGAGAGTGTCTGAGAGTGTCATTGAGTGCCAGAGAGTGATAGAGAGTATCTGAGAGTGTCAGAGAATTTCAGAGTGTGTCAGAGAGAGATAGAGAGTGATAGAGAGTGTCTGGGGGTGCCAGAGAGTGTCAGAGTTAGTCAGAGAGTGATAGAGAGTATCAGAGAGTGACTGAGAGTGTCAGGGAGTGATAGTGAGTTTCAGAGTGTGTCAGAGTGTGTCAGAGAGTGATAGAGAGTGATAGAGTGTGTCAGAGAGTGATAGAGAGTGTCTGAGAGTGTCAGAGAGTGATAGAGAGTGATAGAGAGTGTCTGAGAGTGACAGAGAGTGACTGAGAGTGTCATTGAGTGTCAGAGAGTGATAGAGAGTGTCTGAGAGTGTCTGAGAGTGTCAGAGACTTTCAGAGTGTGTCAGAGAGTGATAGAGAGTGATAGAGAGTGTCTGGGGGTGTCAGAGAGTGTCAAAGTTTGTCAGAGAGTGATAGACAATGTCAGAGAGTGTCAAAGAGTGATAGAGATTGTCTGAGAGTGTCAGATAGTGATAGAGAGTGTCAAATTGTTTCAGAGAGTTATAGAGAGTGTCAGAGTGTGTGAGAGTGATAGCGAGTGTCAGAGTGTGTCAGAGAGTGTCAGAGAGTGATAGAGAGTGATAGAGAGTGTCAGAGAGTGATAGAGAGTGTCTGAGAGTGTCAGAGAGTGATAGAGAGTGATAGAGAGTGACAGAGAGTGTCTGAGAGTGACAGATAGTGTCTGAGAGTGTCATTGAGCGTCAGAGAGTGATAGAGAGTGTCTGAGAGTGTCTGTGAGTGTCAGAGACTTTCAGATTGTGTCAGAGAGAGATAGAGAGTGATAGAGAGTGTCTGGGGGTGTCAGAGAGTGTCAGAGAGTGTCAGAGTTAGTCAGAGAGTGATAGACAATGTCAGAGAGTGTCATAGAGTGATAGAGATTGTCTGAGAGTGTCAGATAGTGATAGAGAGCGTCAAATTGTTTCAGAGAGTGTCAGAGAGTGATAGAGAGTGTCAGTGAGTGATAGAGAGTGATAGAGAGTGTCTGAAAGAGTCAGAGAGTGTCAGAGAGTGTCAGAGAGTATCAGAGAGTGATAGAGAGGGTCTGAGAGTGTCAGAAAGCGATAGAGAGTGACAGAGAGGGTCAGAGAGTGTCAGAGCGTGATAGAGAGTGTCTGAGAATGTCTGAGAGTGTCAGAGAGTGTCTGAGAGTGATAGAGAGTGTCTGAGAGTGTCAGAGAGTGTCTGAGGGTGTCAGAGAGTGATAGAGAATGTCTGAGAGTGTCTGAGAGTGTCAACGAGTGTCAGAGAGTGATAGAAAGTGATAGAGAGTGATGGAGTGTGTCAGAGTGTGTCAGAGAGTGATAGAGAGTGTCCGAGTGTGTGAGAGTGTCAGAGAGAGATAGAGAGTTTCAGAATGAGTCAGAGTGTGTCAGAGAGTGATAGAGAGTGACAAGAGAGTGACAGAGAGTGTCAGAGAGTGTCTGAGAGTGATAGAGAGTGTCTGAGAGTGTCAGAGAGTGTCTGAGGGTGTCAGAGAGTGATAGAGAATGTCTGAGAGTGTCAGAGAGTGTCTGAGAGTGATAGAGAGTGTCTGAGAGTGTCTGAGGGTGTCAGAGAGTGATAGAGAATGTATGAGAGTGTCTGAGAGTGTCAGAGAGTGTCAGAGAGTGATAGAAAGTGATAGAGAGTGATAGAGTGTGTCAGAGTGTGTCAGAGAGTGATAGAGAGTGTCAGAGTGTGTGAGAGTGTCAGAGAGTAATTGAGAGTTTCAGAGTGTGTCAGAGTGTGTCAGAGAGTGATAGAGAGTGTCTGAGAGTGATAGAGAGTGTCAGAGAGTGATAGAGAGTGTCTGAGAGTGTCAGAGAGTGATAGAGAGTGATAGAGAGTGACAGAGAGTGTCTGAGAGTGACAGAGAGTGTCTGAGAGTGTCAGAGAGTAATAGACAGTGTCTGAGAGTGTCTGAGAGTGTCAGAGACTTTCAGAGTGTGTCAGAGAGAGATAGAGAGTGATAGAGAGAGTCTGGGGTTTCAGAGAGTGTCAGAGTTAGTCAGAGAGTGATAGACAATGTCAGAGAGTGTCATAGAGTGATAGAGATTGTCTGAGAGTGTCAGATCGTGATGGAGAGTGTCAAATTGTTTCAGAGAGTGTCAGAGAGTGATAGAGAGTTTCAGAGAGTGTCAGAGAGTATCAGAGAGTGATAGAGAGAGATAGCGAGTGTCAGAGAGTGTCTGACAGTGTCAGAGGATGAAAGACAATGTCAGAGAGTGTGAGAAACTGTCAGAGAGTGATAGAGAGTTTCTAAGAATGTCAGAGAGTGATAGAGAGTGTCAGAGATTGATAGAGAGTGTCTGAGAGTGTCAGAATGCAATACAGAGTGTCAGAGAGTGTCAGAGAGTGTCAGAGAGTGTCTGAGAGTGATAGAGAGTGTCTGAGAGTGTCAAAGAGTGTCTGAGGGTGTCAGAGAGTGATAGAGAATGTCTGAGAGTGTCTGAGAGTGTCAGAGAGTGTCAGAAAGTGAGAGAGAGTGATGGAGTGTGTCAGAGTGTGTCAGAGAGTGATAGAGAGTTTCAGAGTGTGTCAGAGTGTGTCAGAGATTGATAGAGAGTGATAGAGAGTGTCAGAGACAGATAGAGAGTGTCTTAGAGTGTCAGAGAGTGTGAGAGTGTCAGAGAGTGATAGAGAGTTTCAGATTGTGTCAGAGAGAGATAGAGAGTGATAGAGAGTGATAGAGAGTGTCAGAGACTGATAGAGAGTGTCTGAGAGTGTCAGAGAGTGATAGAGAGTGATAGAGAGTGACAGCGAGTGTCTGAGAGTGACAGAGAGTGTCTGAGAGTGTCATTGAGTGCCAGAGAGTGATAGAGAGTATCTGAGAGTGTCAGAGAATTTCAGAGTGTGTCAGAGAGAGATAGAGAGTGATAGAGAGTGTCTGGGGGTGCCAGAGAGTGTCAGAGTTAGTCAGAGAGTGATAGAGAGTATCAGAGAGTGACTGAGAGTGTCAGAGAGTGATAGTGAGTTTCAGAGTGTGTCAGAGTGTGTCAGAGAGTGATAGAGAGTGATAGAGTGTGTCAGAGAGTGATAGAGAGTGTCTGAGAGTGTCAGAGAGTGATAGAGAGTGATAGAGAGTGTCTGAGAGTGACAGAGAGTGACTGAGAGTGTCATTGAGTGTCAGAGAGTGATAGAGAGTGTCTGAGAGTGTCTGAGAGTGTCAGAGACTTTCAGAGTGTGTCAGAGAGTGATAGAGAGTGTCTGGGGGTGTCAGAGAGTGTCAGAGTTAGTCAGAGAGTGATAGACAATGTCAGAGAGTGTCATAGAGTGATAGAGATTGTCTGAGAGTGTCAGATAGTGATAGAGAGTGTCAAATTGTTTCAGAGAGTGTCAGAGAGTGATAGAGAGTGTCAGAGAGTGACAGAGAGTGATAGAGAGTGTCTGAAAGAGTCAGAGAGTGTCAGAGAGTGTCCGAGAGTGTCAGAGAGTATCAGAGAGTGATGGAGAGTTTCTGAGAGTGTCAGAGAGTGATCGAGAGTGTCAGAGAGTGATAGAGAGCGTCTGAGTGTGTCAGAAAGCGATAGAGAGTGACAGAGAGGGTCAGAGAGTGATAGAGAGTGACAGAGAGTGTCTGAGAGTGATAGAGAGTGTCTGAGAATGTCTGAGAGTGTCAGAGAGTGTCTGAGAGTGATAGAGAGTGTCTGAGAGTGATAGAAAGTGATAGAGAGTGATAGAGAGTGACAGCGAGTGTCTGAGAGTGACAGAGAGTGTCTGAGAGTGTCATTGAGTGTCAGAGAGTGATAGAGAGTATCTGAGAGTGTCTGAGAGTGTCAGAGACTTTCAGAGTGTGTCAGTGAGAGATAGAGAGTGATAGAGAGTGTCTGGGGGTGCCAGAGAGTGTCTGAGGGTGTCAGAGAGTGTCAGAGAGTGAAACAGAGTGATAGAGAGTGTCTGAGAGTGTCAGAGAGTGTCTGAGGGTGTCAGAGAGTGATAGAGAATGTCTGAGAGTGTCTGAGAGTGTCAGAGAGTGTCAGAGAGTGCTAGAAAGTGATAGAGAGTGATAGAGTGTGTCAGAGTGTGTCAGAGAGTGATAGAGAGTTTCAGATTGTGTCAGAGAGTGATAGAGAGTGATAGAGAGTGATAGAGAGTGACAGAGACTGATAGAGAGTGTCTGAGAGTGTCAGAGAGTGTGAGAGTGTCAGAGAGTGATAGAGAGTTTCAGATTGTGTCAGAGAGTGATAGAGAGTGATAGAGAGTGATAGAGAGTGATAGAGAGTGACAGAGACTGATAGAGAGTGTCTGAGAGTGTCAGAGAGTGATAGAGAGTGATAGAGAGTGACAGCGAGTGTCTGAGATTGACAGAGAGTGTCTGAGAGTGTCATTGAGTGTCAGAGAGTGATAGAGAGTATCTGAGAGTGTCAGAGACTTTCAGAGTGTGTCAGAGAGAGATAGAGAGTGATAGAGAGTGTCTGGGCGTGCCAGAGAGTGTCAGAGTTAGTCAGAGAGTGATAGAGAGTATCAGAGAGTGACTGAGAGTGTCAGAGAGTGATAGTGAGTTTCAGAGTGTGTCAGAGAGTGATAGAGTGTGTCAGAGAGTGACAGAGAGTGTCTGAGAGTGTCATTGAGAGTCAGAGAGTGTCTGAGAGTGTCTGAGAGTGTCTGAGAGTGTCAGAGACTTTCAGAGTGTGTCAGAGAGTGATAGAGAGTGATAGAGAGTGTCTGGGGGTGTCAGAGAGTGTCAGAGTTAGTCAGAGAGTGATAGACAATGTCAGAGAGTGTCAAAGAGTGATAGAGATTGTCTGAGAGTGTCAGATAGTGATAGAGAGTGTCAAATTGTTTCAGAGAGTTATAGAGAGTGTCAGAGTGTGTGAGAGTGATAGAGAGTGTCAGAGTGCGTCAGAGAGTGTCAGAGAGTGATAGAGAGTGTCAGAGAGTGTCAGAGAGTGATAGAGAGTGATAGAGAGTGTCTGAAAGAGTCAGAGAGTGTCAGAGAGTGTCAGAGAGTATCAGAGAGTGATAGAGAGAGATAGCGAGTGTCAGAGAGTGTCTGAGAGTGTCAGGGATTGTCAGAGAGTGTCAGGGAGTGATAGAGAGTTTCTGAGAGTGTCAGAGAGTGATAGAGAGTGTCAGAGAGTGATAGAGAGTGTCTGAGAGTGTCAGAAAGCGATAGAGAGTGTCTGAGAATGTCTGAGAGTGTCAGAGAGTGTCAGAGTGTGTCAGAGATTGATAGAAAGTGAAAGAGAGTGATAGAGAGTGTCAGAGTGTGTCAGAGAGTGATAGAGAGTGTCAGAGTGTGTGAGAGTGTCAGAGAGTAATAGAGAGTGTCAGAGAGTGAGAGAGAGTGGCTGAGTGTGTCAGAAAGCAATATAGAGTGTCAGAGAGTGTCAGAGAGTGATAGAGAGTGTCTGAGAATGTCTGAGAGTGTCAGAGAGTGGCTGAGAGTGATAGAGAGTGTCTGAGAGTGTCAGAGAGTGTCTGAGAGTGTCAGAGAGTGATAGAGAATGTCTGACAGTGTCTGAGAGTGTCAGAGAGTGTCAGAGAGTGATAGAGAATGTCTGAGAGTGTCTGAGAGTGTCAGAGAGTGTCAGAGAGTGTCAGCGAGTGATAGAAAGTGATAGAGAGTGATAGAGTGTGTCAGAGTGTGTCAGAGAGTGATGGAGAGTGTCAGAGTTTCTGAGAGTGTCAGAGAGTGATAGAGAGTGTCAGAGAGTGAGAGAGAGTGTCTGAGAGTGTCAGAAAGCAATAGAGAGTGTCAGAGTGTGTCAGAGAGTGAAAGAGAGTGTCAGAGTGTGTGAGAGTGTCAGAGAGTGATAGAGTTTTTCAGAGTGTGTCGGAATGTGTCAGAGAGTGATAGAGAGTGTCAGAGAGTGATAGAGAGTGTCTGAGAGTGTCAGAGAGTGATAGAGAGTGATAGAGAGTGACAGAGAGTGTCTGAGAGTGACAGATAGTGTCTGAGAGTGTCATTGAGCGTCAGAGAGTGATAGAGAGTGTCTGAGAGTGTCTGAGAGTGTCAGAGACTTTCAGATTGTGTCAGAGAGAGATAGAGAGTGATAGAGAGTGTCTGGGGGTGTCAGAGAGTGTCAGAGAGTGTCAGAGTTAGTCAGAGAGTGATAGACAATGTCAGAGAGTGTCATAGAGTGATAGAGATTGTCTGAGAGTGTCAGATAGTGATAGAGAGCGTCAAATTGTTTCAGAGAGTGTCAGAGAGTGATAGAGAGTGTCAGTGAGTGATAGAGAGTGATAGAGAGTGTCTGAAAGAGTCAGAGAGTGCAGAGAGTGTCAGAGAGTATCAGAGAGTGATAGAGAGGGTCTGAGAGTGTCAGAAAGCGATAGAGAGTGACAGAGAGGGTCAGAGAGTGTCAGAGTGTGATAGAGAGTGTCTGAGAATGTCTGAGAGTGTCTGAGGGTGTCAGAGAGTGATAGAGAATGTCTGAGAGTGTCTGAGAGTGTCAACGAGTGTCAGAGAGTGATAGAAAGTGATAGAGAGTGATGGAGTGTGTCAGAGTGTGTCAGAGAGTGATAGAGAGTGTCCGAGTGTGTGAGAGTGTCAGAGAGAGATAGAGAGTGTCTGAGAATGTCTGAGAGTGTCAGAGAGTGATAGAGAGTGATAGAGAGTGACAGAGAGTGTCTGAGAGTGACAGAGAGTGTCTGAGAGTGTCAGAGAGTGATAGACAGTGTCTGAGAGTGTCTGAGAGTGTCAGAGACTTTCAGAGTGTGTCAGAGAGAGATAGAGAGTGATAGAGAGAGTCTGGGGTTTCAGAGAGTGTCAGAGTTAGTCAGAGAGTGATAGACAATGTCAGAGAGTGTCATAGAGTGATAGAGATTGTCTGAGAGTGTCAGATCGTGATGGAGAGTGTCAAATTGTTTCAGAGAGTGTCAGAGAGTGATAGAGAGTTTCTGAGAGTGTCAGAGAGTATCAGAGAGTGATAGAGAGTTTCAGATTGTGTCAGAGAGTGATAGAGAGTGATAGAGAGTGATAGAGAGTGACAGAGACTGATAGAGAGTGTCTGAGAGTGTCAGAGAGTGTGAGAGTGTCAGAGAGTGATAGAGAGTTTCAGATTGTGTCAAAGAGTGATAGAGAGTGATAGAGAGTGATAGAGAGTGACAGAGACTGATAGAGAGTGTCTGAGAGTGTCAGAGAGTGATAGAGAGTGATCGAGAGTGACAGCGAGTGTCTGAGAGTGACAGAGAGTGTCTGAGAGTGTCATTGAGTGTCAGAGAGTGATAGAGAGTATCTGAGAGTGTCAGAGACTTTCAGAGTGTGTCAGAGAGAGATAGAGAGTGATAGAGAGTGTCTGGGGGTGCCAGAGAGTGTCAGAGTTAGTCAGAGAGTGATAGAGAGTATCAGAGAGTGACTGAGAGTGTCAGAGAGTGATAGTGAGTTACAGAGTGTGTCAGAGAGTGATAGAGAGTGTCTGAGAGTGTCAGAGAGTGATAGAGAGTGATAGAGAGTGATAGAGAGTGTCTGAGAGTGACAGAGAGTGTCTGAGAGTGTCATTGAGTGTCAGAGAGTGTCAGAGAGTGATAGAGAGCGTCTGAGTGTGTCAGAAAGCGATAGAGAGTGACAGAGAGGGTCAGAGAGTGATAGAGAGTGACAGAGAGTGTCTGAGAGTGATAGAGAGTGTCTGAGAATGTCTGAGAGTGTCAGAGAGTGTCTGAGAGTGATAGAGAGTGTCTGAGAGTGATAGAAAGTGATAGAGAGTGATAGAGAGTGACAGCGAGAGTCTGAGAGTGACAGAGAGTGTCTGAGAGTGTCATTGAGTGTCAGAGAGTGATAGAGAGTATCTGAGAGTGTCTGAGAGTGTCAGAGACTTTCAGAGTGTGTCAGTGAGAGATAGAGAGTGATAGAGAGTGTCTGGGGGTGCCAGAGAGTGTCTGAGGGTGTCAGAGAGTGTCAGAGAGTGACACAGAGTGATAGAGAGTGTCTGAGAGGGTCAGAGAGTGTCTGAGGGTGTCAGAGAGTGATAGAGAATGTCTGAGAGTGTCTGAGAGTGTCAGAGAGTGTCAGAGTGTGCTAGAAAGTGATAGAGAGTGATAGAGTGTGTCAGAGTGTGTCAGAGAGTGATAGAGAGTTTCAGATTGTGTCAGAGAGTGATAGAGAGTGACAGAGAGTGTCAGAGACTGATAGAGAGTGTCTGAGAGTGTCAGAGAGTGTGAGAGTGTCCGAGAGTGATAGAGAGTTTCAGATTGTGTCAGAGAGTGATAGAGAGTGATAGAGAGTGATAGAGAGTGTCAGAGACTGATAGAGAGTGTCTGAGATTGTCAGAGAGTGATAGAGAGTGATAGAGAGTGACAGCGAGTGTCTGAGAGTGACAGAGAGTGTCTGAGAGTGTCATTGAGTGTCAGAGAGTGATAGAGAGTATCTGAGAGTGTCAGAGACTTTCAGAGTGTGTCAGAGAGAGATAGAGAGTGATAGAGAGTGTCTGGTGGTGCCAGAGAGTGTCAGAGTTAGTCAGAGAGTGATAGAGAGTATCAGAGAGTGACTGAGAGTGTCAGAGATTGATAGTGAGTTTCAGAGTGTGTCAGAGAGTGATAGAGTGTGTCAGAGAGTGATAGAGAGTGTCTGAGAGTGTCAGAGAGTGATAGAGAGTGATAGAGAGTGATAGAGAGTGTCTGAGAGTGACAGAGAGTGTCTGAGAGTGTCATTGAGAGTCAGAGAGTGATAGAGAGTGTCTGAGAGTGTCTGAGAGTGTCAGAGACTTTCAGAGTGTGTCAGAGAGTGATAGAGAGTGATAGAGAGTGTCTGGGGGTGTCAGAGAGTGTCAGAGTTAGTCAGAGAGTGATAGACAATGTCAGAGAGTGTCAAAGAGTGATCGAGATTGTCTGAGAGTGTCAGCTAGTGACAGAGAGTGTCAAATTGTTTCAGAGAGTTATAGAGAGTGTCAGAGTGTGTGAGAGTGATAGAGAGTGTCAGAGTGTGTCAGAGAGTGTCAGAGAGTGATAGAGAGTGTCAGAGAGTGTCAGAGAGTGATAGAGAGTGTCTGAAAGAGTCAGAGAGTGTCAGAGAGTGTCAGAGAGTATCAGAGAGTGATAGAGCGAGATAGCGAGTGTCAGAGAGTGTCTGAGAGTGTCAGGGATTGTCAGAGAGTGTCAGGGAGTGATAGAGAGTTTCTGAGAGTGTCAGAGAGTGATAGAGAGTGTCAGAGAGTGATAGAGAGTGTCTGAGAGTGTCAGAAAGCGATAGAGAGTGTCTGAGAATGTCTGAGAGTGTCAGAGAGTGTCAGAGAGTGTCAGAGATTGATAGAAAGTGAAAGAGAGTGATAGAGTGTGTCAGAGTGTGTCAGAGAGTGATAGAGAGTGTCAGAGTGTGTGAGAGTGTCAGAGAGTAATAGAGAGTGTCAGAGAGTGATAGAGAGTGTCTGAGAATGTCTGAGAGAGTCAGAGAGTGGCTGAGAGTAATAGAGAGTGTCTGAGAGTGTCAGAGAGTGTCTGATGGTGTCAGAGAGTGATAGAGAATGTCTGAGAGTGTCTGAGAGTGTCAGAGAGTGTCAGAGAGTGTCAGCGAGTGATAGAAAGTGATAGAGAGTGATAGAGTGAGTCAGAGTGTGTCAGAGAGTGATAGAGAGTGTCAGAGTTTCTGAGAGTGTCAGAGAGTGATAGAGAGTGTCAGAGAGTGAGAGAGAGTGTCTGAGAGTGTCAGAAAGCAATAGAGAGTGTCAGAGAGTGTCAGAGAGTGATAGAGAGTGTCTGAGAATGTCTGAGAGTGTCAGAGAGTGTCTGAGAGTGATAGAGAGTGTCTGAGAGTGTCTGAGAGTGTCTGAGAGTGTCAGAGACTTTCAGAGTGTGTCAGAGAGTGATAGAGAGTGATAGAGAGTGTCTGGGGGTGTCAGAGGGTGTCAGAGTTAGTCAGAGAGTGATAGACAATGTCAGAGAGTGTCAAAGAGTGATCGAGAATGTCTGAGAGTGTCAGATAGCGATAGAGAGTGTCAAATTGTTTCAGAGAGTTATAGAGAGTGTCAGAGTGTGTGAGAGTGATAGAGAGTGTCAGAGTGTGTCAGAGAGTGTCAGAGAGTGATAGAGAGTGATAGAGAGTGTCTGAAAGAGTCAGAGAGTGTCAGAGAGTGTCAGAGAGTGCCAGAGAGTATCAGAGAGTGATAGAGCGAGATAGCGAGTGTCAGAGAGTGTCTGAGAGTGTCAGGGATTGTCAGAGAGTGTCAGGGAGTGATAGAGAGTTTCTGAGAGTGTCAGAGAGTGATAGAGAGTGTCAGAGAGTGAGAGAGAGTGTCTGAGAGTGTCAGAAAGCGATAGAGAGTGTCTGAGAATGTCTGAGAGTGTCAGAGAGTGTCAGAGAGTGTCAGAGATTGATAGAAAGTGAAAGAGAGTGATAGAGTGTGTCAGAGTGTGTCAGAGAGTGATAGAGAGTGTCAGAGTGTGTGAGAGTGTCAGAGAGTAATAGAGAGTGTCAGAGAGTGATAGAGAGTGTCTGAGAATGTCTGAGAGGGTCAGAGAGTGGCTGAGAGTGATAGAGAGTGTCTGAGAGTGTCAGAGAGTGTCTGATGGTGTCAGAGAGTGATAGAGAATGTCTGAGAGTGTCTGAGAGTGTCAGAGAGTGTCAGAGAGTGTCAGCGAGTGATAGAAAGTGATAGAGAGTGATAGAGTGAGTCAGAGTGTGTCAGAGAGTGATAGAGAGTGTCAGAGTTTCTGAGAGTGTCAGAGAGTGATAGAGAGTGTCAGAGAGTGAGAGAGAGTGTCTGAGAGTGTCAGAAAGCAATAGAGAGTGTCAGAGAGTGTCAGAGAGTGATAGAGAGTGTCTGAGAATGTCTGAGAGTGTCAGAGAGTGTCTGAGAGTGATAGAGAGTGTCTGAGAGTGTCTGAGAGTGTCTGAGAGTGTCAGAGACTTTCAGAGTGTGTCAGAGAGTGATAGAGAGTGATAGAGAGTGTCTGGGGGTGTCAGAGGGTGTCAGAGTTAGTCAGAGAGTGATAGACAATGTCAGAGAGTGTCAAAGAGTGATCGAGAATGTCTGAGAGTGTCAGATAGCGATAGAGAGTGTCAAATTGTTTCAGAGAGTTATAGAGAGTGTCAGAGTGTGTGAGAGTGATAGAGAGTGTCAGAGTGTGTCAGAGAGTGTCAGAGAGTGATAGAGAGTGATAGAGAGTGTCTGAAAGAGTCAGAGAGTGTCAGAGAGTGTCAGAGAGTGCCAGAGTGTATCAGAGAGTGATAGAGCGAGATAGCGAGTGTCAGAGAGTGTCTGAGAGTGTCAGGGATTGTCAGAGAGTGTCAGGGAGTGATAGAGAGTTTCTGAGAGTGTCAGAGAGTGATAGAGAGTGTCAGAGAGTGAGAGAGAGTGTCTGAGAGTGTCAGAAAGCGATAGAGAGTGTCTGAGAATGTCTGAGAGTGTCAGAGAGTGTCAGAGAGTGTCAGAGATTGATAGAAAGTGAAAGAGAGTGATAGAGTGTGTCAGAGTGTGTCAGAGAGTGATAGAGAGTGTCAGAGTGAGTGAGAGTGTCAGAGAGTAACAGAGAGTGTCAGAGAGTGATAGAGAGTGTCTGAGAATGTCTGAGAGAGTCAGAGAGTGGCTGAGAGTGATAGAGAGTGTCTGAGAGTGTCAGAGAGTGTCTGAGGGTGTCAGAAAGTGATAGAGAATGTCTGAGAGTGTCTGAGAGTGTCAGAGAGTGTCAGAGAGTGTCAGCGAGTGATAGAAAGTGATAGAGAGTGATAGAGTGAGTCAGAGTGTGTCAGAGAGTGATAGAGAGTGTCAGAGTTTCTGAGAGTGTCAGAGAGTGATAGAGAGTGTCAGAGAGTGAGAGAGAGTGTATGAGAGTGTCAGAAAGCAATAGAGAGTGTCAGAGAGTGTCAGAGAGTGATAGAGATTGTCTGAGAATGTCTGAGAGTGTCAGAGAGTGTCTGAGAGTGATAGAGAGTGTCTGAGAGTGTCTGAGATTGTCTGAGAGTGTCAGAGAGTGTCAGAAAGTGATAGAGAGTGACAGAGTGTGTCAGAGTGTGTCAGAGAGTGAAAGAGAGTGTCAGAGTGTGTGAGAGAGTCAGAGAGTGATAGAGTTTTTCAGAGTGTGTCAGAATGTGTCAGAGAGTGATAGAGAGTGATAGAGAGTGTCAGAGAGTGATAGAGAGTGTCTGAGAGTGTCAGAGAGTGATAGAGAGTGATAGGGAGTGACAGAGAGTGTCTGAGAGTGACAGATAGTGTCTGAGAGTGTCATTGAGCGTCAGAGAGTGATAGAGAGTGTCTGAGAGTGTCTGAGAGTGTCAGAGACTTTCAGATTGTGTCAGAGAGAGATAGAGAGTGATAGAGAGTGTCTGGGGGTGTCAGAGAGTGTCAGAGTTAGTCAGAGAGTGATAGACAATGTCAGAGAGTGTCATAGAGTGATAGAGATTGTCTGAGAGTGTCAGATAGTGATAGAGAGTGTCTGAGAGTGTCTGATAGTGTCAGAGACTTTCAGAGTGTGTCAGAGAGAGATAGAGAGTGATAGAGTGTGTCTGGGGGTGTCAGAGAGTGTCAGAGTTAGTCAGAGAGTGATAGACAATGTCAGAGTGTGTCATGGAGTGATAGAGATTGTCTGAGAGTGTCAGATAGTGATAGAGAGTGTCAAATTGTTTCAGAGAGTGGCAGAGAGTGATAGAGAGTGTCAGAGAGTGATAGAGAGTGATAGAGAGTGTCTGAAAGAATCAGAGAGTGTCAGAGAGTGTCAGAGAGTGTCAGAGAGTATCAGAGAGTGATAGAGAGAGATAGCGAGTGTCAGAGAGTGTCTGAGAGTGTCAGAGATTGTCAGAGAGTGTCAGAGGGCGATAGAGAGTGTCTGACAGTGTCAGAGGATGAAAGAGAATGTCAGAGAGTGTGAGAGAGTGTCAGAGAGTCATAGAGTGTTTCTGAGAGTGTCAGAGAGTGATAGAGAGTGTCAGAGATTGATAGAGAGTGTCTGAGAGTGTCAGAAAGCGATAGAGAGTGACAGAGAGTGTCAGAGAGTGTCTGAGAGTGATAGAGAGTGTCTGAGAGTGTCAGAGAGTGTCTGAGTGTGTCAGAGAGTGATAGAGAATGTCTGAGAGTGTCAGAGAGTGTCTGAGAGTGATAGAGAGTGTCTGAGAGTGTCAGAGAGTGTCTGAGGGTGTCAGAGAGTGATAGAGAATGTCTGAGAGTGTCTGAGAGTGTCAGAGATTGGCAGAGAGTGATAGAAAGTGATAGAGTGTGTCAGAGTGTGTCAGAGAGTGATAGAGAGTGTCAGAGTGTGTGAGAGTTTCAGAGAGTAATTGAGAGTTTCAGAGTGTGTCAGAGTGTGTCAGAGAGTGATAGAGAGTGATAGAGAGTGATAGAGAGTGTCAGAGAGTGATAGAGAGTGTCTGAGTGTGTCAGAGAGTGATAGAGAGTGATAGAGAGTGACAGAGAGTGTCTGAGAGTGTCAGAGAGTGATAGAGAGTGTCTGAGAGTGTCTGAGAGTGTCAGAGACTTTCAGAGTGTGTCAGAGAGAGATAGAGAGTGATAGAGAGAGTCTGGGGTTTCAGAGAGTGTCAGAGTTAGTCAGAGAGTGATAGACAATGTCAGAGAGTGTCATAGAGTGATAGAGATTGTCTGAGAGTGTCAGATCGTGATGGAGAGTGTCAAATTGTTTCAGAGAGTGTCAGAGAGTGATAGAGAGTTTCAGAGAGTGTCAGAGAGTATCAGAGAGTGATAGAGAGAGATAGCGAGTGTCAGAGAGTGTCTGACAGTGTCAGAGGATGAAAGAGAATGTCAGAGAGTGTGAGAGACTGTCAGAGAGTGATAGAGAGTTTCTGAGAATGTCAGAGAGGGACAAAGAGTGTCAGAGATTGATAGAGAGTGTCTGAGAGTGTCAGAGAGTGTCTGAGTGTGTCAGAGAGTGATAGAGAATGTCTGAGAGTGTCAGAGAGTGTCTGAGAGTGATAGAGAGTGTCAGAGAGTGATAGAGAATGTCTGAGAGTGTCTGATGTGTCAGAGATTGGCAGAGAGTGATAGAAAGTGATGGAGTGTGTCAGAGTGTGTCAGAGATTGATAGAGAGTGTCAGAGTGTGTGAGAGTGTCAGAGAGTAATTGAGAGTTTCAGAGTGTGTCAGAGTGTGTCAGAGAGTGATAGAGAGTGATAGAGAGTGATAGAGAGTGTCAGAGAGTGATAGAGAGTGTCTGAGTGTGTCAGAGAGTGATAGAGAGTGATAGAGAGTGACAGAGAGTGTCTGAGAGTGACAGAGAGTGTCTGAGAGTGTCAGAGAGTGATAGAGAGTGTCTGAGAGTGTCTGAGAGTGTCAGAGACTTTCAGAGTGTGTCAGAGAGAGATAGAGAGTGATAGAGAGAGTCTGGGGTTTCAGAGAGTGTCAGAGTTAGTCAGAGAGTGATAGACAATGTCAGAGAGTGTCATAGAGTGATAGAGATTGTCTGAGAGTGTCAGATCGTGATGGAGAGTGTCAAATTGTTTCAGAGAGTGTCAGAGAGTGATAGAGAGTTTCAGAGAGTGTCAGAGAGTATCAGAGAGTGATAGAGAGAGATAGCGAGTGTCAGAGAGTGTCTGACAGTGTCAGAGGATGAAAGAGAATGTCAGAGAGTGTGAGAGATTGTCAGAGAGTGATAGAGAGTTTCTGAGAATGTCAGAGAGGGATAAAGAGTGTCAGAGATTGATAGAGAGTGTCTGAGAGTGTCAGAATGCAATAGAGAGTGTCAGAGAGTGTCAGAGAGTGATAGAGAATGTGTGAGAGTGTCAGAGAGTGTCTGAGAGTGATAGAGAGTGTCTGAGAGTGTCAGAGAGTGTCTGAGGGTGTCAGAGAGTGATAGAGAATGTCTGAGAGTGTCTGAGAGTGTCAGAGAGTGTCAGAAAGTGAGAGAGAGTGATGGAGTGTGTCAGAGTGTGTCAGAGAGTGATAGAGAGTGTCAGAGTGTGTGAGAGTGTCCGAGAGTGATAGAGAGTTTCAGAGTGTGTCAGAGTGTGTCAGAGAGTGACAGAGAGTGATAGAGAGTGTCAGAGAGTGATAGAGAGTGTCTGAGAGTGTCAGAGAGTGATAGAGAGTGACAGAGAGTGACAGAGAGATTCTGAGAGTGACAGAGAGTGTCTGAGAGTGTCAGAGAGTGATAGAGAGTGACAGAGAGTGTCTGAGAGTGATAGAGATTGTCTGAGAATGTCTGAGAGTGTCAGAGAGTGTCTGAGAGTGATAGAGAGTGTCTGAGAGTGATAGCGAGTGATAGAGAGTGATAGAGAGTGACAGCGATTGTCTGAGAGTGACAGAGAGTGTCTGAGAGTGTCATTGAGTGTCAGAGAGTGATAGAGAGTATCTGAGAGTGTCTGAGAGTGTCAGAGACTTTCAGAGTGTGTCAGAGAGAGATAGAGAGTGAAAGAGAGCTGTCTGGGGGTGCCAGAGAGTGTCTGAGGGTGTCAGAGAGTGAAACAGAGTGATAGAGAGTGTCTGAGAGTGTCAGAGAGTGATAGAGAATGTCTGAGAGTGTCTGAGAGTGTCAGAGACTGTCAGAGAGTGATAGAAAGTGATAGAGAGTGATAGAGTGTGTCAGAGTGTGTCAGAGAGTGATAGAGAGTGATAGAGAGTGTCAGAGACTGATAGAGAGTGTCTGAGAGTGTCAGAGAGTGTGAAAGTGTCAGAGAGTGATAGAGAGTTTCAGATTGTGTCAGAGAGTGATAGAGAGTGTCTGAGAGTGACAGAGAGTGTCTGAGAGTGTCATTGAGTGTCAGAGAGTGATAGAGAGTATCTGAGAGTGTCAGAGACTTTCAGAGTGTGTCAGAGAGAGATAGAGAGTGATAGGGAGTGTCTGGGGGTGCCAGAGAGTGTCAGAGTTAGTCAGAGAGTGATAGAGAGTATCAGAGAGTGACTGAGAGTGTCAGAGAGTGATAGTGAGTTTCAGAGTGTGTCAGAGAGTGATAGAGAGTGTCTAAGAATGTCTGAGAGTGTCAGAGAGTGTCTGAGAGTGTCAGAGACTTTCAGAGTGTGTCAGAGAGAGATAGAGAGTGAAAGAGAGTGTCTGGGGGTGCCAGAGAGTGTCTGAGGGTGTCAGAGAGTGAAACAGAGTGATAGAGAGTGTCTGAGAGTGTCAGAGAGTGATAGAGAATGTCTGAGAGTGTCTGAGAGTGTCAGAGACTGTCAGAGAGTGATAGAAAGTGATAGAGAGTGATAGAGTGTGTCAGAGTGTGTCAGAGAGTGATAGAGAGTGATAGAGAGTGTCAGAGACTGATAGAGAGTGTCTGAGAGTGTCAGAGAGTGTGAAAGTGTCAGAGAGTGATAGAGAGTTTCAGATTGTGTCAGAGAGTGATAGAGAGTGTCTGAGAGTGACAGAGAGTGTCTGAGAGTGTCATTGAGTGTCAGAGAGTGATAGAGAGTATCTGAGAGTGTCAGAGACTTTCAGAGTGTGTCAGAGAGAGATAGAGAGTGATAGGGAGTGTCTGGGGGTGCCAGAGAGTGTCAGAGTTAGTCAGAGAGTGATTGACAATGTCAGAGTGTGTCATAGAGTGATAGAGATTGTCTGAGAGTGTCAGATAGTGATAGAGAGTGTCAAATTGTTTCAGAGAGTGTCAGAGAGTGATACAGAGTGTCAGAGAGTGTCAGAGAGTGACAGAGAGTGACAGAGAGTTTCTGAAAGAATCAGAGAGTGTCAGAGAGTGTCAGAGAGTATCAGAGAGTGATAGAGAGAGATAGCAAGTGTCAGAGAGTGTCTGAGAGTGTCAGAGATTGTCAGAGAGGGTCAGAGGGCGATAGAGAGTGTCTGACAGTGTCAGAGGTTGAAAGAGAATGTCAGAGAGTGTGAGAAGTGTCAGAATCATAGAGAGTTTCTGAGAGTGTCAGAGAGTGATAGAGAGTGTCAGAGAGTGATGGAGAGTGTCTGAGAGTGTCAGAAAGCGATAGAGAGTGACAGAGAGTGTCAGAGAGTGTCAGAGAGTGATAGAGAGTGTCTGAGAATGTCTGAGAGTGTCAGAGAGTGTCTGAGAGTGATAGAGAGTGTCTGAGAGTGTCAGAGAGTGTCTGAGGGTGTCAGAGAGTGATAGAGAATGTCTGAGAGTGTCAGAGAGTGTCAGAGAGTGTCAGAGAGTGATAGAAAGTGATAGAAAGTGATAGAGAGTGATAGAGTGTGTCAGAGTGTGTCAAAGAGTGATAGAGAGTGTCAGAGTGTGTGAGAGTGTCAGAGAGTGATAGAGAGTTGCAGAGTGTGTCAGAGTGTGTCAGAGAGTGATAGAGAGTGATAGAGAGTGTCAGAGAGTGATAGAGAGTGTCAGAGAGTGATGGAGAGTGTCAGAGAGTGACAGAGAGTGTCTGAGAGTGTCATTGCGTGTCAGAGAGTGATAGAGAGTGTCTGAGAGTGTCTGAGAGTGTCAGAGACTTTCAGAGTGTCTCAGAAAGCGATAGAGAGTGACAGAGAGTGTCAGAGAGCGATAGAGAGTGTCTGAGAATGTCTGAGAGTGTCAGAGAGTGTCTGAGAGTGATAGAGAGTCTCTGAGAGTGTCAGAGAGTGTCTGAGTGTGTCAGAGAGCGATAGAGAATGTCTGAGAGTGTCTGAGAGTGTCAGAGAGTGTCAGAGAGTGATAGAAAGTGATAGAGAGTGATAGAGTGTGTCAGAGTGTGTCAGAGAGTGATCGAGAGTGTCAGAGTGTGTGAGAGTGTCAGAGAGTGATAGAGATTTTCAGAGTGTGTCAGAGTGTGTCAGAGAGTGATAGAGAGTGATAGAGAGTGTCAGAGAGTGATAGAGAGTGTCTGAGAGTGTCAGAAAGTGATAGAGAGTGATAGAGAGTTGCAGAGAGTGTCTGAGAATGTCATTGAGTGTCAGAGAGTGATAGAGAGTGTCTGAGAGTGTCAGAGACTTTCAGAGTGTGTCAGAGAGAGATAGAGTGTGATAGAGAGTGTCTGGGGGTGTCAGAGAGAGTCAGAGTTAGTGAGAGAGTGATAGAGATTGTCTGAGAGTGTCAGATAGTGATAGAGAGTGTCAAATTGTTTCAGAGAGTGTCAGAGAGTGATAGAGAGTGTCAGAGAGTGTCAGAGAGTGATAGAGAATGATAGAGAGTGTCTGAAAGAGTCAGAGAGTGTCAGAGAGTGTCAGCGAGTGTCAGAGAGTATCAGAGAGTGATAGAGAGAGATAGCGAGTGTCAGAGAGTGTCAGAGAGTGTCAGAGATTGTCTGAGGGTGTCAGAGAGTGACAGAGAATGTCTGAGAGTGTCTGAGAGTGTCAGAGAGTGTCAGAGAGTGATAGAAAGTGATAGAGAGTGATATAGTGTGTCAGAGAGTGATAGAGAGCGATAGAGAGTGATAGAGAGTGACAGAGAGTGATAGAGAGTGTCTGAGAGTGTCAGAGAGTTTTAGAGAGTGATAGAGAGTGACAGAGAGTGTCTGAGAGTGACAGAGAGTGTCTGAGAGTGTCATTGAGTGTCAGAGAGTGTCTGAGAGTGTCAGATAGAAATAGAGAGTGTCAAATTGTTTCAGAGAGTGATAGAGAGTGATAGAGAGTGTCAGAGAGTTTCAGAGTGTGTCAGAGAGTGTCAGAGAGTGATATAAAGTGTCAGAGAGTGATAGAGAGTGTCTGAGAGTGTCTGAGAGTGACAGAGAGTGTCTGAGAGTGTCAGTCAGTGTCAGAGAGTGATAGAGAGAGTCAGAGATTGTCAGATTGTGTCAGAGTGCGTCAGAGAGTGATAGAGAATAATAGACAGTGTCTGAGAGTGTCAGAGAGTGTCAGATTGTGTCAGAGAGTGTCAGAGAGCGATAGAGTGTGTGAGGGTGTGTCAGAGAGTGTCAGAGAGTGTCAGAGAGTGATAGAGAGTGACATAGAGTGTCAGAGTGTGTCAGAGAGTGTCAGAGAGTGATAGAGTGTGTAATTGAGAGTGTAAGTGTGTCAGAGAGTTTCAGAGAGTGCCAGAGAGTGAGAGAGAGTGTCTGAGAGTGTCTGAGAGTGACAGAGAGTGTCTGAGCGTTTCAGTGAGTGTCAGAGAGTGATAGAGAGTGTCTGAGAGTTTCAGAGTGTGTCAGAGAGTGATAGGGAGTGATATAGAGTGTCTGACAGTGATAGAGACTGTCTGAGAGTGTCAGAGAGTGTCAGATAGTGTTAGAGAGTGTCTGAGAGTGACAGAGAGTGTCTGAGAGTGTCAGTGAGTGTCAGAGAGTGATAGAGAGTGACTGAGAGTGTCTGAGAGCGTCTGAGAGTTTCAGCGACTGTCAGAGTGTGTCAGAGAGTGATAGAGAGTGACAGAGAGTGTCTGAGAGTGTCAGAGAGTGTCAGAGAGTGTAAGGGAGTGATAGAGAGTGTCTGAGAGTTTCAGAGATTGTCAGAGATTGATAGAGAGAGTCTGAGAGTGTCAGAGAGTGATAGAGAGTGATAGAGAGTGTCTGAAAGAGTCAGAGAGTGTCAGAGAGTGACAGAGAGCGTCAGAGAGTGATAGCGAGTGATAGAGTGTGTCTGAAAGAGTCAGAGAGCGTCAGAGAGTGTCAGAGAGCGATAGAGAGAGTCAGAGAGTTATAGAGAGTGTCTGAGAGTGTCTGAAAGTGACAGAGGGTGTCTGAGTGTGTCAGTGAGTGTCAGAGAGTGATAGAGAGTGTCTGAGAGTGTCAGAGAGTGTCAGAGAGTGATAGAGAGAGTCTGAGAGTATCAGAGATGATATAGAGTGTCAGAGAGTGATAGAGAGTGTCAGAGATTGTCAGAGAGTGATAGAGAGTGATAGAGAGTGTCTGGGGGTGTCAGAGAGAGTCAGAGTTAGTGAGAGAGTGATAGAGATTGTCTGAGAGTGTCAGATAGTGATAGAGAGTGTCAAATTGTTTCAGAGAGTGTCAGAGAGTGAGAGAGAGTGTCAGAGAGTGTCAGAGAGTGATAGAGAATGATAGAGAGTGTCTGAAAGAGTCAGAGAGTGTCAGAGAGTGTCAGTGAGTGTCAGAGAGTATCAGAGAGTGATAGAGAGAGATAGCGAGTGTCAGAGAGTGTCTGAGAGTGTCAGAGATTGTCTGAGGGTGTCAGAGAGTGACAGAGAATGTCTGAGAGTGTCTGAGAGTGTCAGAGAGTGTCAGAGAGTGATAGAAAGTGATAGAGAGTGATATAGATTGTCAGAGTGTGTCAGAGAGTGATAGAGAGTGATAGAGAGTGATAGAGAGTGACAGAGAGTGATAGAGAGTGTCTGAGAGTGTCAGAGAGTTTTAGAGAGTGATAGAGAGTGACAGAGAGTGTCTGAGAGTGACAGAGAGTGTCTGAGAGTGTCATTGAGTGTCAGAGAGTGTCTGAGAGTGTCAGATAGTGATAGAGAGTGTCAAATTGTTTCAGAGAGTGATAGAGAGTGATAGAAAGTGTCAGAGAGTGACAGAGAGTGTCTGAGAGTGTCTGAGAGTGACAGAGAGTGTCTGAGAGTGTCAGTCAGTGTCAGAGAGTGATAGAGAGAGTCAGAGATTGTCAGATTGTGTCAGAGTGCGTCAGAGAGTGATAGAGAATAATAGACAGTGTCTGAGAGTGTCAGAGAGTGTCAGATTGTGTCAGAGAGTGTCAGAGAGCGATAGAGTGTGTGAGGGTGTGTCAGAGAGTGTCAGAGAGTGTCAGAGAGTGATAGAGAGTGACATAGAGTGTCAGAGAGTGTCAGAGAGTGATAGAGAGTGTAATTGAGAGTGTGAGTGTGTCAGAGAGTTTCAGAGAGTGCCAGAGAGTGAGAGAGAGTGTCTGAGAGTGTCTGAGAGTGACAGAGAGTGTCTGAGCGTTTCAGTGAGTGTCAGAGAGTGATAGAGAGTGTCTGAGAGTTTCAGAGTGTGTCAGAGAGTGATAGGGAGTGATATAGAGTGTCTGAGAGTGATAGAGACTGTCTGAGAGTGTCAGAGAGTGTCAGATAGTGTTAGAGAGTGTCTGAGAGTGACAGAGAGTGTCTGAGAGTGTCAGTGAGTGTCAGAGAGTGATAGAGAGTGACTGAGAGTGTCTGAGAGCGTCTGAGAGTTTCAGCGACTGTCAGAGTGTGTCAGAGAGTGATAGAGAGTGACAGAGAGTGTCTGAGAGTGTCAGAGAGTGTCAGAGAGTGATAGAGAGTGTCTGAGAGTTTCAGAGATTGTCAGAGATTGATAGAGAGAGTCTGAGAGTGTCAGAGAGTGATAGAGAGTGATAGAGAGTGTCTGAAAGAGTCAGAGAGCGTCAGAGAGTGTCAGAGAGTGATAGAGAGAGTCAGAGAGTTATAGAGAGTGTCTGAGAGTGTCTGAAAGTGACAGAGAGTGTCTGAGTGTGTCAGTGAGTGTCAGAGAGTGATAGAGAGTGTCTGAGAGTGTCAGAGAGTGTCAGAGAGTGATAGAGAGAGTCTGAGAGTATCAGAGATGATATAGAGTGTCAGAGAGTGATAGAGAGTGTCAGAGATTGTCAGAGAGTGATAGAGAGTGTCTGAAAGTATCAGAGAGTGTCAGAGATTGTCAGAGAGTGATAGAGAGTGATAGAGAGTTTCTGAAAGAATCAGAGAGTGTCAGAGAGTGTCAGAGAGTGTCAGAGAGTGATAGAGAGAGTCAGAGAGTTATAGAGAGTGTCTGAGAGTGTCTGAAAGTGACAGAGAGTATCTGAGAGTGTCAGTGAGTGTCAGAGAGTGATAGAGAGTGTCTGAGAGTGTCTGAGATTGCCAGAGTGTGTCAGAGTGTGTCAGTGAGTGATAGAGAGTGATAGAGAGTGTCAGAGAGTGTCAGAGAGTGTCAGAGAGTGATAGAGAGATTCAGAGAGTGATAGAGAGTGTCTGAGAGTGTCAGAGAGTGTCATAGAGTGATAGAGAGTGTCTGAGAGCGTCTGAGAGTGTCAGAGAGTGTCAGAGTGTGTCAGTGAGTGATAGAGAGTGATAGAGAGTGTCAGAGAGTGTCAGAGGGTGTCAGAGAGTGATAGAGAGATTCAGAGAGTGATAGAGAGTGTCTGAGAGTGTCAGAGAGTGATAGAGAGTGATCGAGAGTGTCAGAGAGTGATAGAGTGTGTCTGAGAGTGTCTGAGAGCGTCTGAGAGTGTCAGCGACTGTCAGAGTGTGTCAGAGAGTGAAGGAGAGTGAAAGAGAGTGTCTGAGAGTGTCAGAGAGTGTCAGAGTGTGTCAGAGAGTGATAGAGAGTGTCTGAGAGTGTCAGAGAGTGTCAGAGATTGATAGAGAGAGTATGAGAGTGTCAGAGAGTGATAGAGAGTGTCAGAGATTGTCAGAGAGTGATAGAGAGTGATAGAGAGTGTCTGAAAGAGTCAGAGAGTGTCAGAGAGTGTCAGAGAGTATCAGAGAGTGATAGAGAGAGATAGCGATTGTCAGAGAGTGTCTGAGAGTGTCAGAGATTGTCAGAGAGTGTCAGAGGGCGATAGAGAGGTCTGACAGTGTCAGAGGATGAAAGAGAATGTCAGAGAGTGTGAGAGAGTGTCAGAGAGTGATAGAGAGCTTCTGAGAGTGTCTGAGAGTGAAGAGAGTGTCAGAGAGTGATAGAGAGTGTCTGAGAGTGATGGAGAGTGTCTGAGAGTGTCAGAAAGCGACAGAGAGTGACAGAGAGTGTCAGAGAGTGTCAGAGAGTGTCAGAGAGTGATACAGAGTGTCTGAGAATGTCTGAGAGTGTCAGAGAGTGATAGAGAGTGTCAGAGAGTGATAGAGAGTATCTGAGAGTTTCAGAGAGTGTCTGAGAGTGTCAGAGAGTGATAGAGAATGTCTGAGAGTGTCTGAGAGTGCCAGAGAGTGTCAGAGAGTGATAGAAAGCGACAGAGAGTGATAGAGTGTGATAGAGTGTGTCAGAGTGTGTCAGAGAGTGATAGAGAGTGTCAGAGAGTGCTAGCGAGTGATGGAGAGTGTCTGAAAGAGTCAGAGAGCGTCAGAGAGTGTCAGAGAGTGATAGAGAGAGTCAGAGAGTTGTAGAGAGTGTCTGAGAGTGTCTGAAAGTGACAGAGAGTGTCTGAGAGTGTCAGTGAGTTTCAGTGAGTGATAGAGAGTGTCTGAGTGTGTCAGAGAGTGTCAGAGAGTGATAGAGAGAGTCTGAGAGTATCAGAGATGATATAGAGTATCAGAGAGTGATAGAGAGTGTCTGAGAGTGTCAGAGAGTGTCAGAGAGTGATAGAAAGTGATAGAGATTGATAGAGTGTGTCAGAGAGTTATAGAGAATGTCAGAGTGTGTTGAGTGATAGAGAGTGTCAGAGTGTGTCAGTGTGTGTCAGAGAGTGATAGAGAGTGTCAGAGAGTGATAGAGAGTGTCAGAGAGTGATAGAGAGTGTCTGAGATTGTCAGAGAGTGATAGAGAGTGATAGAGAGTGCTAGAGAGTGTCTGAGATTGACAGAGAGTGTCTGAGAGTGTCATTGAGTGTCAGAGAGTGATAGAGAGTGTCTGAGAGTGATAGAGAGTGTCAGAGAATTTCAGAGTGTGTCAGAGAGTGAAAGAGAGTGATAGAGAGTGTCTGGGGGTGTCAGAGAAAGTCAGAGTTGGTCAGAGAGTGATAGACAGTGTCAGAGAGTGATAGAGAGTGATAGAGAGTGTCAGAGAGTTTCAGAGTGTGCCAGAGAGTGCCAGAGAGTGATTGAAAGTGTCAGCGAGTGATAGAGAGTGTCTGAGAGTGTCTGAGAGTGACAGAGAGTGTCTGAGAGTGTCAGTCAGTGTCAGAGAGTGATAGAGAGTGTCTGAGAGTGTCAGAGAGTGTCAGATTGTGTCAGAGAGTGTCAGAGAGCGATAGAGTGTGTCAGAGTGTGTCAGAGAGTGATACAGAGTGATAAACAGTGTCAGAGTGTGTCAGAGAGTGTCAGAGAGTGATAGAGAGTGTAAGAGAGAGTGTGAGTGTGTCAGAGAGATTCAGAGAGTGCCAGCGAGTGAGAGAGCGTGTCTGAGAGTATCTGAGAGTGACAGAGAGTGTCTGAGCGTTTCAGTGAGTGTCAGAGAGTGATAGAGAGTGTCTGAGAGTGTCAGAGTGTGTCAGAGAGTGATAGGGAGTGATATAGAGTGTCTGAGAGTGATAGAGACTGTCTGAGAGTGTCAGAGAGTGTCAGAGAGTGATAGAGAGTGTCTGAGAGTGTCTGAAAGTGACAGAGAGTGTCTGAGTGTGTCAGTGAGTGTCAGAGAGTGATAGAGAGTGTCTGAGAGTGTCAGAGAGTGTCAGAGAGTGATAGAGAGAGTCTGAGAGTATCAGAGATGATATAGAGTGTCAGAGAGTGATAGAGAGTGTCAGAGATTGTCAGAGAGTGATAGAGAGTGATAGAGAGTGTCTGAAAGTATCAGAGAGTGTCAGAGATTGTCAGAGAGTGATAGAGAGTGATAGAGAGTGATAGAGAGTTTCTGAAAGAATCAGAGAGTGTCAGAGAGTGTCAGAGAGTGTCAGAGAGTGTCAGAGAGTGATAGAGAGAGTCAGAGAGTTATAGAGAGTGTCTGAGAGTGTCTGAAAGTGACAGAGAGTATCTGAGAGTGTCAGTGAGTGTCAGAGAGTGATAGAGAGTGTCTGAGAGTGTCAGAGATTGCCAGAGTGTGTCAGAGTGTGTCAGTGAGTGATAGAGAGTGATAGAGAGTGTCAGAGAGTGTCAGAGAGTGTCAGAGAGTGATAGAGAGATTCAGAGAGTGATAGAGAGTGTCTGAGAGTGTCAGAGAGTGTCATAGAGTGATAGAGAGTGTCTGAGAGCGTCTGAGAGTGTCAGAGAGTGTCAGAGTGTGTCAGTGAGTGATAGAGAGTGATAGAGAGTGTCAGAGAGTGTCAGAGGGTGTCAGAGAGTGATAGAGAGATTCAGAGAGTGATAGAGAGTGTCTGAGAGTGTCAGAGAGTGATAGAGAGTGATCGAGAGTGTCAGAGAGTGATAGAGTGTGTCTGAGAGTGTCTGAGAGCGTCTGAGAGTGTCAGCGACTGTCAGAGTGTGTCAGAGAGTGAAGGAGAGTGAAAGAGAGTGTCTGAGAGTGTCAGAGAGTGCCAGAGTGTGTCAGAGAGTGATAGAGAGTGTCTGAGAGTGTCAGAGAGTGTCAGAGATTGATAGAGAGAGTATGAGAGTGTCAGAGAGTGATAGAGAGTGTCAGAGATTGTCAGAGAGTGATAGAGAGTGATAGAGAGTGTCTGAAAGAGTCAGAGAGTGTCAGAGAGTGTCAGAGAGTGTCAGAGAGTATCAGAGAGTGATAGAGAGAGATAGCGATTGTCAGAGAGTGTCTGAGAGTGTCAGAGATTGTCAGAGAGTGTCAGAGGGCGATAGAGAGTGTCTGACAGTGTCAGAGGATGAAAGAGAATGTCAGAGAGTGTGAGAGAGTGTCAGAGAGTGATAGAGAGCTTCTGAGAGTGTCTGAGAGTGAAGAGAGTGTCAGAGAGTGATAGAGAGTGTCTGAGAGTGATAGAGAGTGTCTGAGAGTGTCAGAAAGCGACAGAGAGTGACAGAGAGTGTCAGAGAGTGTCAGAGAGTGTCAGAGATTGATACAGAGTGTCTGAGAATGTCTGAGAGTGTCAGAGAGTGATAGAGAGTGTCAGAGAGTGATAGAGAGTATCTGAGAGTGTCAGAGAGTGTCTGAGAGTGTCAGAGAGTGATAGAGAATGTCTGAGAGTGTCTGAGAGTGCCAGAGAGTGTCAGAGAGTGATAGAAAGCGACAGAGAGTGATAGAGTGTGATAGAGTGTGTCAGAGTGTGTCAGAGAGTGATAGAGAGTGTCAGAGAGTGCTAGCGAGTGATGGAGAGTGTCTGAAAGAGTCAGAGAGCGTCAGAGAGTGTCAGAGAGTGATAGAGAGAGTCAGAGAGTTGTAGAGAGTGTCTGAGAGTGTCTGAAAGTGACAGAGAGTGTCTGAGAGTGTCAGTGAGTGTCAGTGAGTGATAGAGAGTGTCTGAGTGTGTCAGAGAGTGTCAGAGAGTGATAGAGAGAGTCTGAGAGTATCAGAGATGATATAGAGTATCAGAGAGTGATAGAGAGTGTCTGAGAGTGTCAGAGAGTGTCAGAGAGTGATAGAAAGTGATAGAGATTGATAGAGTGTGTCAGAGAGTTATAGAGAATGTCAGAGTGTGTTGAGTGATAGAGAGTGTCAGAGTGTGTCAGTGTGTGTCAGAGAGTGATAGAGAGTGTCAGAGAGTGATAGAGAGTGTCAGAGAGTGATAGAGAGTGTCTGAGATTGTCAGAGAGTGATAGAGAGTGATAGAGAGTGCTAGAGAGTGTCTGAGATTGACAGAGAGTGTCTGAGAGTGTCATTGAGTGTCAGAGAGTGATAGAGAGTGTCTGAGAGTGATAGAGAGTGTCAGAGAATTTCAGAGTGTGTCAGAGAGTGAAAGAGAGTGATAGAGAGTGTCTGGGGGTGTCAGAGAAAGTCAGAGTTGGTCAGAGAGTGATAGACAGTGTCAGAGAGTGTCAGATAGTGATAGAGAGAGTCAAATTGTTTCAGAGAGTGATAGAGAGTGATAGAGAGTGTCAGAGAGTTTCAGAGTGTGCCAGAGAGTGCCAGAGAGTGATTGAAAGTGTCAGCGAGTGATAGAGAGCGTCTGAGAGTGTCTGAGAGTGACAGAGAGTGTCTGAGAGTGTCAGTCAGTGTCAGAGAGTGATAGAGAGTGTCTGAGAGTGTCAGAGAGTGTCAGATTGTGTCAGAGAGTGTCAGAGAGCGATAGAGTGTGTCAGAGTGTGTCAGAGAGTGATAGAGAGTGATATAGAGTGTCAGAGTGTGTCAGAGAGTGTCAGAGAGTGATAGAGAGTGTAAGAGAGAGTGTGAGTGTGTCAGAGAGATTCAGAGAGTGCCAGCGAGTGAGAGAGCGTGTCTGAGAGGATCTGAGAGTGACAGAGAGTGTCTGAGCGTTTCAGTGAGTGTCAGAGAGTGATAGAGAGTGTCTGAGAGTGTCAGAGTGTGTCAGAGAGTGAAAGGGAGTGATATAGAGTGTCTGAGAGTGATAGAGACTGTCTGAGAGTGTCAGAGAGTGTCAGAGAGTGATAGAGAGTGTCTGAGAGTGACAGAGAGTGTCTGAGAGTGTCAGTGAGTGTCAGAGAGTGATAGAGACTGACTGAGAGTGTCTGAGAGCTTCTGAAAGTGTCAGCAACTGTCAGAGTTTGTCAGAGAGTGATAGAGAGTGACAGAGAGCATCTGAGAGTGTCAGAGAGTGTCAGAGAGTGATAGAGAGTGTCTGAGAGTTTCAGAGAGTGTCAGAGATTGATAGAGAGAGTCTGAGAGTATCAGAGATGATAGAGATTGTCAGAGAATGATAGAGAGTGTCAGAGAGTGATAGAGAGTGATAGAGAGTGTCTGAAAGAGTCAGAGAGCGTCAGAGAGTGATAGGGAGTGATATAGAGTGTCTGAGAGTGATAGAGACTGTCTGAGAGTGTCAGAGAGTGTCAGAGAGTGATAGAGAGTGTCTGAGAGTGTCTGAAAGTGACAGAGAGTGTCTGAGTGTGTCAGTGAGTGTCAGAGAGTGATAGAGAGTGTCTGAGAGTGTCAGAGAGTGTCAGAGAGTGATAGAGAGAGTCTGAGAGTATCAGAGATGATATAGAGTGTCAGAGAGTGATAGAGAGTGTCAGAGATTGTCAGAGAGTGATAGAGAGTGATAGAGAGTGTCTGAAAGTATCAGAGAGTGTCAGAGATTGTCAGAGAGTGATAGAGAGTGATAGAGAGTGATAGAGAGTTTCTGAAAGAATCAGAGAGTGTCAGAGAGTGTCAGAGAGTGTCAGAGAGTGATAGAGAGAGTCAGAGAGTTATAGAGAGTGTCTGAGAGTGTCTGAAAGTGACAGAGAGTATCTGAGAGTGTCAGTGAGTGTCAGAGAGTGATAGAGAGTGTCTGAGAGTGTCAGAGATTGCCAGAGTGTGTCAGAGTGTGTCAGTGAGTGATAGAGAGTGATAGAGAGTGTCAGAGAGTGTCAGAGAGTGTCAGAGAGTGATAGAGAGATTCAGAGAGTGATAGAGAGTGTCTGAGAGTGTCAGAGAGTGTCATAGAGTGATAGAGAGTGTCTGAGAGCGTCTGAGAGTGTCAGAGAGTGTCAGAGTGTGTCAGTGAGTGATAGAGAGTGATAGAGAGTGTCAGAGAGTGTCAGAGGGTGTCAGAGAGTGATAGAGAGATTCAGAGAGTGATAGAGAGTGTCTGAGAGTGTCAGAGAGTGATAGAGAGTGATCGAGAGTGTCAGAGAGTGATAGAGTGTGTCTGAGAGTGTCTGAGAGCGTCTGAGAGTGTCAGCGACTGTCAGAGTGTGTCAGAGAGTGAAGGAGAGTGAAAGAGAGTGTCTGAGAGTGTCAGAGAGTGCCAGAGTGTGTCAGAGAGTGATAGAGAGTGTCTGAGAGTGTCAGAGAGTGTCAGAGATTGATAGAGAGAGTATGAGAGTGTCAGAGAGTGATAGAGAGTGTCAGAGATTGTCAGAGAGTGATAGAGAGTGATAGAGAGTGTCTGAAAGAGTCAGAGAGTGTCAGAGAGTGTCAGAGAGTATCAGAGAGTGATAGAGAGAGATAGCGATTGTCAGAGAGTGTCTGAGAGTGTCAGAGATTGTCAGAGAGTGTCAGAGGGCGATAGAGAGTGTCTGACAGTGTCAGAGGATGAAAGAGAATGTCAGAGAGTGTGAGAGAGTGTCAGAGAGTGATAGAGAGCTTCTGAGAGTGTCTGAGAGTGAAGAGAGTGTCAGAGAGTGATAGAGAGTGTCTGAGAGTGATAGAGAGTGTCTGAGAGTGTCAGAAAGCGACAGAGAGTGACAGAGAGTGTCAGAGAGTGTCAGAGAGTGTCAGAGATTGATACAGAGTGTCTGAGAATGTCTGAGAGTGTCAGAGAGTGATAGAGAGTGTCAGAGAGTGATAGAGAGTATCTGAGAGTGTCAGAGAGTGTCTGAGAGTGTCAGAGAGTGATAGAGAATGTCTGAGAGTGTCTGAGAGTGCCAGAGAGTGTCAGAGAGTGATAGAAAGCGACAGAGAGTGATAGAATGTGATAGAGTGTGTCAGAGTGTGTCAGAGAGTGATAGAGAGTGTCAGAGAGTGCTAGCGAGTGATGGAGAGTGTCTGAAAGAGTCAGAGAGCGTCAGAGAGTGTCAGAGAGTGATAGAGAGAGTCAGAGAGTTGTAGAGAGTGTCTGAGAGTGTCTGAAAGTGACAGAGAGTGTCTGAGAGTGTCAGTGAGTGTCAGTGAGTGATAGAGAGTGTCTGAGTGTGTCAGAGAGTGTCAGAGAGTGATAGAGAGAGTCTGAGAGTATCAGAGATGATATAGAGTATCAGAGAGTGATAGAGAGTGTCTGAGAGTGTCAGAGAGTGTCAGAGAGTGATAGAAAGTGATAGAGATTGATAGAGTGTGTCAGAGAGTTATAGAGAATGTCAGAGTGTGTTGAGTGATAGAGAGTGTCAGAGTGTGTCAGTGTGTGTCAGAGAGTGATAGAGAGTGTCAGAGAGTGATAGAGAGTGTCAGAGAGTGATAGAGAGTGTCTGAGATTGTCAGAGAGTGATAGAGAGTGATAGAGAGTGCTAGAGAGTGTCTGAGATTGACAGAGAGTGTCTGAGAGTGTCATTGAGTGTCAGAGAGTGATAGAGAGTGTCTGAGAGTGATAGAGAGTGTCAGAGAATTTCAGAGTGTGTCAGAGAGTGAAAGAGAGTGATAGAGAGTGTCTGGGGGTGTCAGAGAAAGTCAGAGTTGGTCAGAGAGTGATAGACAGTGTCAGAGAGTGTCAGATAGTGATAGAGAGAGTCAAATTGTTTCAGAGAGTGATAGAGAGTGATAGAGAGTGTCAGAGAGTTTCAGAGTGTGCCAGAGAGTGCCAGAGAGTGATTGAAAGTGTCAGCGAGTGATAGAGAGCGTCTGAGAGTGTCTGAGAGTGACAGAGAGTGTCTGAGAGTGTCAGTCAGTGTCAGAGAGTGATAGAGAGTGTCTGAGAGTGTCAGAGAGTGTCAGATTGTGTCAGAGAGTGTCAGAGAGCGATAGAGTGTGTCAGAGTGTGTCAGAGAGTGATAGAGAGTGATATAGAGTGTCAGAGTGTGTCAGAGAGTGTCAGAGAGTGATAGAGAGTGTAAGAGAGAGTGTGAGTGTGTCAGAGAGATTCAGAGAGTGCCAGCGAGTGAGAGAGCGTGTCTGAGAGGATCTGAGAGTGACAGAGAGTGTCTGAGCGTTTCAGTGAGTGTCAGAGAGTGATAGAGAGTGTCTGAGAGTGTCAGAGTGTGTCAGAGAGTGAAAGGGAGTGATATAGAGTGTCTGAGAGTGATAGAGACTGTCTGAGAGTGTCAGAGAGTGTCAGAGAGTGATAGAGAGTGTCTGAGAGTGACAGAGAGTGTCTGAGAGTGTCAGTGAGTGTCAGAGAGTGATAGAGACTGACTGAGAGTGTCTGAGAGCTTCTGAAAGTGTCAGCAACTGTCAGAGTTTGTCAGAGAGTGATAGAGAGTGACAGAGAGCATCTGAGAGTGTCAGAGAGTGTCAGAGAGTGATAGAAAGTGTCTGAGAGTTTCAGAGAGTGTCAGAGATTGATAGAGAGAGTCTGAGAGTATCAGAGATGATAGAGATTGTCAGAGAATGATAGAGAGTGTCAGAGAGTGATAGAGAGTGATAGAGAGTGTCTGAAAGAGTCAGAGAGCGTCAGAGAGTGTCAGAGTGTGTCAGAGAGTGATAGAGAGAGTCAGAGAGTAATAGAGAGTGTCTGAGAGTGTCTGAAAGTGACAGAGAGTGTCTGAGAGTATCAGTGAGTGTCAGAGAGTGATAGAGAGTGTCTGAGAGTGTCAGAGATTGTCAGAGTGTGCCAGAGTGTGTCAATGAGTGTTAGAGAGTTATAGAGAGTGTCAGAGAGTGATAGAGAGTGTCAGAGTGAGTCAGAGAGTGTCAGAGAGTGTTAGAGAGATTCAGAGAGTGATAGAGAGTGTCTGAGAGTGTCAGAGAGTGTCAGAGAGTGTCTGAGAGTTTCTGCGAGTGTCAGCGAGTGATAGAGAGTGATAGAGAGTGTCTGAGAGTGTCAGAGAGTGTCAGAGAGTGATAGAGAGTGATAGAGAGTGTCTGAGAGTGCCAGAGAGTGACAGAGCATGTCTGAGAGTGTCAGTGAGTGTCAGAGATTGTTTAAAGAGTGATAGAGAGTGTCAGACACTGTCAGTGTGTCAGAGAGTGTCAGAGAGTGAAAGAGCGTGATAGAGAGTTTCAGCGAGTGTCTGAGAGAGTCAGAGAGTGTCAGAGAGTAATAGAGAGTGTCTGAGGGTGTCAGAGAGTGATAGAGAATGTCTGAGAGTGTCAGAGAGTTTCAGAGAGTGTCAGAGAGTGTCAGAGAGTGATAGAAAGTGAAAGAGAGTGATAGAGAGTGTCAGATAGTGTCAGCGCGTAATAGAGAGTGTCTGAGAGTGACAGAGAGTGTCAGAGAGTGATAAAGAGTGTCAGAGTGTGTGAGAGTGACAGAGAGTGTCAGAGTGTGTCAGAGAGTGATAGAGAGTGACAGAGCGTGTCTGAGAGTGTCAGAGAGTGATAGAGAGTTTCACAGTGTGGCAGAGTGTGTCCGAGAGTGATAGAGAGTGACAGAGAGTGTCAGAGAGTGGTAGAGAGTGTCTGAGAGTGTCAGAGAGTGTCAGAGTGTGTCAGAGAGTGATAGAGAGTGATAGAGAGTGTCTGAGAGTGTCAGAGAGTGTCAGAGCGTGTCAGAGAGTGATAGACAATGTCAGAGAGTGTCATAGAGTGATAGAGAGTGTCTGAGAGTGTCAGAGAGTGATCGAGAGTGTCAAATTGTGTCAGAGAGTGATAGAGAGTGATAGAGAGTGTCAGAGAGTTTCAGAGTGTGTCAGAGAGTGTCAGAGAGTGATAGAGAGTGATAGAGAGTGTCTGAGAGTGTCAGAGAGTGTCAGAGAGTGTCAGAGTGTGTCAGAGAGTGATAGACAATGTTAGAGAGTGTCATACAGTGGTAGAGTGTGTCTGAGAGTGCAAGAGAGTGATAGAGAGTGTCAAATTGTGTCAGAGAGTCATAGAGAGTCATAGAGAGTGTCAGAGAGTTTCAGAGAGTGTCAGAGAGTGTCAGAGATTGATAGAAAGTGTCAGGGAGTGATAGAGAGTGTCTGAGAGTGTCTGCGAGTGTCAGCGAGTGTCAGAGAGTGATAGAGAGTGTCTGAGAGTGTCAGAGAGCGACAGAGCGTGTCTGAGAGTGTCAGAGATTGTCAGAGTGTGTCAGAGAGTGAAAGAGAGTGATAGAGAGTGTCTGAGAGTATCAGAGACTGTCAGTGTGTCAGAGAGTGTCAGAGAGTGATAGAGCGTGATAGAGAGTGTCAGCGAGTGTCTGTGAGTGTCAGAGAGTGTCAGAGTGTGATAGAGAGTGTCTTTGAGTGTCAGAGAGTGTCATAGAGTGATAGAGAATGTCAGAGAGTGATAGAGAGTGTCTGAGAGTGACAAAGTGTGTCTGAGAGTATCTGAGAGTGTCAGAGATTGTCAGAGTGTGTCAGAGAGTGTCAGAGAGTGAAAAAGAGTGACAGAGAGTGTCAAAGTGTGTCAGAGTGTGTCATAGTGTGTCAGAGAGTACCAGAGAGTGATAGAGAGAGATAGAGAGTGTCAGAGAGTGTCTGAGAGTGTCAGAGATTGTCAGAGAGTGTCTGAGATTGTCAGAGAGTGATAGAGAGTGTCTGCGAGTGTCAGCGAGTGATAGAGTGTGATAGAGAGCGTCTGAGAGTGACAGAGAGTGTCAGAGAGTGTCAGAGAGTGTCAGAGAGTGATAGAGAGTGATAGAGAGTGTCTGAGAGTGACAGAGAGTGTCCGAGAGTGATAGAGAGTGTCTGAGAGTGTCTGAGATTGTCAGAGACTGTCAGAGACTGTCAGAGTGTGTCAGAGAGTGATAGAGAGTGATAGAGAGTGTCTGGGAGTGTCAGAGAGTGTCAGAGAGAGTCAGAGTGTGTCAGAGATTGTCAGAGTGTGTCAGAGAGTGTCAGAGAGTGAAAAAGAGTGACAGAGAGTGTCAAAGTGTGTCAGAGTGTGTCATAGTGTGTCAGAGAGTACCAGAGAGTGATAGAGAGAGATAGAGAGTGTCAGAGAGTGTCTGAGAGTGTCAGAGATTGTCAGAGAGTGTCTGAGATTGTCAGAGAGTGATAGAGAGTGTCTGCGAGTGTCAGCGAGAGATAGAGTGTGATAGAGAGCGTCTGAGAGTGACAGAGAGTGTCAGAGAGTGTCAGAGAGTGTCAGAGAGTGATAGAGAGTGATAGAGAGTTTCAGAGTGTGTCAGAGTGTGTCCGAGAGTGATAGAGAGTGACAGAGAGTGTCAGAGAGTGGTAGAGAGTGTCTGAGAGTGTCAGAGAGTGTCAGAGAGTGATAGAGAGTGATAGAGAGTGTCTGAGAGTGTCTGAGAGCGTCTGAGAGCGTCAGCGACTGTCAGAGTGTGTCAGAGAGTGATAGAGAGTGACAGAGAGTGTCTGAGAGTGTCTGTGAGTGTCAGAGAGTGATAGAGAGAGATAGAGAGAGTCTGAGAGTGTCAGAGTGTGATAGAGAGTGTCTGAGAGTGTCAGAGAGTGTCAGATTGTGTCAGAGAGTGTCAGAGAACGAAAGAGTTTGTCAGAGGATGTCAGAGAGTGTCAGAGCGTGTCAGAGAGTGATAGAGAGTGTCAGAGAAGTCAGAGTGTGTCAGAGAGTGTCAGAGAGTGAAAGAGAGTGTCAGAGAGAGTGTGAGTGTTTTAGAGAGTTTCAGAGAGTGTGAGGGAGTGAGAGAGAGTGTCTGAGAGTGTCTGAGAGTGACAGAGAAAGTCTGAGAGTTTCAGTGAGTGTCAGAGAGTGGTAGAGATTGTCTGAGAGTGTCAGAGTGTGTCAGAGAGTGTCAGAGAGTGATAGAGAGTGTCTGAGAGTTTCTGAGAGTATCTGAGAGTCTCAGAGATTGTCAGAGTGTGTCAGAGAGTTTCAGAGAGTGATAAAGAGTGTCAGAGTGTGTGAGAGTGACAGAGAGTGTCAGAGTGTGTCAGAGAGTGATAGAGAGTGACAGAGCGTGTCTGAGAGTGTCAGAGAGTGATAGAGAGTTTCAGAGTGTGGCAGAGTGTGTCCGAGAGTGATAGAGAGTGACAGAGAGTGTCAGAGAGTGGTAGAGAGTGTCTGAGAGTGTCAGAGAGTGTCAGAGAGTGATAGAGAGTGATAGAGAGTGTCTGAGAGTGTCAGAGACAGTCAGAGTGTGTCAGAGAGTGATAGAGAGTGATAGAGAGTGTCTGAGAGTGTCAGAGAGTGTCAGAGCGTGTCAGAGAGTGATAGACAATGTCAGAGAGTGTCATAGAGTGATAGAGAGTGTCTGAGAGTGTCAGAGAGTGATCGAGAGTGTCAAATTGTGTCAGAGAGTGATAGAGAGTGATAGAGAGTGTCAGAGAGTTTCAGAGTGTGTCAGAGAGTGTCAGAGAGTGATAGAGAGTGATAGAGAGTGTCTGAGAGTGTCAGAGAGTGTCAGAGTGTGTCAGAGAGTGATAGACAATGTTAGAGAGTGTCATACAGTGGTAGAGTGTGTCTGAGAGTGCAAGAGAGTGATAGAGAGGGTCAAATTGTGTCAGAGAGTCATAGAGAGTCATAGAGAGTGTCAGAGAGTTTCAGAGAGTGTCAGAGAGTGTCAGAGATTGATAGAAAGTGTCAGGGAGTGATAGAGAGTGTCTGAGAGTGTCTGCGAGTGTCAGCGAGTGTCAGAGAGTGATAGAGAGTGTCTGAGAGTGTCAGAGAGCGACAGAGCGTGTCTGAGAGTGTCAGAGATTGTCAGAGTGTGTCAGAGAGTGAAAGAGAGTGATAGAGAGTGTCTGAGAGTATCAGAGACTGTCAGTGTGTCAGAGAGTGTCAGAGAGTGATAGAGCGTGATAGAGAGTGTCAGCGAGTGTCTGTGAGTGTCAGAGAGTGTCAGAGTGTGATAGAGAGTGTCTTTGAGTGTCAGAGAGTGTCATAGAGTGATAGAGAATGTCAGAGAGTGATAGAGAGTGTCTGAGAGTGACAAAGTGTGTCTGAGAGTATCTGAGAGTGTCAGAGATTGTCAGAGTGTGTCAGAGAGTGTCAGAGAGTGAAAAAGAGTGACAGAGAGTGTCAAAGTGTGTCAGAGTGTGTCATAGTGTGTCAGAGAGTACCAGAGAGTGATAGAGAGAGATAGAGAGTGTCAGAGAGTGTCTGAGAGTGTCAGAGATTGTCAGAGAGTGTCTGAGATTGTCAGAGAGTGATAGAGAGTGTCTGCGAGTGTCAGCGAGTGATAGAGTGTGATAGAGAGCGTCTGAGAGTGACAGAGAGTGTCAGAGAGTGTCAGAGAGTGTCAGAGAGTGATAGAGAGTGATAGAGAGTGTCTGAGAGTGACAGAGTGTGTCAGAGAGTGATAGAGAGTGATAGAGAGTGTCTGGGAGTGTCAGAGAGTGTCAGAGTGTGTCAGAGAGTGATAGACAATGTCAGAGAGAGTCATAGAGTGATAGAGATTGTCTGAGATTGTCAGAGAGTGATAGAGAGTGTCAAATTGTGTCAGAGAGTGATAGAGAGTGATAGAGAGTGTCAGAGAGTTTCAGAGTGAGTCAGAGAGTGTCAGAGAGAGATAGAAAGTGTCAGAGAGTGATAGAGAGTGTCTGAGAGGGTCTGAGAGTGACAGAGAGTGGCTGAGAGTGTCAGTCAGTGTCAGAGAGTGATAGAGAGTGTCAGAGATAGTCAGATTGTGTCAGAGTGCGTCAGAGAGTGATAGAGAGTGCCTGAGTGTGTCAGAGAGTGTCAAATTGTGTCAGAGAGTGATAGACAATGTCAGAGAGTGTCATAGAGTGATAGAGAGTGTCTGAGAGTGTCAGAGAGTGACAGAGAGTGTCAAATTGTTTAAGAGAATCATAGAGAGTGATAGAGAGTGTCAGAGAGTGATAGAGAGTGTCTGAGAGTGTCAGAGATTGATAGAGAGTGTCAGAGAGTGATAGAGACTCTCTGAGAGTGTCAGAGAGTGTCAGAGAGTGATAGAGAGTGTCTGAGAGTGACAGAGAGTGATAGAGAGTTTCAGAGTGTGTCAGAGTGTGTCCGAGAGTGATAGAGAGTGACAGAGAGTGTCAGAGAGTGGTAGAGAGTGTCTGAGAGTGTCAGAGAGTGTCAGAGAGTGATAGAGAGTGATAGAGAGTGTCTGAGAGTGTCTGAGAGCGTCTGAGAGCGTCAGCGACTGTCAGAGTGTGTCAGAGAGTGATAGAGAGTGACAGAGAGTGTTTGAGAGTGTCTGTGAGTGTCAGAGAGTGATAGAGAGAGACAGAGAGAGTCTGAGAGTGTCAGAGTGTGATAGAGAGTGTCTGAGAGTGTCAGAGAGTGTCAGATTGTGTCAGAGAGTGTCAGAGAACGAAAGAGTTTGTCAGAGTGTGTCAGAGAGTGTCAGAGCGTGTCAGAGAGTGATAGAGAGTGTCAGAGAGAGTCAGAGTGTGTCAGAGAGTGTCAGAGAGTGAAAGAGAGTGTCAGAGAGAGTGTGAGTGTTTTAGAGAGTTTCAGAGAGTGTGAGGGAGTGAGAGAGAGTGTCTGAGAGTGTCTGAGAGTGACAGAGAAAGTCTGAGAGTTTCAGTGAGTGTCAGAGAGTGGTAGAGATTGTCTGAGAGTGTCAGAGTGTGTCAGAGAGTGTCAGAGAGTGATAGAGAGTGTCTGAGAGTTTCTGAGAGTATCTGAGAGTCTCAGAGATTGTCAGAGTGTGTCAGAGAGTTTCAGAGAGTGATAAAGAGTGTCAGAGTGTGTGAGAGTGACAGAGAGTGTCAGAGTGTGTCAGAGAGTGATAGAGAGTGACAGAGCGTGTCTGAGAGTGTCAGAGAGTGATAGAGAGTTTCAGAGTGTGGCAGAGTGTGTCCGAGAGTGATAGAGAGTGACAGAGAGTGTCAGAGAGTGGTAGAGAGTGTCTGAGAGTGTCAGAGAGTGTCAGAGAGTGATAGAGAGTGATAGAGAGTGTCTGAGAGTGTCAGAGACTGTCAGAGTGTGTCAGAGAGTGATAGAGAGTGATAGAGAGTGTCTGAGAGTGTCAGAGAGTGTCAGAGCGTGTCAGAGAGTGATAGACAATGTCAGAGAGTGTCATAGAGTGATAGAGAGTGTCTGAGAGTGTCAGAGAGTGATCGAGAGTGTCAAATTGTGTCAGAGAGTGATAGAGAGTGATAGAGAGTGTCAGAGAGTTTCAGAGTGTGTCGGAGAGTGTCAGAGAGTGATAGAGAGTGATAGAGAGTGTCTGAGAGTGTCAGAGAGTGTCAGAGTGTGTCAGAGAGTGATAGACAATGTTAGAGAGTGTCATACAGTGGTAGAGTGTGTCTGAGAGTGCAAGAGAGTGATAGAGAGGGTCAAATTGTGTCAGAGAGTCATAGAGAGTCTTAGAGAGTGTCAGAGATTTTCAGAGAGTGTCAGAGAGTGTCAGAGAGTGTCAGAGATTGATAGAAAGTGTCAGGGAGTGATAGAGAGTGTCTGAGAGTGACAGAGAGTGTCTGAGACTGTCAGTCAGTGTCAGAGAGTGATAGAGAGTGTCTGAGAGTGTCTGAGATTGTCAGATTGTGTCAGAGTGTGTCAGAGAGTGATAGAGAGTGATAGAGAGTGTCTGAGAGTGTCAGAGAGTGTTAGATTGTATCAGAGAGTGTCAGAGAACGTTAGAGTTTGTCAGAGTGTATCAGAGAGTGTCAGAGAGTGATAGAGAGTGTCAGAGAGTGTCAGAGAGTGTCAGAGAGTGTCAGAGAGTGATAGAGAGTGTCAGAGAGAGTGTGAGTGTGTCAGAGAGTTTCAGAGAGTGTGAGAGAGTGAGAGAGAGTGTCTGAGATTGTCTGAGAGTGACAGAGAGTGTCTGAGAGTTTCAGTAAGTGTCAGAGAGTGTTAGAGAGTGATAGAGAGTGTCAGAGAGTGATAGAGACTGTCTGAGAGTGTCAGAGAGTGATAGAGAGTGTCTGAGAGTGACAGAGAGTGTCTGAGAGTGTCAGTGTGTGTCAGAGAGTGATAGAGAGTGACAGAGAGTGTCTGAGAGTGTCAGAGAGTGTCAGAGATTGATATAGAGAGTCAGAGAGTGACAGAGAGTGATAGAGAGAGTCAGAGAGTTATAGAGAGTGTCTGTGAGTGTCTGAAAGTGATAGAGAGTGCCAGAGAGAGATAGAGAGTGTCAGAGTGAGTCAGAGAGTGTCAGAGTCAGTCAGAGAGGGATAGAGCGATTCAGTGAGTGATAGAGAGTGTCTGAGAGTGTCAGAGATTGATAGAGAGTGTCTGAGAGTGTCAGAGAGTGATAGAGAGTGTCTGAGAGTGTCTGCGAGTGTCAGCGAGTGTCAGAGAGTGATAGAGAGTGTCTGAGAGTGTCAGAGAGCGACAGAGCGTGTCTGAGAGTGTCAGAGATTGTCAGAGTGTGTCAGAGAGTGAAAGAGAGTGATAGAGAGTGTCTGAGAGTATCAGAGACTGTCAGTGTGTCAGAGAGTGTCAGAGAGTGATAGAGCGTGATAGAGAGTGTCAGCGAGTGTCTGTGAGTGTCAGAGAGTGTCAGAGTGTGATAGAGAGTGTCTTTGAGTGTCAGAGAGTGTCATAGAGTGATAGAGAATGTCAGAGAGTGATAGAGAGTGTCTGAGAGTGACAAAGTGTGTCTGAGAGTATCTGAGAGTGTCAGAGATTGTCAGAGTGTGTCAGAGAGTGTCAGAGAGTGAAAAAGAGTGACAGAGAGTGTCAAAGTGTGTCAGAGTGTGTCATAGTGTGTCAGAGAGTACCAGAGAGTGATAGAGAGAGATAGAGAGTGTCAGAGAGTGTCTGAGAGTGTCAGAGATTGTCAGAGAGTGTCTGAGATTGTCAGAGAGTGATAGAGAGTGTCTGCGAGTGTCAGCGAGTGATAGAGTGTGATAGAGAGCGTCTGAGAGTGTCAGAGAGTTACAGAGAGTAATAGAGAGTGAGAGAGAGTGTCTGAGAGTGTCAGAGCGTGACAGAGCGTATCTGAGAGGGTCAGAGATTGTCAGAGTGTGTCAGAGAGTGAAAGACAGTGATGGAGCGTATCTGAGAGTGTCAGAGATTGTCAGAGAGTGTCAAAGAGCGAAAGAGATTGTTTGACAGTGTCAGAGAGTGAAAGAGAATGTCAGAGAGTGTGAGAGAGTGTCAGAGAGTGATAGAGAGTGTCTGAGAGTGTCAGCAAGTGAGAGAGAGTGTCAGAGAGTGTGAGAGAGAGTCAGAGAGTGACAGAGAGTGTCAGAGAGTGATAGAGACTGTCTGAGAGTGTCAGAGAGTGACAGAGAGTTTCTGAGAGTGACAGAGAGTGTCTGAGAGTGTCAGTGAGTGTCAGAGAGTGATAGAGTGTCTGAGAGTGGCTGAGAGCTTCTGAGAGTATCAGCGACTGTCAGAGTGTGTCAGAGAGTGATAGAGAGTGACAGAGAGTGTGAGAGAGAGTCAGAGAGTGACAGAGAGTGTCAGAGAGTGATAGAGAGTGGTAGAGAGTGTCAGAGAGTGATAGAGACTGTCTGAGAGTGTCAGAGAGTGACAGAGAGTTTCTGAGAGTGACAGAGAGTGTCTGAGAGTGTCAGTGAGTGTCAGAGAGTGATAGAGAGTGTCTGAGAGTGGCTGAGAGCCTCTGAGAGTATCAGCGACTGTCAGAGTGCGTCAGAGAGCGATAGAGAGTGACAGAGAGTGTCTGAGAGTGTCTGAGAGTGTCAAAGAGTGTCAGAGATTGATCGAGAGAGTCTGAGAGTGTCAGAGAGTGATAGAGAGTGTCAGAGAGTGATAGAGAGTGTCAGAGAGTGATAGAGTTTGATAGAGTGTGTCTGAAAGAGTCAGAGAGTGTCAGAAAGTGTCAGAGAGTGATAGAGAGCGTCAGAGAGTTATACAGAGTGTCTGAGAGTGTCTGAAAGTGACAGAGATTGTCGGAGAGTGTCAGTGAGTGTCAGAGAGTAATAGAGAGTGTCTGAGAGTGTCAGAGATTGCCAGAGTGTGTCAGAGTTTGTCAGTGAGTGAGAGAGAGTGATAGAGGGTGTCAGAGAGTGATAGTGAGTGTCAGAGTGAGTCAGAGAGCGATAGAGATTGTCAGAGAGTGATAGAGAGTGTCTGAGAGTGATAGAGAGTGTCTGAGAGTGTCAGAGAGTGATAGAGAGTGTCAGAGATTGCCAGAGTGTGTCAGAGTGTGTCAGTGAGTGAGAGAGAGTGATAGAGGGTGTCAGAGAGTGATAGTGAGTGTCAGAGTGAGTCAGAGAGTGATAGAGATTTTCAGAGAGTGATAGAGAGTGTCAGAGAGTGATAGAGAGTGTCAGAGAGTGATAGAGTCTGTCTGAGAGTGTCAGAGAGTGATAGAGAGTGTCTGAGAGTGACAGAGAGTGTCTGAGAGTGTCAGTGAGTGTCAGAGAGTGATAGAGAGTGTCTGAGTGTGTCTGAGAGCGTCTGAGAGTTTCAGCGACTGTCAGAGTGTTTCAGAGAGTGATAGAGATTGACAGAGAGTGTCTGAGAGTGTCAGAGACTGTCAGAGAGTGTCAGAGAGTGATAGAGAGTGTCTGAGAGTGTCAGAGAGTGTCAGAGATTGATAGAGAGAGTCAGACAGTGAAAGAGAGTGTCTGAGAGTGTCAGAGATTGCCAGTGTGTGTCAGAGTATGTCAGAGAGTGATAGAGAGTGATAGAGAGTGTCAGAGAGTGATAGAGAGTGTCAGAGTGAGTCAGAGAGTGTCAGAGAGAGTCAGAGAGGGATTGAGCGATTCAGAGAGTGATAGAGTGTGTCTGAGAATGTCAGAGAGTGATAGAGAGTGTCTGAGAGTGTCTGCGAGTGTCAGCGAGTGATAGAGAGTGATAGAGAGTGTCTGAGAGTTTCAGAGAGTTACAGAGAGTGATAGAGAGTGTCTGAGAGCGTCCGAGAGTGACAGAGCGTGTCTGAGAGTGTCAGAGATTGTCAGAGTGTGTCAGAGAGTGAAAGAGAGTGATGGAGAGTGTCTGAGAGTGTCAGAGGATGTCAGTGTGTCAGAGAGTGTCAGAGAGTGATAGAGCATGATAGAGAGTGTCAGCGTGTGTCTGAGAGTGTCAGAGAGTGTCATGGAGTGATAGAGAGTATCTGAGAGTGTCAGAGAGTGCTGGAGAGTGATAGAGTGTGATAGAGAGTGTCTTTGAGTGTCAGAGAGTGTCAGAGAGTGATAGAGAATGTCAAAGAGTGATAGAGAGTGTCTGAGAGTGTCTGAGAGTGACAAAGTGTGGCTGAGAGTATCTGAGAGTGTCCGAGATTGTCAGAGTGTGTCAGAGAGTGTCAGAGAGTGATAAAGAGTGAGAAAGAGTGACAGAGAGTATCAGAGAGTGACAGAGAATGTCAGAGAGTGATAGAGATTGTCTGAGAGTGTCTGCGTGTGTCAGCGAGTGATCAAGAGTGATATAGAGTGTCTGAGATTGTCAGAGAGTTACAGAGAGTGATAGAGAGGGATAGAGAGTGTCTGAGAGTGTCAGAGCGTGACAGAGCATGTCTGAGAGTGTCAGAGATTGTCAGAGTGTGTCAGAGAGTGAAAGAGAGTGATAGAGAGTTTCTGAGAGTGTCAGAGATTGTCAGAGAGTGTCAGAGAGCGAAAGACTGTGTCTGAGAGTGTCAGAGGGTGAAAGAGAATGTCAGAGAGTGTGAGAGAGAGTCAGAGAGTGACAGAGAGTGTCTGAGAGTGTCAGAGAGTGTCAGAGTGTGTCAGAGAGTGATAGAGAGTGTCTGAGAGTGTCAGAGAGTGATAGAGATTGTCTGAGAGTGTCTGCTAGTGTCAGCGAGTGATAGAGAGTGATAGAGAGTGTCTGAGAGTGTCATGAGTTACAGAGAGTGATAGAGAGTGTCTGAGAGTGTCAGAGCGTGACAGAGCGTGTCTGAGAGTGTCAGAGATTGTCAGAGTTTGTCAGAGAGTGAAAGAGAGTGATAGAGAGTGTCTGAGAGTGTCAGAGATTGTCGGAGAGTGTCAGAGAGCGAAAGAGAGTGTCTGAGAGTGTCAGAGGGTGAAAGAGAATGTCAGAGAGTGTGAGAGAGTGTCAGAGAGTGAAATAGAGTGTCTGAGAGTGTCAGCAAGTGATAGAGAGTGTCAGAGAGCGTGAGAGAGAGTCAGAGAGTGATAGAGATTGTCAGAGAGTGTCAGAGAGTGTCAGAGAGTGATAGAGAGTGTCTGAGAGTGTCAGAGAGTGTCAGAGAGTGATAGAGAGTGATAGAGAGTGTCAGAGTGTGATAGAGACTGTCTGAGAGTGTCAGAGAGTGATAGAGAGTTTCTGACAGTGACAGAGTGTGTCTGAGAGTATCAGTGACTGTCAGAGTGTGTCAGAGAGTGATAGAGAGTGACAGAGAGTGTCGGAGAGTGTCAGAGAGTGATAGAGTGTGTCTGAGAGTGTCGGAGAGCGTCTGAGAGTGATAGAGAGTGTCTGAGAGTGTCATCGAGTGACAGAGAGTGTCTGAGAGTGTCAGTGAGTGTCAGAGAGCGATAGAGAGTGTCTGAGAGTGGCTGAGAGCGTCTGAGAGTATCAGCGACTGTCAGAGTGTGTCAGAGAGTGATAGAGAGTGACAGAGAGTGTCGGAGAGTGTCAGAGAGTGTCAGAGATTGATAGAGCGAGTCTGACAGTGTCAGAGAGTGATAGAGAGTGTCAGAGAGTGATAGAGAGTGTCAGAGAGTGTCAGAGAGTGATAGAGAGCTATAGAGAGTGACTGAAAGAGTCAGAGAGTGTCAGAGAGTGTCACAGAGTGATAGAGAGTGATAGAGAGTGACAGAGAGTGTCAGACAGTGTCAGAGTGTGACAGAGATTGTCAGAGAGTGATAGAGAGTGTCTGAGAGTGTCATAGAGTGATAGAGAGTGTCTGAGAGTGTCTGAGATTGTCAAAGACTGTCAGAGTGTGTCAGAGAGTGTTAGAGAGTGATAGCGAGTGTCTGAGAGTGTCAGAGAGTGTCAGAGTGTGTCAGAGAGTGTCAGAGAGTGATAGAGAGTGTCTGAGATTGTCATCGAGCGACAGAGAGTGTCTGAGAGTGTCAAAGAGTGATAGAGAGTGTCAAATTGTGTCAGAGAGTGATATAGAGTGTCAGAGAGTTTCAGAGTGTGTCAGAGAGTGTCAGAGAGTGATAGAAAGTGTCAGAGAGTAATAGAGTGTGTCTGAGAGAGTCTGAGAGTGACAGAGAGTGTCTGAGGGTGTCGGTCAGTGTCAGAGAGTGATAGAGAGTGTCAGAGAGTGATAGAGAGTGATAGAGAGTGTCAGACAGTGTCAGAGTGTGACAGAGAGTGTCAGAGAGTGATAGAGAGTGTCTGAGAGTGTCATAGAGTGATAGAGAGTGTTTGAGATTGACTGAGATTGTCAAAGACTATCAGAGTGTGTCAGAAAGTGATAGAGAGTGATAGCGAGTCTCTGAGAGTGTCAGAGAGTGTCAGAGTGTGTCAGAGAGTGATAGAGAGTGTCTGAGACTGTCATAGAGTGATAGAGAGTGTCTGAGAGTGTCAGCGAGTGATAGAGAGTGTCAAATTGTTTCAGATAGTGAAAGAGAGTGTCAGAGAGTTTTAGAGTGTGTCAGAGAGTGTCAGAGAGTGATAGAAAGTGTCAGAGAGTGATAGAGAGTGTCTGAGAGTGTCTGAGCGTGACAGAGAGGGTCTGAGGGTGTCAGTCAGTGTCAGAGAATGATAGAGAGTGTCTGAGATTGTCAGAGATTGTCAGATTGTGTCAGAGTGTGTCAGAGAGTGATGGAGAGTGATAGAGTGTGTCTGACAGTGTCAGAGAGTGTCAGAGTGTGTCAGAGAATGTCAGAGAGCGATAGAGTGTGTCAGAGTGTGTCAGAGAGTGTCAGAGAGTGAGAGTGAGTGTCAGAGAGTGTCAGAGTGTGTCAGAGAGTGATAGAGAGTGTCAGAGAGAGTGTGCGTGTGTCAGAGAGTTTCAGAGAGTGTCAGAGAGTGAGAGAGAGTGTCTGAGAGTGTCTGAGAGTGACGGAGAGTGTCTGAGAGTTCCAGTGAGTGTCAGAGAGTGATTGAGAGTGTCTGAGAGTGTCTGAGAGGGTCAGCGAGTGATAGAGTGTGTCTGAGAGTGTCAGCGAGTGATAGAGAGTGATAGAGAGTGTCTGAGAATGTCAGAGAGTGTCAGAGAGTGATAGAGAGTGATAGAGAGTGTCAGAGAGTGTCAGAGAGCGACAGAGCGTGTCTGAGAGTGTCAGTGAGTGTCAGAGAGTGTTTAGAGAGTGTCTGAGAGTGCCTGAGCGTGTCAGAGATTGTCAGAGTGTGTCAGAGAGTGATAGAGAGTGATATAGAGTGTCTGAAAGTGTCTGAGTGTGTCAGAGTGTGTCAGAGAGTGTCAGTGAGTGATGCAGAGTGTCAGAGAGTGATAGTGAGTGTCAGAAAGTGATAGAGAGTGTCACAGAGTGATAGAGAGAGATAGAGAGTGTCCGAGAGTGTCAGATACAGTCAGAGTGTGTCAGAGAGTGATAGAGAGTGATAGAGAGTGTCTGAGAGTGTCAGAGAGTGTCAGAGTGTGTCAGAGAGTGATAGAGAGTGATAGACAGTGATAGAGAGAGATAGAGAGTGTCTGAGTGTGTCAGAGTGTGTCAGAGAGTGTCAGATAGTGTCAGAGAGTGTCAGAGAGTATCAGAGAGTGTCAGAGAATTTCAGAGAGTGTCTGCCAGTGTCAGAGAGTGATGGAGAGTGAAAGAGAGTGTCATAGAGAATCTGAGAGTGTTAGGGAGCGATAGGTAGTGTCAAAGAGGGATAGAGATTGAAAGAGAATGTCTGAGAGTGTCTGCCAGTGTCAGTGAGTGATGCAGAGTGTCAGAGAGTGATAGACAGTGATAGAGAGAGATAGAGAGTGTCTGAGTGTGTCAGAGTGTGTCTGAGAGTGTCAGAGATTGTCAGAGTGTGTCAGAGAGCGAAAGAGAGTGTCTGAGAGTGTCAGAGGGTGAAAGAGAATGTCAGAGAGTGTGAGAGAGTGTCAGAGAGTGATAGAGAGTGTCTGAGAGTGTCAGCAAGTGATAGAGAGTGTCAGAGAGCGTGAGAGAGAGTCAGAGAGTGAGAGAGAGTGTCAGAGAGTGTCAGAGAGTGTCAGAGAGTGATAGAGAGTGTCTGAGAGTGTCTGAGAGTGTCAGACAGTGATAGAGAGTGATAGAGAGTGATAGAGACTGTCTGAGAGTGTCAGAGAGTGATTGAGAGTTTCTGCGAGTGACAGAGAGTGTCTGAGAGTGTCAGTGAGTGTAAGAGAGCGATAGAGAGTGTCTGAGAGTGGCTGAGAGCGTCTGAGAGTATCAGCGACTGTCAGAGTGTGTCAGAGAGTGATAGAGAGTGACAGAGAGTGTCTGAGAGTGTCAGAGAGTGTCAGAGTGTGTCAGAGAGTGTCAGAGAGTAATAGAGATTGTCTGAGTGTGTCAGAGAGTGTCAGAGATTGATAGAGCGAGACTGAGAGTGTCAGAGAGTGATAGAGAGTGTCAGAGATTGATAGAGAGTGTCAGAGAGTGTCAGGGAGTGATAGAGAGTTATAGAGAGTGACTGAAAGAGTCAGAGAGTGTCAGAGAGTGTCAGAGAGTGACAGAGAGTGATAGAGAGTGATAGAGAGTGTCAGACAGTGTCAGAGTGTGACAGAGAGTGTCAGAGAGTGATAGAGAGTGTCTGAGAGTGTCATCGAGTGATAGAGAGTGTCTGAGAGTGACTGAGATTGTCAAAGACTGTAAGAGTGTGTCAGAGAGTGATAGAGAGTGATAGCGAGTGTCTGAGAGTGTCAGAGAGTGTCAGAGTGTGTCAGACAGTGTCAGAGAGTGATAGAGAGTGTCTGAGATTGTCATCGAGTGATAGAGAGTGTCTGAGAGTGTCAGAGAGTGATAGAGAGTGTCAAATTGTGTCAGAGAGTGATAGAGAGTGTCAGAGAGTTTCAGAGTGTGTCAGAGAGTGTCAAAGAGTGATAGAAAGTGTCAGAGAGTAATAGAGAGTGTCTGAGAGAGTCTGAGAGTGACAGAGAGTGTCTGAGGGTGTCAGTCAGTGTCAGAGAGTGATAGAGAGTGTCAGAGAGTGATTGAGAGTGTCAGACAGTGTCAGAGTGTGACAGAGAGTGTCAGAGAGTAATAGAGAGTGTCTGAGAGTGTCATAGAGTGATAGAGAGTGTCTGAGAGTGACTGTGATTGTCAAAGACTGTCAGAGTGTGTCAGAGAGTGATAGAGAGTGATAGCGAGTGTCTGAGAGTGTCAGAGGATGTCAGTGTGTCAGAGAGTGTCAGAGAGTGATAGAAAGTGTCAGAGAGTGATAGAGAGTGTCTGAGAGTGTCTGAGAGTGACAGAGAGTGTCTGAGGGTGTCAGTCAGTGTCAGAGAGTGATAGAGAGTGTCTGAGAGTGTCAGAGATTGTCAGATTGTGTCAGAGTGTGTCAGAGAGTGATGGAGAGTGATAGAGAGTGTCTGACAGTGTCAGAGAGTGTCAGAGTGTGTCAGAGAATGTCAGGGAGCGATAGAGTGTGTCAGAGTGTGTCAGAGAGTGTCAGAGAGTGAGAGTGAGTGTCAGAGAGTGTCAGAGTGTGTCAGAGAGTGATAGAGAGTGTCAGAGAGAGTGTGAGTGTGTCAGAGAGTTTCAGAGAGTGTCAGAGAGTGAGAGAGAGTGTCTGAGAGTGTCTGAGAGTGACGGAGAGTGTCTGAGAGTTCCAGTGAGTGTCAGAGAGTGATAGAGAGTGTCTGAGAGTGTCTGAGAGGGGCAGCGAGTGATAGAGTGTGTCTGAGAGTGTCAGCGAGTGATAGAGAGTGATAGAGATTGTCTGAGAATGTCAGAGAGTGTCAGAGAGTGATAGATAGTGATAGAGAGTGTCAGTGAGTGTCAGAGAGTGACAGAGCGTGTCTGAGAGTGTCAGTGAGTGTCAGAGAGTGTTTAGAGAGTGTCTGAGAGTGCCTGAGCGTGTCAGAGATTGTCAGAGTGTGTCAGAGAGTGATAGAGAGTGATATAGAGTGTCTGAAAGTGTCTGAGTGTGTCAGAGTGTGTCAGAGAGTGTCAGTGAGTGATGCAGAGTGTCATAGAGTGATAGAGAGTGTCAGAAAGTGATAGAGAGTGCCAGAGAGTGATAGAGAGTGTCCGAGAGTGTCAGATACAGTCAGAGTGTGTCAGAGAGTGATAGAGAGTGATAGAGAGTGTCTGAGAGTGTCAGAGAGTGTCAGAGTGTGTCAGAGAGTGATAGAGAGTGATAGACAGTGATAGAGAGAGATAGAGAGTGTCTGAGTGTGTCAGAGCGTGTCAGATAGTGTCAGAGAGTGTCAGAGGGTGTCAGAGAGTGTCAGAGAATTTCAGAGAGTGTCTGCCAGTGTCAGAGATTGATAGAGAGTGTCAGAGAGTGTCAGAGAGTGATAGAGAGTTATAGAGAGTGACTGAAAGAGTCAGAGAGTGTCAGAGAGTGTCAGAGAGTGACAGAGAGCGATAGAGAGTGATAGAGAGTGTCTGAGAGTGTCATCGAGTGATAGAGAGTGTCTGAGAGTGACTGAGATTGTCAAAGACTGTCAGAGTGTGTCAGAGAGTGATAGAGAGTGATAGCGAGTGTCTGAGAGTGTCAGAGAGTGTCAGAGTGTGTCAGAGAGTGTCAGAGAGTGATAGAGAGTGTCTGAGATTGTCATCGAGTGATAGAGAGTGTCTGAGAGTGTCAGAGAGTGATAGAGAGTGACAAATTGTGTCAGAGAGTGATAGAGAATGTCAGAGAGTTTCAGAGTGTGTCAGAGAGTGTCAGAGAGTGATAGAAAGTGTCAGAGAGTGATTGAGAGTGATAGAGAGTGTCAGACAGTGTCAGAGTGTGACAGAGAGTGTCCGAGTGTGATAGAGAGTGTCTGGGAGTGATAGAGAGTAATAGAGAGTGTCTGAGAGAGTCTGAGAGTGACAGAGAGTGTCTAAGGGTGTCAGTCAGTGTCAGAGAGTGATAGAGAGTGTCAGAGAGTGATTGAGAGTGATAGAGAGTGTCAGACAGTGTCAGAGTGTGACAGAGAGTGTCCGAGTGTGATAGAGAGTGTCTGGGAGTGTCATAGAGTGATAGAGAGTGTCTGAGATTGACTGAGATTGTCAAAGACTGTCAGAGTGTGTCAGATAGTGATAGAGAGTGATAGCGAGTGTCTGAGAGTGTCATGGAGTGACAGAGAGTGTCTGAGAGTGTCAGCGAGTGATCGAGAGTGTCAAATTGTTTCAGAGAGTGAAAGAGAGTGTCAGAGAGTTTCAGAGTGTGTCAGAGAGTGTCAGAGAGTGAGAGAAAGTGTCAGAGAGTGATAGCGAGTGTCTGAGAGTGACAGAGAGTGTCTGAGGGTGTCAGTCAGTGTCAGAGAGTGATAGAGAGTGTCTGAGTGTGTCAGAGATTGTCAGATTGTGTCAGAGAATGTCAGAGAGCGATAGAGTGTGTCAGAGTGTGTCAGAGAGTGTCAGAGAGTGAGAGTGAGTGTCAGAGAGTGTCAGAGTGTGTCAGAGAGTGATAGGGAGTGTCAGAGAGAGTGTGAGTGTGTCAGAGAGTTTCAGAGAGTGTCAGAGAGTGGGAGAGAGTGTCTGAGAGTGTCTGAGAGTGACGGAGAGTGTCTGAGAGTTCCAGTGAGTGTCAGAGAGTGATGGAGAGTGTCTGAGAGTGTCTGAGAGTGTCAGCGAGTGATAGAGAGTGATAGAGAGTGTCTGAGAATGTCAGAGAGTGTCAGAGAGTGATAGAGAGTGACAGAGAGTGTCAGTGAGTGTCAGAGAGTGTTTAGAGAGTGTCTGAGAGTGCCTGAGCGTGTGAGAGATTGTCAGAGTGTGTCACAGAGTGATAGAGAGTGATATAGAGTGTTTGAAATTGTCTGAGTGTGTCAGAGTGTGTCAGAGAGTGTCAGTGAGTGATAGAGAGTGTCAGAGAGTGATAGAGAGTGATAGAGAGTGTCTGACAGTGTCAGAGAGTGTCAGAGTGTGTCAGAGAGTGATAGGGAGTGTCAGAGAGAGTGTGAGTGTGTCAGAGAGTTTCAGAGAGTGTCAGAGAGTGGGAGAGAGTGTCTGAGAGTGTCTGAGAGTGACGGAGAGTGTCTGAGAGTTCCAGTGAGTGTCAGAGAGTGATGGAGAGTGTCTGAGAGTGTTTGAGAGGGTCAGCGAGTGATAGAGTGTGTCTGAGAGTGTCAGCGAGTGATAGAGAGTGATAGAGAGTGTCTGAGAATGTCAGAGAGTGTCAGAGAGTGATAGAGAGTGACAGAGAGTGTCAGTGAGTGTCAGAGAGTGTTTAGAGAGTGTCTGAGAGTGCCTGAGCGTGTCAGAGATTGTCAGAGTGTGTCAGAGAGTGATATAGAGTGTTTGAAATTGTCTGAGTGTGTCAGAGTGTGTCAGAGAGTGTCAGTCAGTGATAGAGAGTGTCAGAAAGTGATAGAGAGTGTCAGAGAGTGATAGAGAGTGTCCGAGAGTGTCAGACACAGTCAGAGTGTGTCAGAGAGTGATAGAGAGTGACAGAGAGTGTCTGAGAGTGTCAGAGAGTGTCAGAGTGTGTCAGAGAGTGATCGAGTGTGATAGACAGTGATAGAGAGAGATAGAGAGTGTCTGAGTGTGTCAGAGTGTGTCAGAGAGTGTCAGATAGTGTCAGAGAGTGTCAGAGAGTGTCAGAGAATTTCAGCGAATGATAGAGAGTTTTAGAGAGTGTCCGAGAGTGATAGAGAGTGTCTGAGAGTGTCTGAGAGTGTCAGAGTGAGTCAGAGTGAGTCAGAGTGTACCAGAGTGTGAAAGAGTGTGATGGAGAGTGTCAGAGAGTTTTATAGAGTGATAGATAGTGTCAGAGAGTGATATGGAGTGATAGCGCGCGTCTGAGAGTGTCTGAGGGTGTCAGAGAGTGTCTGAGAGTGTCAGAGAGTGTCTGCCAGTGTCAGAGAGTGATGGAGAGTGAAAGAGAGTGTCATAGAGAATCTGAGAGTGTTAGGGAGTGATAGGTAGTGTCAAAGAGGGATAGAGATTGAAAGAGAATGTCTGAGACTGTCTGAGATTATCTGAGAGTGTCAGAGAGTGTCAGAGTGTGATAGCAAGTGTCAGAGAGTGTCTGAGAGATTCAGAGAGTGATATAAAGTGTCAGAGAGTGTCTGAGAGACTCAGAGAGAGTCAGAGAGTGTCAGAGAGGGATAGAGAGTGTCCGAGAGTGTCAGAGAGTGATAGAGAGTGATAGAGAGTGATAGAGTGTGATAGAGAGTGTCTTTGAGTGTCAGAGAGTGTCAGAGAGTGATAGAGAATGTCAGAGAGTGATAGAGAGTGTCAGAGATTTTCAGAGTGTGTCAGAGAGTGTCGGAGAGTGTCAGAGAGTGTCAGAGAGTAACAGAGAGGGATAGAGAGTGATAGAGAGTGTCTGAGAGTGTCAGAAAGTGCCAGAGTGTGTCAGAGAGTGATCGAGAGTGATAGAGAGTGTCTGAGACTGTCAGAGTGTGTCAGAGAGTGTCAGAGATTGATAGAGAGTGTCAGTGAGTGATAGAGAGTGTCTGGGAGTGTCAGCGATTGATAGAGAGTGTCTGAGAGTGATAGAAAGTGTCAGAGATTGTCAGAGTGTGTCAGAGAGTGTCAGAGAATTTCAGAGTGTGTCAGAGAGTAACAGAGAGTGATAGAGAGTGATAGAGAGTGTCAGAGAGTGTCAGAGACTGTCAGAGTGTGTCAGAGTTTGATAAAGAGAGAGAGAGAGAGTGTCTGAGAGTGTCAGAAAGTATCAGAGCGTGATAGAGAGTGATAGAAAGTGTCAGAGAGTGATAGAGAGTGTCTGAGAGTGGCAGAGAGTGATAGAGAGTGTCTGAGAGTGATAGATGGTGTCTGAGAGTGATAGAGAGTGTCTGAGAGTGTCAGAGACTGTCAGAGAGTGATAGAGAGTGTCAGAGAGTGTCTGAGTGTGTCAGTGTGTGTCAGAGAGTGTCCGAGAGTGATACAGAGTGACAGACAGTGTCAGAGAGTGACAGAATGTGTCATAGTGTGATAGAGAGTGTCAGAGAGTGATAGAGAGTGTCTGAGAGTGGCAGAGAGTGATAGAGAGTGTCTGAGAGTGATAGAGGGTGTCTGAGAGTGATAGAGAGTGTCTGACAGTGATAGAGGGTGTCTGAGAGTGATAGAGAGTGTCTGAGAGTGTCAGAGACTGTCAGAGAGTGATAGAGAGTGTCAGAGAGTGTCTGAGTGTGTCAGTGTGTGTCAGAGAGTGTCCGAGAGTGATACAGAGTGACAGAGAGTGTCAGAGAGTGACAGAATGTGTCATAGTGTGATAGAGAGTGTCAGAGAGTGATAGAGAGTGCCAGAGAGTGTCTGAGAGTGCCTGAGATTGTCTGAGAGTGTCAGTGAGTGTCAGAGAGTGATAGAGAGTGTCTGAGAGTGTCAGAGAGTGTCAGAGATTGATGGAGAGAGTCTGAGAGTATCAGAGATGAAAGAGAGTGCCAGAGAGTGATAGAGAGTGTCAGAGATTGTCAGAGAGTGATAGAGAGTGATAGTGAGTGTCTGAAAGAATCAGAGAGTGTCAGAGAGTGTCAGAGAGTGTCAGAGAGTGATCGAGAGAGTCAGAGAGTTAGAGAGAGTGTCTCAGAGTGTCTGAAAGTGACAGAGAGTGTCTGAGAGTGTCAGTGGGTGTCAGAGAGTGATAGAGAGTGATAGAGAGTGTCAGAGAGTGATAGAGAGTGTCAGAGTGTGTCAGAGAGTGATGGAGAGTGATAGAGAGTGTCTGACAGTGTCAGAGTGTGTCAGAGAATGTCAGGGAGCGATAGAGTGTGTCAGAGTGTGTCAGAGAGTGTCAGAGAGTGAGAGTGAGTGTCAGAGAGTGTCAGACTGTGTCAGAGAGTGATAGAGAGTGTCAGAGAGAGTGTGAGTGTGTCAGAGAGTTTCAGAGAGTGTCAGAGAGTGATAGAGAGTGTCAGAAAGTGATAGAGAGTGCCAGAGAGTGATAGAGAGTGTCCGAGAGTGTCAGATACAGTCAGAGAGTGTCAGAGAGTGATAGAGAGTTATAGAGAGTGACTGAAAGAGTCAGAGAGTGTCAGAGAGAGTCTGAGAGTGACAGAGAGTGTCTAAGGGTGTCAGTCAGTGTCAGAGAGTGATAGAGAGTTTCAGAGAGTGATTGAGAGTGATAGAGTGTGTCAGACAGTGTCAGAGTGTGACAGAGAGTGTCCGAGAGTGATAGAGAGTGTCTGGGAGTGTCATAGAGTGATAGAGAGTGTCTGAGATTGACTGAGATTGTCAAAGACTGTCAGAGTGTGTCAGAGAGTGATAGAGAGTGATAGCGAGTGTCTGAGAGTGTCATGGAGTGACAGAGAGTGTCTGAGAGTGTCAGCGAGTGATCGAGAGTGTCAAATTGTTTCAGAGAGTGAAAGAGAGTGTCAGAGAGTTTCAGAGTGTGTCAGAGAGTGTCAGAGAGTGAGAGAAAGTGTCAGAGAGTGATAGAGAGTGTCTGAGAGTGTCTGAGAGTGACAGAGAGTGTCTGAGGGTGTCAGTCAGTGTCAGAGAGTGATAGAGAGTGTCTGAGTGAGTCAGAGATTGTCAGATTGTGTCAGAGAATGTCAGAGAGCGATAGAGTGTGTCAGAGTGTGTCAGAGAGTGTCAGAGAGTGAGAGTGAGTGTCAGAGAGTGTCAGAGTGTGTCAGAGAGTGATAGGGAGTGTCAGAGAGAGTGTGAGTGTGTCAGAGAGTTTCAGAGAGTGTCAGAGAGTGGGAGAGAGTGTCTGAGAGTGTCTGAGAGTGACGGAGAGTGTCTGAGAGTTCCAGTGAGTGTCAGAGAGTGATGGAGAGTGTCTGAGAGTGTTTGAGAGGGTCAGCGAGTGATAGAGTGTGTCTGAGAGTGTCAGCGAGTGATAGAGAGTGATAGAGAGTGTCTGAGAATGTCAGAGAGTGTCAGAGAGTGATAGAGAGTGACAGAGAGTGTCAGTGAGTGTCAGAGAGTGTTTAGAGAGTGTCTGAGAGTGCCTGAGCGTGTCAGAGATTGTCAGAGTGTGTCAGAGAGTGATAGAGAGTGATATAGAGTGTTTGAAATTGTCTGAGTGTGTCAGAGTGTGTCAGAGAGTGTCAGTGAGTGATAGAGAGTGTCAGAGAGTGATAGAGAGTGATAGAGAGTGTCTGACAGTGTCAGAGAGTGTCAGAGTGTGTCAGAGAATGTCAGAGAGTGATAGAGTGTGTCAGAGTGTGTCAGAGAGTGTCAGAGAGTGAGAGTGAGTGTCAGAGAGTGTCAGAGTGTGTCAGAGAGTGATAGGGAGTGTCAGAGAGAGTGTGAGTGTGTCAGAGAGTGTCAGAGTGTGTCAGAGAGTGATAGAGAGTGATAGACAGTGAAAGAGAGAGATAGAGAGTGTCTGAGTGTGTCAGAGTGTGTCAGAGAGTGTCAGATAGTGTCAGAGAGTGTCAGAGAATTTCAGCGAATGATAGAGAGTTTTAGAGAGTGTCCGAGACTGATAGAGAGTGTCTGAGAGTGTCTGAGAGTGTCAGAGTGAGTCAGAGTGAGTCAGAGTGTGCCAGAGTTTGAAAGAGTGTGATGGAGAGTGTCAGAGAGTTTGAAAGAGTGATAGATAGTGTCAGAGAGTGATATGGAGTGATAGCGCGCGTCTGAGAGTGTCTGAGGGTGTCAGAGAGTGTCTGAGAGTGTCAGAGAGTGTCTGCCAGTGTCAGAGAGTGATGGAGAGTGAAAGAGAGTGTCTAAGGGTGTCAGTCAGTGTCAGAGGGTGATAGAGAGTGTCAGAGAGTGATTGAGAGTGATAGAGAGAGTCAGACAGTGTCAGAGTGTGACAGAGAGTGATAGGGAGTGTCAGAGAGAGTGTGAGTGTGTCAGAGAGTTTCAGAGAGTGTCAGAGAGTGGGAGAGAGTGTCTGGGAGTGTCAGAGTGTGTCAGAGAGTGATAGGGAGTGTCAGAGAGAGTGTGAGTGTGTCAGAGTGTTTCAGAGAGTGTCAGAGAGTGGGAGAGAGTGTCTGAGAGTGTCTGAGAGTGACGGAGAGTGTCTGAGAGTTCCAGTGAGCGTCAGAGAGTGATGGAGAGTGTCTGAGAGTGTTTGAGAGGGTCAGCGAGTGATAGAGTGTGTCTGAGAGTGTCAGCGAGTGATAGAGAGTGATAGAGAGTGTCTGAGAATGTCAGAGAGTGTCAGAGAGTGATAGAGAGTGACAGAGAGTGTCAGTGAGTGTCAGAGAGTGTTTAGAGAGTGTCTGAGAGTGCCTGAGCGTGTCAGAGATTGTCAGAGTGTGTCAGAGAGTGATAGAGAGTGATATAGAGTGTTTGAAATTGTCTGAGTGTGTCAGAGTGTGTCAGAGAGTGTCAGTGAGTGATAGAGAGTGTCAGAGAGTGATAGAGAGTGATAGAGAGTGTCTGACAGTGTCAGAGAGTGTCAGAGAATGTCAGAGAGCGATAGAGTGTGTCAGAGTGTGTCAGAGAGTGTCAGAGAGTGAGAGTGAGTGTCAGAGAGTGTCAGAGTGTGTCAGAGAGTGATAGGGAGTGTCAGAGAGAGTGTGAGTGTGTCAGAGAGTTTCAGAGAGTGTCAGAGAGTGGGAGAGAGTGTCTGAGAGTGTCTGAGAGTGACGGAGAGTGTCTGAGAGTTCCAGTGAGTGTCAGAGAGTGATGGAGAGTGTCTGAGAGTGTTTGAGAGGGTCAGCGAGTGATAGAGTGTGTCTGAGAGTGTCAGCGAGTGATAGAGAGTGATAGAGAGTGTCTGAGAATGTCAGAGAGTGTCAGAGAGTGATAGAGAGTGACAGAGAGTGTCAGTGAGTGTCAGAGAGTGTTTAGAGCGTGTCTGAGAGTGCCTGAGCGTGTCAGAGATTGTCAGAGTGTGTCAGAGAGTGATAGAGAGTCATATAGAGTGTTTGAAATTGTCTGAGTGTGTCAGAGTGTGTCAGAGAGTGTCAGTGAGTGATAGAGAGTGTCAGAAAGTGATAGAGAGTGTCAGAGAGTGATAGAGAGTGTCAGAGAGTGTCAGACACAGTCAGAGTGTGTCAGAGAGTGATAGAGAGTGACAGAGAGTGTCTGAGAGTGTCAGAGAGTGTCAGAGAGTGTCAGAGAGTGTCAGAGAATTTCAGAGAGTGTCTGCCAGTGTCAGAGATTGATAGAGAGTGTCAGAGAGTGTCAGAGAGTGATAGAGAGTTATAGAGAGTGACTGAAAGAGTCAGAGAGTGTCAGAGAGTGTCAGAGAGTGACAGAGAGTGATAGAGAGTGATAGAGAGTGTCCGAGTGTGACAGAGAGTGTCAGAGAGTGATAGAGAGTGTCTGAGAGTGTCATCGAGTGATAGAGAGTGTCTGAGAGTGACTGAGATTGTCAAAGACTGTCAGAATGTGTCAGAGAGTGATAGAGAGTGATAGCGAGTGTCTGAGAGTGTCAGAGAGTGTCAGAGTGTGTCAGAGAGTGTCAGAGAGTGATAGAGAGTGTCTGAGATTGTCATCGAGTGATAGAGAGTGTCTGAGAGTGTCAGAGAGTGATAGAGAGTGACAAATTGTGTCAGAGAGTGATAGAGAATGTCAGAGAGTTTCAGAGTGTGTCAGAGAGTGTCAGAGAGTGATAGAAAGTGTCAGAGAGTAATAGAGAGTGTCTGAGAGAGTCTGAGAGTGACAGAGAGTGTCTAAGGGTGTCAGTCAGTGTCAGAGAGTGATAGAGAGTGTCAGAGAGTGATTGAGAGTGATAGAGAGTGTCAGACAGTGTCAGAGTGTGACAGAGAGTGTCCGAGAGTGATAGAGAGTGTCTGGGAGTGTCATAGAGTGATAGAGAGTGTCTGAGATTGACTGAGATTGTCAAAGACTGTCAGAGTGTGTCAGAGAGTGATAGAGAGTGATAGCGAGTGTCTGAGAGTGTCATGGAGTGACAGAGAGTGTCTGAGAGTGTCAGCGAGTGATCAAGAGTGTCAAATTGTTTCAGAGAGTGAAAGAGAGTGTCAGAGAGTTTCAGAGTGTGTCAGAGAGTGTCAGAGAGTGAGAGAAAGTGTCAGAGAGTAATAGAGAGTGTCTGAGAGAGTCTGAGAGTGACAGAGAGTGTCTAAGGGTGTCAGTCAGTGTCAGAGAGTGATAGAGAGTGTCAGAGAGTGATTGAGAGTGATAGAGAGTGTCAGACAGTGTCAGAGTGTGACAGAGAGTGTCCGAGAGTGATAGCGAGTGTCTGAGAGTGTCATGGAGTGACAGAGAGTGTCTGAGAGTGTCAGCGAGTGATCGAGAGTGTCAAATTGTTTCAGAGAGTGAAAGAGAGTGTCAGAGAGTTTCAGAGTGTGTCAGAGAGTGTCAGAGAGTGAGAGAAAGTGTCAGAGAGTGATAGAGAGTGTCTGAGAGTGTCTGAGAGTGACAGAGAGTGTCTGAGGGTGTCAGTCAGTGTCAGAGAGTGATAGAGAGTGTCTGAGTGTGTCAGAGATTGTCAGATTGTGTCAGAGAATGTCAGAGAGCGATAGAGTGTGTCAGAGTGTGTCAGAGAGTGTCAGAGAGTGAGAGTGAGTGTCAGAGAGTGTCAGAGTGTGTCAGAGAGTGATAGGGAGTGTCAGAGAGAGTGTGAGTGTGTCAGAGAGTTTCAGAGAGTGTCAGAGAGTGGGAGAGAGTGTCTGAGAGTGTCTGAGAGTGACGGAGAGTGTCTGAGAGTTCCAGTGAGTGTCAGAGAGTGATGGAGAGTGTCTGAGAGTGTTTGAGAGGGTCAGCGAGTGATAGAGTGTGTCTGAGAGTGTCAGCGAGTGATAGAGAGTGATAGAGAGTGTCTGAGAATGTCAGAGAGTGTCAGAGAGTGATAGAGAGTGACAGAGAGTGTCAGTGAGTGTCAGAGAGTGTTTAGAGAGTGTCTGAGAGTGCCTGAGCGTGTCAGAGATTGTCAGAGTGTGTCAGAGAGTGATAGAGAGTGATATAGAGTGTTTGAAATTGTCTGAGTGTGTCAGAGTGTTTCAGAGAGTGTCAGTGAGTGATAAGAGTGTCAGAGAGTGATAGAGAGTGATAGAGAGTGTCTGACAGTGTCAGAGAGTGTCAGAGTGTGTCAGAGAATGTCAGAGAGCGATAGAGTGTGTCAGAGTGTGTCAGAGAGTGTCAGAGAGTGAGAGTGAGTGTCAGAGAGTGTCAGAGTGTGTCAGAGAGTGATAGGGAGTGTCAGAGAGAGTGTGAGTGTGTCAGAGAGTTTCAGAGAGTGTCAGAGAGTGGGAGAGAGTGTCTGAGAGTGTCTGAGAGTGACGGAGAGTGTCTGAGAGTTCCAGTGAGTGTCAGAGAGTGATGGAGAGTGTCTGAGAGTGTTTGAGAGGGTCAGCGAGTGATAGAGTGTGTCTGAGAGTGTCAGCGAGTGATAGAGAGTGATAGAGAGTGTCTGAGAATGTCAGAGAGTGTCAGAGAGTGATGGAGAGTGACAGAGAGTGTCAGTGACTTTCAGAGAGTGTTTAGAGGGTGTCTGAGAGTGCCTGAGCGTGTCAGAGATTGTCAGAGTGTGTCAGAGAGTGATAGAGAGTGATATAGAGTGTTTGAAATTGTCTGAGTGTGTCAGAGTGTGTCAGAGAGTGTCAGTGAGTGATAGAGAGTGTCAGAAAGTGATAGAGAGTGTCAGAGAGTGACAGAGAGTGTCTGAGAGTGTCAGAGAGTGTCAGAGTGTGTCAGAGAGTGATAGAGAGTGATAGACAGTGATAGAGAGAGATAGAGAGTGTCTGAGTGTGTCAGAGTGTGTCAGAGAGTGTCAGATAGTGTCAGAGAGTGTCAGAGAGTGTCAGAGAATTTCAGCGAATGATAGAGAGTTTTAGAGAGTGTCCGAGAGTGATAGAGAGTGTCTGAGAGTGTCTGAGAGTGTCAGAGAGTGTCAGTGAGTGATAGAGAGTGTCAGAAAGTGATAGAGAGTGTCAGAGAGTGACAGAGAGTGTCTGAGAGTGTCAGAGTGAGTCAGAGTGAGTCAGAGTGTGCCAGAGTGTGAAAGAGTGTGATGGAGAGTGTCAGAGAGTTTTATAGAGTGATAGATAGTGTCAGAGAGTGATATGGAGTGATCGCGCGCGTCTGAGAGTGTCTGAGGTGTCAGAGAGTGTCTGAGAGTGTCTGAGAGTGTCAGAGTGAGTCAGAGTGAGTCAGAGTGTGCCAGAGTGTGAAAGAGTGTGATGGAGAGTGTCAGAGAGTTTTATAGAGTGATAGATAGTGTCAGAGAGTGATATGGAGTGATCGCGCGCGTCTGAGAGTGTCTGAGGTGTCAGAGAGTGTCTGAGAGTGTCAGAGAGTGTCTGCCAGTGTCAGAGAGTGATGGAGAGTGAAAGAGAGTGTCATAGAGAATCTGAGAGTGTTAGGGAGTGATAGGTAGTGTCAAAGAGGGATAGAGATTGAAAGAGAATGTCTGAGACTGTCTGAGATTATCTGAGAGTGTCAGAGAGTGTCAGAGTGTGATAGCAAGTGTCAGAGAGTGTCTGAGAGATTCAGAGAGTGATATAAAGTGTCAGAGAGTGTCTGAGAGACTCAGAGAGAGTCAGAGAGTGTCAGAGAGGGATAGAGAGTGTCCGAGAGTGTCAGAGAGTGATAGAGAGCGATAGAGAGTGATAGAGTGTGATAGAGAGTGTCTTTGAGTGTCAGAGAGTGTCAGAGAGTGATAGAGAATGTCAGAGAGTGATCGAGAGTGTCTGAGAGTGTGTGTGAGTGACAGAATGTGTCAGAGAGTGTCGGAGAGTGTCAGAGAGTGTCAGAGAGTAACAGAGAGGGATAGAGAGTGATAGAGAGTGTCTGAGAGTGTCAGAGTGTGTCAGAGAGTGTCAGAGATTGATAGAGAGTGTCAGTGAGTGATAGAGAGTGTCTGGGAGTGTCAGCGATTGATAGAGAGTGTCTGAGAGTGATAGAAAGTGTCAGAGATTGTCAGAGTGTGTCAGAGAGTGTCAGAGAATGTCAGAGTGTGTCAGAGAGTAACAGAGAGTGATAGAGAGTGATAGAGAGTGTCAGAGAGTGTCAGAGACTGTCAGAGTGTGTCAGAGTTTGATAAAGAGAGAGAGAGAGAGTGTCTGAGAGTGTCAGAAAGTATCAGAGCGTGATAGAGAGTGATAGAAAGTGTCAGAGAGTGATAGAGAGTGTCTGAGAGTGGCAGAGAGTGATAGAGAGTGTCTGAGAGTGATAGAGGGAGTCTGAGAGTGATAGAGAGTGTCTGAGAGTGATAGAGGGTGTCTGAGAGTGATAGAGAGTGTCTGAGAGTGTCAGAGACTGTCAGAGAGTGATAGAGAGTGTCAGAGAGTGTCTGAGTGTGTCAGTGTGTGTCAGAGAGTGTCCGAGAGTGATACAGAGTGACAGAGAGTGTCAGAGAGTGACAGAATGTGTCATAGTGTGATAGAGAGTGTCAGAGAGTGATAGAGAGTGCCAGAGAGTGTCTGAGAGTGCCTGAGATTGTCTGAGAGTGTCAGTGAGTGTCAGAGAGTGATAGAGAGTGTCTGAGAGTGTCAGAGAGTGTCAGAGATTGATGGAGAGAGTCTGAGAGGATCAGAGATGAAAGAGATTGCCAGAGAGTGATATAGAGTGTCAGAGATTGTCAGAGAGTGATAGAGAGTGATAGAGAGTGTCTGAAAGAATCAGAGAGTGTCAGAGAGTGTCAGAGAGTGTCAGAGAGTGATCGAGAGAGTCAGAGAGTTAGAGAGAGTGTCTCAGAGTGTCTGAAAGTGACAGAGAGTGTCTGAGAGTGTCAGTGAGTGTCAGAGAGTGATAGAGAGTGATAGAGAGTGTCAGAGAGTGATAGAGAGTGTCAGAGTGTGGCAGAGAGTGATGGAGAGTGATAGAGAGTGTCTGACAGTGTCAGAGAGTGTCAGAGTGTGTCAGAGAATGTCAGGGAGCGATAGAGTGTGTCAGAGTGTGTCAGAGAGTGTCAGAGAGTGAGAGTTAGTGTCAGAGAGTGTCAGAGTGTGTCAGAGAGTGATAGAGAGTGTCAGAGAGTGTCAGAGAGTTTCAGAGAGTGTCAGAGAGTGAGAGAGAGTGTCTGAGAGTGTCTGAGAGTGACGGAGAGTGTCTGAGAGTTCCAGTGAGTGTCAGAGAGTGATAGAGAGTGTCTGAGAGTGTCTGAGAGGGTCAGCGAGTGATAGAGTGTGTCTGAGAGTGTCAGCGAGTGATAGAGAGTGATAGAGAGTGTCTGAGAGTGTCAGAGAGTGTCAGAGAGTGATCGAGAGAGTCAGAGAGTTAGAGAGAGTGTCTCAGAGTGTCTGAAAGTGACAGAGAGTGTCTGAGAGTGTCAGTGAGTGTCAGAGAGTGATAGAGAGTGATAGAGAGTGTCAGAGAGTGATAGAGAGTGTCAGAGTGTGGCAGAGAGTGATGGAGAGTGATAGAGAGTGTCTGACAGTGTCAGAGAGTGTCAGAGTGTGTCAGAGAATGTCAGGGAGCGATAGAGTGTGTCAGAGTGTGTCAGAGAGTGTCAGAGAGTGAGAGTTAGTGTCAGAGAGTGTCAGAGTGTGTCAGAGAGTGATAGAGAGTGTCAGAGAGTGTCAGAGAGTTTCAGAGAGTGTCAGAGAGTGAGAGAGAGTGTCTGAGAGTGTCTGAGAGTGACGGAGAGTGTCTGAGAGTTCCAGTGAGTGTCAGAGAGTGATAGAGAGTGTCTGAGAGTGTCTGAGAGGGTCAGCGAGTGATAGAGTGTGTCTGAGAGTGTCAGCGAGTGATAGAGAGTGATAGAGAGTGTCTGAGAATGTCAGAGAGTGTCAGAGAGTGATAGATAGTGATAGAGAGTGTCAGAGAGTGTCAGAGAGTGACAGAGCGTGTCTGAGAGTGTCAGTGAGTGTCAGAGAGTGTTTAGAGAGTGTCTGAGAGTGCCTGAGCGTGTCAGAGATTGTCAGAGTGTGTCAGAGAGTGATAGAGAGTGATATAGAGTGTCTGAAAGTGTCTGAGTGTGTCAGAGTGTGTCAGAGAGTGTCAGTGAGTGATGCAGAGTGTCAGAGAGTGATAGAGAGTGTCAGAAAGTGATAGAGAGTGTCAGAGAGTGATAGAGAGTGTCCGAGAGTGTCAGATACAGTCAGAGTGTGTCAGAGAGTGATAGAGAGTGTCTGAGAGTGTCAGAGAGTGTCAGAGTGTGTCAGAGAGTGATAGAGAGTGATAGACAGTGATAGAGAGAGATAGAGAGTGTCTGAGTGTGTCAGAGTGTGTCAGAGCGTGTCAGATAGTGTCAGAGAGTGTCAGAGGTTGTCAGAGAGTGTCAGAGAATTTCAGAGAGTGTCTGCCAGTGTCAGAGATTGATAGAGAGTGTCAGAGAGTGTCAGAGAGTGATAGAGAGTTATAGAGAGTGACTGAAAGAGTCAGAGAGTGTCAGAGAGTGACAAAGAGTGATAGAGAGTGATAGAGACTGTCAGACAGTGTCGGAGTGTGACAGAGAGTGTCAGAGAGTGATAGAGAGTGTCTGAGAGTGTCATCGAGTGATCGAGAGTGTCTGAGAGTGACTGAGATTGTCAAAGACTGTCAGAGTGTGTCAGAGAGTGATTGGGTGTGATAGCGAGTGTCTGAGAGTGTCAGAGAGTGTCAGAGTGTGTCAGAGAGTGTCAGAGAGTGATAGAGAGTGTCTGAGATTGTCATCGAGTGTTAGAGAGTGTCTGAGAGTGTCAGAGAGTGATAGAGAGTGACAAATTGTGTCAGAGAGTGATAGAGAATGTCAGAGAGTTTCAGAGTGTGTCAGAGAGTGTCAGAGAGTGATAGAAAGTGTCAGAGAGTAATAGAGAGTGTCTGAGAGAGTCTGAGAGTGACAGAGAGTGTCTGAGGGTGTCAGTCAGTGTCAGAGAGTGATAGAGAGTGTCAGAGAGTGATTGAGAGTGATGGAGAGTGTCAGACAGTGTCAGAGTGTGACAGAGAGTGTCCGAGAGTGATAGAGAGTGTCTGGGAGTGTCACAGAGTGATAGAGAGTGTCTGAGATTGACTGAGATTGTCAAAGACTGTCAGAGTGTGTCAGAGAGTGATAGAGAGTGATAGCGAGTGTCTGAGAGTGTCAGAGAGTGTCAGAGTGTGTCAGAGAGTGATAGAGAGTGTCTGAGAGTGTCATGGAGTGACAGAGAGTGTCTGAGAGTGTCAGCGAGTGATAGAGAGTGATAGAGAGTGTCTGAGAATGTCAGAGAGTGTCAGAGAGTGATAGATAGTGATAGAGAGTGTCAGAGAGTGTCAGAGAGTGACAGAGCGTGTCTGAGAGTGTCAGTGAGTGTCAGAGAGTGTTTAGAGAGTGTCTGAGAGTGCCTGAGCGTGTCAGAGATTGTCAGAGTGTGTCAGAGAGTGATAGAGAGTGATATAGAGTGTCTGAAAGTGTCTGAGTGTGTCAGAGTGTGTCAGAGAGTGTCAGTGAGTGATGCAGAGTGTCAGAGAGTGATAGAGAGTGTCAGAAAGTGATAGAGAGTGTCAGAGAGTGATAGAGAGTGTCCGAGAGTGTCAGATACAGTCAGAGTGTGTCAGAGAGTGATAGAGAGTGTCTGAGAGTGTCAGAGAGTGTCAGAGTGTGTCAGAGAGTGATAGAGAGTGATAGACAGTGATAGAGAGAGATAGAGAGTGTCTGAGTGTGTCAGAGTGTGTCAGAGCGTGTCAGATAGTGTCAGAGAGTGTCAGAGGGTGTCAGAGAGTGTCAGAGAATTTCAGAGAGTGTCTGCCAGTGTCAGAGATTGATAGAGAGTGTCAGAGAGTGTCAGAGAGTGATAGAGAGTTATAGAGAGTGACTGAAAGAGTCAGAGAGTGTCAGAGAGTGACAAAGAGTGATACAGAGTGATAGAGAGTGTCAGACAGTGTCGGAGTGTGACAGAGAGTGTCAGAGAGTGATAGAGAGTGTCTGAGAGTGTCATCGAGTGATCGAGAGTGTCTGAGAGTGACTGAGATTGTCAAATACTGTCAGAGTGTGTCAGAGAGTGATAGAGAGTGATAGCGAGTGTCTGAGAGTGTCAGAGAGTGTCAGAGTGTGTCAGAGAGTGTCAGAGAGTGATAGAGAGTGTCTGAGATTGTCATCGAGTGATAGAGAGTGTCTGAGAGTGTCAGAGAGTGATAGAGAGTGACAAATTGTGTCAGAGAGTGATAGAGAATGTCAGAGAGTTTCAGAGTGTGTCAGAGAGTGTCAGAGAGTGATAGAAAGTGTCAGAGAGTAATAGAGAGTGTCTGAGAGAGTCTGAGAGTGACAGAGAGTGTCTGAGGGTGTCAGTCAGTGTCAGAGAGTGATAGAGAGTGTCAGAGAGTGATTGAGAGTGATGGAGAGTGTCAGAGTGTGACAGAGAGTGTCCGAGAGTGATAGAGAGTGTCTGGGAGTGTCACAGAGTGATAGAGAGTGTCTGAGATTGACTGAGATTGTCAAAGACTGTCAGAGTGTGTCAGAGAGTGATAGAGAGTGATAGCGAGTGTCTGAGAGTGTCAGAGAGTGTCAGAGTGTGTCAGAGAGTGATAGAGAGTGTCTGAGAGTGTCATGGAGTGACAGAGAGTGTCTGAGAGTGTCAGCGAGTGATCGAGAGTGTCAAATTGTTTCAGAGAGTGAAAGAGAGTGTCAGAGAGTTTCAGAGTGTGTCAGAGAGTGTCAGAGAGTGAGAGAAAGTGTCAGAGAGTGATAGAGAGTGTCTGAGAGTGTCTGAGAGTGACAGAGTGTGTCTGAGGGTGTCAGTCAGTGTCAGAGAGTGATAGAGAGTGTCTGAGTGTGTCAGAGATTGTCAGATTGTGTCAGAGTGTGTCAGAGAGTGATAGAGAGTGATAGAGAGTGTCTGACAGTGTCAGAGAGTGTCAGAGTGTGTCAGAGAATGTCAGAGAGCGATAGAGTGTGTCAGAGAGTGTCAGAGAGTGAGAGTGAGTGTCAGAGAGTGTCAGAGTGTGTCAGAGAGTGATAGGGAGTGTCAGCGAGAGTGTGAGTGTGTCAGAGAGTTTCAGAGAGTGTCAGAGAGTGGGAGAGAGTGTCTGAGAGTGTCTGAGAGTGACGGAGAGTGTCTGAGAGTTCCAGTGAGTGTCAGAGAGTGATGGAGAGTGTCTGAGAGTGTTTGAGAGGGTCAGCGAGTGATAGAGTGTGTCTGAGAGTGTCAGCGAGTGATAGAGAGTGATAGAGAGTGTCTGAGAATGTCAGAGAGTGTCAGAGAGTGATAGATAGTGATAGAGAGTGTCAGTGAGTGTCAGAGAGTGTTTAGAGAGTGTCTGAGAGTGCCTGAGAGTGTCAGAGTGTGTCAGAGAGTGATATAGAGTGTTTGAAATTGTCTGAGTGTGTCAGAGTGTGTCAGAGAGTTTCAGTGAGTGATAGAGAGTGTCAGAAAGTGATAGAGAGTGTCAGAGAGTGATAGAGAGTGTCCGAGAGTGTCAGACACAGTCAGAGTGTGTCAGAGAGTGATAGAGAGTGACAGAGAGTGTCTGAGAGTGTCAGAGAGTGTCAGAGTGTGTCAGAGAGTGATAGAGAGTGATAGACAGTGATAGAGAGAGATAGAGAGTGTCTGAGTGTGTCAGAGTGTGTCAGAGAGTGTCAGATAGTGTCAGAGAGTGTCAGAGAATTTCAGCGAATGATAGAGAGTTTTAGAGAGTGTCCGAGAGTGATAGAGAGTGATAGAGAGTGTCTGAGAGTGTCTGAGAGTGTCAGAGTGAGTCAGAGTGAGTCAGAGTGTGCCAGAGTGTGAAAGAGTGTGATGGAGAGTGTCAGAGAGTTTTATAGAGTGATAGATAGTGTCAGAGAGTGATATGGAGTGATAGCGCGCGTCTGAGAGTGTCTGAGGGTGTCAGAGAGTGTCTGAGAGTGTCAGAGAGTGTCTGCCAGTGTCAGAGAGTGATGGAGAGTGAAAGAGAGTGTCATAGAGAATCTGAGAGTGTTAGGGAGTGATAGGTAGTGTCAAAGAGGGATAGAGATTGAAAGAGAATGTCTGAGACTGTCTGAGATTATCTGAGAGTGTCAGAGAGTGTCAGAGTGTGATAGCAAGTGTCAGAGAGTGTCTGAGAGATTCAGAGAGTGATATAAAGTGTCAGAGAGTGTCTGAGAGACTCAGAGAGAGTCAGAGAGTGTCAGAGATGGATAGAGAGTGTCCGAGAGTGTCAGAGAGTGATAGAGAGTGATAGAGAGTGATAGAGTGTGATAGAGAGTGTCTTTGAGTGTCAGAGAGTGTCAGAGAGTGATAGAGAATGTCAGAGAGTGATCGAGAGTGTCTGAGAGTGTCCGTGAGTGACAGAATGTGTCAGAGAGTGATAGAGAGTGTCAGAGATTTTCAGAGTGTGTCAGAGAGTGTCGGAGAGTGTCAGAGAGTGTCAGAGAGTAACAGAGAGGGATAGAGAGTGATAGAGAGTGTCTGAGAGTGTCAGAAAGTGCCAGAGTGTGTCAGAGAGTGATAGAGAGTGATAGAGAGTGTCTGAGAGTGTCAGAGTGTGTCAGAGAGTGTCAGAGATTGATAGAGAGTGTCAGTGAGTGATAGAGAGTGTCTGGGAGTGTCAGAGATTGATAGAGAGTGTCTGAGAGTGATAGAAAGTGTCAGAGATTGTCAGAGTGTGTCAGAGAGTGTCAGAGAATGTCAGAGTGTGTCAGAGAGTAACAGAGAGTGATAGAGAGTGATAGAGAGTGTCAGAGAGTGTCAGAGACTGTCAGCGTGTGTCAGAGTTTGACAAAGAGAGAGAGAGAGAGTGTCTGAGAGTGTCAGAAAGTATCAGAGCGTGATAGAGAGTGATAGAAATTGTCAGAGAGTGATAGAGAGTGTCTGAGAGTGGCAGAGAGTGGCAGAGAGTGATAGAGAGTGTCTGAGAGTGATAGAGGGTGTCTGAGAGTGATAGAGAGTGTCTGAGAGTGTCAGAGACTGTCAGAGAGTGATAGAGAGTGTCAGAGAGTGTCTGAGTGTGTCAGTGTGTGTCAGAGAGTGTCCGAGAGTGATACAGAGTGTCAGAGAGTGACAGAATGTGTCATAGTGTGATAGAGAGTGTCAGAGAGTGATAGAGAGTGCCAGAGAGTATCTGAGAGTGTATGAGTGTGCCTGAGATTGTCTGAGAGTGTCAGTGAGTGTCAGAGACTGATAGAGAGTGATAGAGAGTGTCTGAGAGTGTCAGAGAGTGTCAGAGATTGATGGAGAGAGTCTGAGAGTATCAGAGATGAAAGAGAGTGTCAGAGAGTGATAGAGAGTGTCAGAGATTGTCAGAGAGTGATAGAGAGTGATAGAGAGTGTCTGAAAGAATCAGAGAGTGTCAGAGAGTGTCAGAGAGTGTCAGAGAGTGATCGAGAGAGTCAGAGAGTTATAGAGAGTGTCTCAGAGTGTCTGAAAGTGACAGAGAGTGTCTGAGAGTGTCAGTGAGTGTCAGAGAGTGATAGAGAGTGATAGAGAGTGTCAGAGAGTGATAGAGAGTGTCAGAGTGAGTCAGAGAGTGTCAGAGAGTGTCAGAGAGTGACAGAGAGATTCAGAGAGTGATAGAGATTGTCTGAGAGTGTCAGAGAGTGTCAGAGAGTGATAGAGAGATTCAGAGAGAGTCTGAGAGTGTCAGAGAGTGATAGAGAGAGTCAGAGAGTTATAGAGTGTCTGAGAGTGTCTGAAAGTGACAGAGAGTGATTGAGAGTGTCAGTGAGTGTCAGAGAGTGATGGAGAGTGTCAGAGAGTGATAGAGTGTGTCTGAGAGTGTCTGAGAGCGTCTTAGAGTGTCAGCGACTGTCAGATTGTGTCAGAGAGTGATAGAGAGAGAAAGAGAGTGTCAGAGAGTGATAGAGAGTGTCAGAGAGTGATAGAGAGAGTCAGAGAGTTATAGAGTGTCTGAGAGTGTCTGAAAGTGACAGAGAGTGATTGAGAGTGTCAGTGAGTGTCAGAGAGTGATGGAGAGTGATGGAGAGTGTCAGAGAGTGATAGAGTGTGTCTGAGAGCGTCTGAGAGTGTCAGCGACTGTCAGAGTGTGTCAGAGAGTGATAGAGAGTGAAAGAGAGTGTCTGAGAGTGTCAGGGAGTGTCAGAGTGTGTCAGAGAGTGACAGAGAGTGTCTGAGAGAGTCAGAGAGTGTCAGAGATTGATAGAGAGAGTCTGAGAGTTTCAGAGATGATAGAGAGTGTCAGAATGTGATAGAGAGTGTCAGAGAGTGTCAGAGAGTGTCAGAGAGTATCAGAGAGTGATAGGGAGAGATAGCGAGTGTCAGAAAGTGTCTGAGAGTGTCAGAGATTGTAAGAGAGTGTCAGAGGGCGATAGAGAGTGTCTGACAGTGTCAGAGGATGAACGAAAATGTCAGAGAGTGTGAGAGAGTTTCAGAGAGTGATAGAGAGATTCTGAGAGTGTCAGAGAGTGATAGAGAGTGTCAGAGATTGATAGAGAGTGTCTGAGAGTGTCAGAAAGCGATAGAGAGTGACAGAGAGTGGCAAAGAGTGTCAGAGAGTGATAGAGAGTGTCTGAGAATGTCTGAGAGTGTCAGAGTGTGACTGAGAGTGTCAGAGAGTGATAGAGAGTGTCTGAGAGTGTCAGAGAGTGTCTGAGGGTGTCAGAGAGTGATAGAGAATGTCTGAGAGTGTCTGAGAGTGTCAGAGAGTGTCAGAGAGTGATAGAAAGTGCTGGAGAGTGATAGAGTGTGTCAGAGAGTGACAGAGAGTGTCAGAGTGTGTGAGAGTGATAGAGAGTGTCAGAGAGTGATAGAGAATGATAGAGAGTGACTGAGAGTGTCAGAGAGTGATAGAGAGTTTCAGAGTGTGTCAGAGTGTGTCAGAGAGTGATAGAGAGTGATAGAGAGTGTCAGAGAGTGATATAGAGTGTATGAGAGTGTCAGAGAGTGATAGAGAGTGATAGAGAGTGTCTGAGAGTGACAGAGAGTGTCTGAGAGTGTCATTGAGTGTCAGAGAGTGATAGTGTCTGAGAGTGTCTGAGAGTGTCAGAGACTTTCAGAGTGTGTCAGAGAGTGATAGAGAGTGTCTGAGAGTGTCAGTGAGTGTCAGAGAGTGATAGAGAGTGTCTGAGAGTGTCAGAGAGTGTCAGAAATTGATCGAGAGAGTCTGAGAGTATCAGAGATGAAAGAGAGTGTCAGAGAGTGATAGAGAGTGTCAGAGATTGTCAGAGAGTGATAGAGAGTGATAGAGAGTGTCTGAAAGAATCAGAGAGTGTCAGAGAGTGTCAGAGTGTGATAGAGAGGGTCAGAGAGTTATACAGAGTGTCTGAGAGTGTCTGAAAGTGACAGAGAGTGTCTGAGTGTGTCAGGGATTGTCAGAGAGTTTCAGAGAGTGATACAGAGTTTCTGAGAGTGTCAGAGAGTGATAGAGAGTGTCAGAGAGTGATAGAGAGTGTCTGAGAGTGTCAGAAAGCGATAGAGAGTGTCTGAGAATGTCTGAGAGTGTCAGAGAGTGTCTGAGAGTGAAAGAGAGTGTCTGAGAGTGTCTGAGAGTGTCAGAGAGTGTCTGAGGGTTTCAGAGAGTGATAGAGAATGTCTGAGAGTGTCTGAGAGTGTCAGAGAGTGTCAGAGAGTGATAGAAAGTGATAGAGAGTGATAGAGTGTTTCAGAGTGTGTCAGAGAGTGATAGAGAGTGTCAGAGTGTGTGAGAGTGTCAGAGAGTAATAGAGAGTGTCAGAGAGTGAGAGAGAGTGTCTGAGAGTGTCAGAAAGCAATATAGAGTGTCAGAGAGTGTCAGCGAGTGATAGAGAGTGTCTGAGAATGTCTGAGAGTGTCAGAGAGTGGCTGAGAGTGATAGACAGTGTCTGAGAGTGTCAGAGAGTGTCTGAGGGTGTCAGAGAGTGATAGAGAATGTCTGAGAGTGTCTGAGAGTGTCAGAGAGTGTCAGAGAGTGTCAGCGAGTGATAGAAAGTGATAGAGAGTGATAGAGTGAGTCAGAGTGTGTCAGAGAGTGATAGAGAGTGTCAGAGTTTCTGAGAGTGTCAGAGAGTGATAGAGAGTGTCAGAGAGTGAGAGAGAGTGTCTGAGAGTGTCAGAAAGCAATAGAGAGTGTCAGAGAGTGTCAGAGAGTGATAGAGAGTGTCTGAGAATGTCTGAGAGTGTCAGAGAGTGTCTGAGAGTGATAGAGAGTGTCAGAGAGTGTCTGAGAGTGTCTGAGGGTGTCAGAGAGTGATAGAGAATGTCTGAGAGTGTCTGAGAGTGTCAGAGAGTGTCAGAGAGTGTCAGAAAGTGATAGAGAGTGACAGAGTGTGTCAGAGTGTGTCAGAGAGTGAAAGAGAGTGTCAGAGTGTGTGAGAGTGTCAGAGAGTGATAGAGTTTTTCAGAGTGTGTCGGAATGTGTCAGAGAGTGATAGAGAGTGATAGAGTGTGTCAGAAAGCGATAGAGAGTTACAGAGAGTGTCCGAGAGTGTCAGACACAGTCAGAGTGTGTCAGAGAGTGATAGAGAGTGACAGAGAGTGTCTGAGAGTGTCAGAGAGTGTCAGAGTGTGTCAGAGAGTGATAGAGAGTGATAGACAGTGATAGAGAGAGATAGAGAGTGTCTGAGTGTGTCAGACTATGTCAGAGAGTGTCAGATAGTGTCAGAGAGTGTCAGAGAATTTCTGCGAATAATAGAGAGTTTTAGAGAGTGTCCGAGAGTGATAGAGAGTGATAGAGAGTGTGTGAGAGTGTCTGAGAGTGTCAGAGTGAGTCAGAGTGAGTCAGAGTGAGTCAGAGTGTGCCAGAGTGTGAAAGAGTGTGATGGAGAGTGTCAGAGAGTTTTATAGAGTGATAGATTGTGTCAGAGAGTGATATGGAGTGATAGCGCGCGTCTGAGAGTGTCTGAGGGTGTCAGAGAGTGTCTGAGAGTGTCAGAGAGTGTCTGCCAGTGTCAGAGAATGATGGAGAGTGAAAGAGAGTGTCATAGAGAATCTGAGAGTGTTAGGGAGTGATCGGTAGTGTCAAAGAGGGATAGAGATTGAAAGAGAATGTCTGAGACTGTCTGAGATTATCTGAGAGTGTCAGAGAGTGTCAGAGTGTGATAGCAAGTGTCAGTGAGTGTCTGAGAGATTCAGAGAGGGATAGAGAGTGTCCGAGAGTGTCAGAGAGTGATAGAGAGTGATAGAGTGTGATAGAGAGTGTCTTTGAGTGTCAGAGAGTGTCAGAGAGTGATAGAGAATGTCAGAGAGTGATCGAGAGTGTCTGAGAGTGTCTGTGAGTGACAGAATGTGTCAGAGAGTGATAGAGAGTGTCAGAGATTTTCAGAGTGTGTCAGAGAGTGTCGGAGAGTATCAGAGAGTGACAGAGAGTAACAGAGAGGGATAGAGAGTGATAGAGAGTGTCTGAGAGTGTCAGAAAGTGCCAGAGTGTGTCAGAGAGTGATAGAGAGTGATAGAGAGTGTCAGAGAGTGATATAGAGTGTATGAGAGTGTCAGAGAGTGATAGAGAGTGATAGAGAGTGTCTGAGAGTGACAGAGAGTGTCTGAGAGTGTCATTGAGTGTCAGAGAGTGATAGTGTCTGAGAGTGTCAGAGTGTGTCAGAGACTTTCAGAGTGTGTCAGAGAGTGATAGAGAGTGTCTGAGAGTGTCAGTGAGTGTCAGAGAGTGATAGAGAGTGTCTGAGAGTGTCAGAGAGTATCAGAGAGTGTCAGAAATTGATTGAGAGTGTCTGAGAGTATCAGAGATGAAAGAGAGTGTCAGAGAGTGATAGAGAGTGTCAGAGATTGTCAGAGAGTGATAGAGAGTGATAGAGAGTGTCTGAAAGAATCAGAGAGTGTCAGAGAGTGTCAGAGAGTGTCAGAGTGTGATAGAGAGGGTCAGAGAGTTATACAGAGTGTCTGAGAGTGTCTGAAAGTGACAGAGAGTGTCTGAGTGTGTCAGGGATTGTCAGAGAGTTTCAGAGAGTGATACAGAGTTTCTGAGAGTGTCAGAGAGTGATAGAGAGTGTCAGAGAGTGATAGAGAGTGTCTGAGAGTGTCAGAGAGTGTCTGAGGGTTTCAGAGAGTGATAGAGAATGTCAGAGAGTGTCAGAGAGTGATAGAAAGTGATAGAGAGTGATAGAGTGTGTCAGAGTGTGTCAGAGAGTGATAGAGAGTGTCAGAGTGTGTGAGAGTGTCAGAGAGTAATAGAGAGTGTCAGAGAGTGAGAGAGAGTGTCTGAGAGTGTCAGAAAGCAATATAGAGTGTCAGAGAGTGTCAGCGAGTGATAGAGAGTGTCTGAGAATGTCTGAGAGTGTCAGAGAGTGGCTGAGAGTGATAGACAGTGTCTGAGAGTGTCAGAGAGTGTCTGAGGGTGTCTGAGAGTGTCAGAGAGTGTCAGAGAGTGTCAGCGAGTGATAGAAAGTGATAGAGAGTGATAGAGTGAGTCAGAGTGTGTCAGAGAGTGATAGAGAGTGTCAGAGTTTCTGAGAGTGTCAGAGAGTGATAGAGAGTGTCAGAGAGTGAGAGAGAGTGTCTGAGAGTGTCAGAAAGCAATAGAGAGTGTCAGAGAGTGTCAGAGAGTGATAGAGAGTGTCAGAGTTTCTGAGAGTGTCAGAGAGTGATAGAGAGTGTCAGAGAGTGAGAGAGAGTGTCTGAGAGTGTCAGAAAGCAATAGAGAGTGTCAGAGAGTGTCAGAGAGTGATAGAGAGTGTCTGAGAATGTCTGAGAGTGTCAGAGAGTGTCTGAGAGTGATAGAGAGTGTCAGAGAGTGTCTGAGAGTGTCTGAGGGTGTCAGAGAGTGATAGAGAATGTCTGAGAGTGTCTGAGAGTGTCAGAGAGTGTCAGAGAGTGTCAGAAAGTGATAGAGAGTGACAGAGTGTGTCAGAGTGTGTCAGAGAGTGAAAGAGAGTGTCAGAGTGTGTGAGAGTGTCAGAGAGTGATAGAGTTTTTCAGAGTGTGTCGGAATGTGTCAGAGAGTGATAGAGAGTGATAGAGAGTGTCAGAGAGTGATAGAGAGTGTCTGAGAGTGTCAGAGAGTGATAGAGAGTGATAGAGAGTGACAGAGAGTGTCTGAGAGTGACAGATAGTGTCTGAGAGTGTCATTGAGCGTCAGAGCGTGATAGAGAGTGTCTGAGAGTGTCTGAGAGTGTCAGAGACTTTCAGATTGTGTCAGAGAGAGATAGAGAGTGATAGAGAGTGTCTGGGGGTGTCAGAGAGTGTCAGAGTTAGTCAGAGAGTGATAGACAATGTCAGAGAGTGTCATAGAGTGATAGAGATTGTCTGAGAGTGTCAGATAGTGATAGAGAGTGTAAAATTGTTTCAGAGAGTGTCAGAGAGTGATAGAGAGTGTCAGAGAGTGATAGAGAGTGATAGAGAGTGTCTGAAAGAGTCAGAGAGTGTCAGAGAGTGTCAGAGAGTATCAGAGAGTGATGGAGAGTTTCTGAGAGTGTCAGAGAGTGATCGAGAGTGTCAGAGATTGATAGAGAGGGTCTGAGAGTGTCAGAAAGCGATAGAGAGTGACAGAGAGTGTCCGAGAGTGTCAGACACAGTCAGAGTGTGTCAGAGAGTGATAGAGAGTGACAGAGAGTGTCTGAGAGTGTCAGAGAGTGTCAGAGTGTGTCAGAGAGTGATAGAGAGTGATAGACAGTGATAGAGAGAGATAGAGAGTGTCTGAGTGTGTCAGAGTGTGTCAGAGAGTGTCAGATAGTGTCAGAGAGTGTCAGAGAGTGTCAGAGAATTTCAGCGAATGATAGAGAGTTTTAGAGAGTGTCCGAGAGTGATAGAGAGTGATAGAGAGTGTCTGAGAGTGTCTGAGAGTGTCAGAGTGAGTCAGAGTGAGTCAGAGTGTGCCAGAGTGTGAAAGAGTGTGATGGAGAGTGTCAGAGAGTTTTATAGAGTGATAGATAGTGTCAGAGAGTGACATGGAGTGATAGCGCGCGTCTGAGAGTGTCTGAGGCTGTCAGAGAGTGTCTGAGAGTGTCAGAGAGTGTCTGCCAGTGTCAGAGAGTGATGGAGAGTGAAAGAGACTGTCATAGAGAATCTGAGAGTGTTAGGGAGTGATAGGTAGTGTCAAAGAGGGATAGAGATTGAAAGAGAATGTCTGAGACTGTCTGAGATTATCTGAGAGTGTCAGAGAGTGTCAGAGTGTGATAGCAAGTGTCAGAGAGTGTCTGAGAGATTCCGAGAGTGATATAAAGTGTCAGAGAGTGTCTGAGAGACTCAGAGAGAGTCAGAGAGTGTCAGAGAGGGATAGAGAGTGTCCGAGAGTGTCAGAGAGTGATAGAGAGTGATAGAGAGTGATAGAGTGTGATAGAGAGTGTCTTTGAGTGTCAGAGAGTGTCAGAGAGTGATAGAGAATGTCAGAGAGTGATCGAGAGTGTCTGAGAGTGTCTGTGAGTGACAAAATGTGTCAGAGAGTGATAGAGAGTGTCAGAGATTTTCAGAGTGTGTCAGAGAGTGTCGGAGAGTGTCAGAGAGTGTCAGAGAGAAACAGAGAGGGATAGAGAGTGATAGAGAGTGTCTGAGAGTGTCAGAAAGTGCCAGAGTGTGTCAGTGAGTGATAGAGAGTGTCTGAGAGTGTCAGAGTGTGTCAGAGAGTGTCAGAGATTGATAGAGAGTGTCAGTGAGTGATAGAGAGTGTCTGGGAGTGTCAGAGATTGATAGAGAGTGTCTGAGAGTGATAGAAAGTGTCAGAGATTGTCAGAGTGTGTCAGAGAGTGTCAGAGAATGTCAGAGTGTGTCAGAGAGTAACAGAGAGTGATAGAGAGTGATAGAGAGTGTCAGAGAGTGTCAGAGACTGTCAGAGTGTGTCAGAGTTTGATAAAGAGAGAGAGAGAGAGTGTCTGAGAGTGTCAGAAAGTATCAGAGCGTAATGGAGAGTGATAGAAAGTGTCAGAGAGTGATAGAGAGTGTCTGAGAGTGGCAGAGAGTGATAGAGAGTGTCTGAGAGTGATAGAGGGTGTCTGAGAGTGATAGAGAGTGTCTGAGAGTGTCAGAGACTGTCAGAGAGTGATAGAGAGTGTCAGAGAGTGTCTGAGTGTGTCAGTGTGTGTCAGAGAGTGTCCGAGAGTGATACAGAGTGACAGAGAGTGTCAGAGAGTGACAGAATGTGTCATAGTGTGATAGAGAGTGTCAGAGAGTGATAGAGAGTGCCAGAGAGTGTCTGAGAGTGTCTGAGAGTGCCTGAGATTGTCTGAGAGTGTCAGTGAGTGTCAGAGAGTGATAGAGAGTGTCTGAGAGTGTCAGAGAGTGTCAGAGATTGATGGAGAGAGTCTGAGAGTATCAGAGATGAAAGAGAGTGTCAGAGAGTGATAGAGAGTGTCAGAGATTGTCAGAGAGTGATAGAGAGTGATAGAGAGTGTCTGAAAGAATCAGAGAGTGTCAGAGAGTGTCAGAGAGTGTCAGAGAGTGATCGAGAGAGTCAGAGAGTTATAGAGAGTGTCTCAGAGTGTCTGAAAGTGACAGAGAGTGTCTGAGAGTGTCAGTGAGTGTCAGAGAGTGATAGAGAGTGATAGAGAGTGTCAGAGAGTGATAGAGAGTGTCAGAGTGTGTCAGAGAGTGATGGAGAGTGATAGAGTGTGTCTGACAGTGTCAGAGAGTGTCAGAGTGTGTCAGAGAATGTCAGGGAGCGATAGAGTGTGTCAGAGTGTGTCAGAGAGTGTCAGAGAGTGAGAGTGAGTGTCAGAGAGTGTCAGAGTGTGTCAGAGAGTGATAGAGAGTGTCAGAGAGAGTGTGAGTGTGTCAGAGAGTTTCAGAGAGTGTCAGAGAGTGAGAGAGAGTGTCTGAGAGTGTCTGAGAGTTCCAGTGAGTGTCAGAGAGTGATAGAGAGTGTCTGAGAGTGTCTGAGAGGGTCAGCGAGTGATAGAGTGTGTCTGAGAGTGTCAGCGAGTGATAGAGAGTGATAGAGAGTGTCTGAGAATGTCAGAGAGTGTCAGAGAGTGATACATAGTGATAGAGAGTGTCAGAGAGTGTCAGAGAGTGACAGAGCGTGTCTGAGAGTGTCAGTGAGTGTCAGAGAGTGTTTAGAGAGTGTCTGAGAGTGCCTGAGCGTGTCAGAGATTGTCAGAGTGTGTCAGAGAGTGATAGAGAGTGATATAGAGTGTCTGAAAGTGTCTGAGTGTGTCAGAGTGTGTCAGAGAGTGTCAGTGAGTGATGCCGAGTGTCAGAGAGTGATAGAGAGTGTCAGAAAGTGATAGAGAGTGTCAGAGAGTGATAGAGAGTGTCCGAGAGTGTCAGATACAGTCAGAGTGTGTCAGAGAGTGATAGAGAGTGATAGAGAGTGTCTGAGAGTGTCAGAGAGTGTCAGAGTGTGTCAGAGAGTGATAGAGAGTGATAGACAGTGATAGAGAGATATAGAGAGTGTCTGAGTGTGTCAGAGTGTGTCAGAGTGTGTCAGATAGTGTCAGAGAGTGTCAGAGGGTGTCAGAGAGTGTCAGAGAATTTCAGAGAGTGTCTGCCAGTGTCAGAGATTGATAGAGAGTGTCAGAGAGTGTCAGAGAGTGATAGAGAGTTATAGAGAGTGACTGAAAGAGTCAGAGAGTGTCAGAGAGTGTCAGAGAGTGACAGAGAGTGATAGAGAGTGATAGAGAGTGTCAGACAGTGTCATCGAGTGATCGAGAGTTTCTGAGAGTGACTGAGATTGTCAAAGACTGTCAGAGTGTGTCAGAGAGTGATAGAGAGTGATAGCGAGTGTCTGAGAGTGTCAGAGAGTGTCAGAGTGTGTCAGAGAGTGTCAGAGAGTGATAGAGAATGTCTGAGATTGTCATCGAGTGATAGAGAGTGTCTGAGAGTGTCAGAGAGTGATAGAGAGTGACAAATTGTGTCAGAGAGTGATAGAGAATGTCAGAGAGTTTCAGAGTGTGTCAGAGAGTGTCAGAGAGTGATAGAAAGTGTCAGAGAGTAATAGAGAGTGTCTGAGAGAGTCTGAGAGTGACAGAGAGTGTCTGAGGGTGTCAGTCAGTGTCAGAGAGTGATAGAGAGTGTCAGAGATTGATTGAGAGTGATGGAGAGTGTCAGACAGTGTCAGAGTGTGACAGAGAGTGTCCGAGAGTGATAGAGAGTGTCTGGGAGTGTCATAGAGTGATAGAGAGTGTCTGAGATTGACTGAGATTGTCAAAGACTGTCAGAGTGTGTCAGAGAGTGATAGAGAGTGATAGCGAGTGTCTGAGAGTGTCAGAGAGTGTCAGAGTGTGTCAGAGAGTGATAGAGAGTGTCTGAGAGTGTCATGGAGTGACAGAGAGTGTCTGAGAGTGTCTGAGAGTGACAGAGAGTGTCTGAGATTGACTGAGATTGTCAAAGACTGTCAGAGAGTGATAGAGAGTGATAGCGAGTGTCTGAGAGTGTCATGGAGTGACAGAGAGTGTCTGAGAGTGTCAGCGAGTGATCGAGAGTGTCAAATTGTTTCAGAGAGTGAAAGAGAGTGTCAGAGAGTTTCAGAGTGTGTCAGAGAGTGTCAGAGAGTGAGAGAAAGTGTCAGAGAGTGATAGAGAGTGTCTGAGAGTGTCTGAGAGTGACAGAGAGTGTCTGAGGGTGTCAGTCAGTGTCAGAGAGTGATAGAGAGTGTCTGAGTGTGTCAGAGAGTGTCAGAGTGTGTCAGAGAATGTCAGAGAGCGATAGAGTGTGTCAGAGTGTGTCAGAGAGTGTCAGAGAGTGAGAGTGAGTGTCAGATTGTGTCAGAGTGTGTCAGAGAGTGATAGAGAGTGATAGAGAGTGTCTGACAGTGTCAGAGAGTGTCAGAATGTGTCAGAGAATGTCAGAGAGCGATAGAGTGTGTCAGAGTGTGTCAGAGAGTGTCAGAGAGTGAGAGTGAGTGTCAGAGAGTGTCAGAGTGTGTCAGAGAGTGATAGGGAGTGTCAGAGAGAGTGTGAGTGTGTCAGAGAGTTTCAGAGAGTGTCAGAGAGTGGGAGAGAGTGTCTGAGAGTGTCTGAGAGTGACGGAGAGTGTCTGAGAGTTCCAGTGAGTGTGAGAGAGTGATGGAGAGTGTCTGAGAGTGTTTCAGAGGGTCAGCGAGTGATAGAGTGTGTCTGAGAGTGTCAGCGAGTGATAGAGAGTGATAGAGAGTGTCTGAGAATGTCAGAGAGTGTCAGAGAGTGATAGATAGTGATAGAGAGTGTCAGTGAGAGTCAGAGAGTGTTTAGAGAGTGTCTGAGAGTGCCTGAGCGTGTCAGAGATTGTCAGAGTGTGTCAGAGAGTGATAGAGAGTGATATAGAGTGTTTGAAATTGTCTGAGTGTGTCAGAATGTGTCAGAGAGTGTCAGTGAGTGATAGAGAGTGTCAGAGAGTGATAGAGAGTGTCTGAGAGTGTCAGAAAGCGATAGAGAGTGTCTGAGAATGTCTGAGAGTGTCAGAGAGTGTCTGAGAGTGATTGAGAGTGTCTGAGAGTGTCAAAGAGTGTCTGAGGGTTTCAGAGAGTGATAGAGAATGTCTGAGAGAGTCTGAGAGTGTCAGAGAGTGATAGAAAGTGATAGAGAGTGATAGAGTGTGTCAGAGTGTGTCAGAGAGTGATAGAGAGTGTCAGAGTGTGTGAGAGTGTCAGAGAGTAATAGAGAGTGTCAGAGAGTGAGAGAGAGTGTCTGAGAGTGTCAGAAAGCAATATAGAGTGTCAGAGAGTGTCAGCGAGTGATTGAGAGTGTCTGAGAATGTCTGAGAGTGTCAGAGAGTGGCTGAGAGTGATAGACAGTGTCTGAGAGTGTCAGAGAGTGTCTGAGGGTGTCAGAGAGTGATAGAGAATGTCTGAGAGTGTCTGAGAGTGTCAGAGAGTGTCAGAGAGTGTCAGCGAGTGATAGAAAGTGATAGAGAGTGATAGAGTGAGTCAGAGTGTGTCAGAGAGTGATAGAGAGTGTCAGAGTTTCTGAGAGTGTCAGAGAGTGATAGAGAGTGTCAGAGAGTGAGAGAGAGTGTCTGAGAGTGTCAGAAAGCAATAGAGATTGTCAGAGAGTGTCAGAGAGTGAAAGAGAGTGTCTGAGATTGTCTGAGAGTGTCAGAGAGTGTCTGAGAGTGATAGAGAGTGTCAGAGAGTGTCTGAGAGTGTCTGAGGGTGTCAGAGAGTGATAGAGAATGTCTGAGAGTGTCTGAGAGTGTCAGAGAGTGTCAGAGAGTGTCAGAAAGTGATAGAGAGTGACAGAGTGTGTCAGAGTGTGTCAGAGAGTGAAAGAGAGTGTCAGAGTGTGTGAGAGTGTCAGAGAGTGATAGAGTTTTTCAGAGTGTGTCGGAATGTGTCAGAGAGTGATAGAGAGTGATAGAGAGTGTCAGAGAGTGATAGAGAGTGTCTGAGAGTGTCAGAGAGTGATATAGAGTGATAGAGAGTGACAGAGAGTGTCTGAGAGTGACAGATAGTGTCTGAGAGTGTCATTGAGTGTCAGAGAGTGATAGTGTCTGAGAGTGTCTGAGAGTGTCAGAGACTTTCAGAGTGTGTCAGAGAGTGATAGAGAGTGTCTGAGAGTGTCAGTGAGTGTCAGAGAGTGATAGAGAGTGTCTGAGAGTGTCAGAGAGTGTCAGAAATTGATCGAGAGAGTCTGAGAGTTTCAGAGAGTGTCAGAGTGTGTCAGAGAGTGATAGAAAGTGATAGACAGTGATAGAGAGAGATAGAGAGTGTCTGAGTGTGTCAGAGTGTGTCAGAGAGTGTCAGATAGTGTCAGAGAGTGTCAGAGAGTGTCAGAGAATTTCAGCGAATGATAGAGAGTTTTAGAGAGTGTCCGAGAGTGATAGAGAGTGTCTGAGAGTGTCTGAGAGTGTCAGAGTGAGTCAGAGTGAGTCAGAGTGTGCCAGAGTGTGAAAGAGTGTGATGGAGAGTGTCAGAGAGTTTTATAGAGTGATAGATAGTGTCAGAGAGTGATATGGAGTGATAGCGCGCGTCTGAGAGTGTCTGAGGGTGTCAGAGAGTGTCTGAGAGTGTCAGAGAGTGTCTGCCAGTGTCAGAGAGTGATGGAGAGTGAAAGAGAGTGTCATAGAGAATCTGAGACTGTTAGGAGTGATAGGTAGTGTCAAAGAGGGATAGAGATTGAAAGAGAATGTCTGAGACTGTCTGAGATTATCTGAGAGTGTCAGCGAGTGTCAGAGTGTGATAGCAAGTGTCAGAGAGTGTCTGAGAGATTCAGAGAGTGATATAAAGTGTCAGAGAGTGTCTGAGAGACTCAGAGAGAGTCAGAGAGTGTCAGAGAGGGATAGAGAGTGTCCGAGAGTGTCAGAGAGTGATAGAGAGTGATAGAGTGTGATAGAGAGAGTCTTTGAGTGTCAGAGAGTGTCAGAGAGTGATAGAGAATGTCAGAGAGTGATCGAGAGTGTCTGAGAGTGTCTGTGAGTGACAGAATGTGTCAGAGAGTGATAGAGAGTGTCAGAGATTTTCAGAGTGTGTCAGAGAGTGTCGGAGAGTGTCAGAGAGTGTCAGAGAGTAACAGAGAGGGATAGAGAGTGATAGAGAGTGTCTGAGAGTGTCAGAAAGTGCCAGAGTGTGTCAGAGAGTGATAGAGAGTGATAGAGAGTGTCTGAGAGTGTCAGAGTGTGTCAGAGAGTGTCAGAGATTGATAGAGAGTGTCAGAGATTGATAGAGAGTGTCAGTGAGTGATAGAGAGTGTCTGGGAGTGTCAGAGATTGATAGAGAGTGTCTGAGAGTGATAGAAAGTGTCAGAGATTGTCAGAGTGTGTCAGAGAGTGTCAGAGAATGTCAGAGTGTGTCAGAGAGTAACAGAGAGTGATAGAGAGTGATAGAGAGTGTCAGAGAGTGTCAGAGACTGTCAGAGTGTGTCAGAGTTTGATAAAGAGAGAGAGAGAGAGTGTCTGAGAGTGTCAGAAAGTATCAGAGCGTGATAGAGAGTGATAGAAAGTGTCAGAGAGTGATAGAGAGTGTCTGAGAGTGGCAGAGAGTGATAGAGAGTGTCTGAGAGTGATAGATGGTGTCTGAGAGTGATAGAGAGTGTCTGAGAGTGTCAGAGACTGTCAGAGAGTGATAGAGAGTGTCAGAGAGTGTCTGAGTGTGTCAGTGTGTGTCAGAGAGTGTCCGAGAGTGATACAGAGTGACAGACAGTGTCAGAGAGTGACAGAATGTGTCATAGTGTGATAGAGAGTGTCAGAGAGTGATAGAGAGTGCCAGAGAGTGTCTGAGAGTGTCTGAGAGTGCCTGAGATTGTCTGAGAGTGTCAGTGAGTGTCAGAGAGTGATAGAGAGTGTCTGAGAGTGTCAGAGAGTGTCAGAGATTGATGGAGAGAGTCTGAGAGTATCAGAGCTGAAAGAGAGTGTCAGAGAGTGATAGAGAGTGTCAGTGATTGTCAGAGAGTGATAGAGAGTGATAGAGAGTGTCTGAAAGAAACAGAGAGTGTCAGAGAGTGTCAGAGAGTGATCGAGAGAGTCAGAGAGTTATAGAGAGTGTCTCAGAGTGTCTGAAAGTGACAGAGAGTGTCTGAGAGTGTCAGTGAGTGTCAGAGAGTGTCAGAGAGTGATAGAGAGTGTCAGAGAGTGATAGAGAGTGTCAGAGTGAGTCAGAGAGTGTCAGAGAGTGTCAGAGAGTGACAGAGAGATTCAGAGAGTGATAGAGAGTGTCTGAGAGTGTCAGAGAGTGTCAGAGAGTGATAGAGATATTCAGAGAGAGTCTGAGAGTGTCAGAGAGTGATAGAGAGAGTCAGAGAGTTATAGAGTGTCTGAGAGTGTCTGAAAGTGACAGAGAGTGATTGAGAGTGTCAGTGAGTGTCAGAGAGTGATGGAGAGTGATGGAGAGTGTCAGAGAGTGATAGAGTGTGTCTGAGAGTGTCTGAGAGCGTCTGAGAGTGTCAGCGACTGTCAGAGTGTGTCAGAGAGTGATAGAGAGTGAAAGAGAGTGTCTGAGAGTGTCAGAGAGTGTCAGAGTGTGTCAGAGAGTGACAGAGAGTGTCTGAGAGAGTCAGAGAGTGTCAGAGATTGATAGAGAGAGTCTGAGAGTTTAAGAGATGTTAGAGAGAGTCAGAGTGTGATAGAGAGTGTCAGAGAGTGTCAGAGAGTGTCAGAGAGTGATAGAGAGAGATAGCGAGTGTCAGAAAGTGTCTGAGAGTGTCAGAGATTGTAAGAGAGTGTCAGAGGGCGATAGAGAGTGTCTGACAGTGTCAGAGGATGGAAGAGAATGTCAGAGAGTGTGAGAGAGTTTCAGAGAGTGATAGAGAGATTCTGAGAGTGTCAGAGAGTGATAGAGTGTGTCTGAGAGTGTCTGAGAGCGTCTGAGAGTGTCAGCGACTGTCAGAGTGTGTCAGAGAGTGATAGAGAGTGAAAGAGAGTGTCTGAGAGTGTCAGAGAGTGTCAGAGTGTGTCAGAGAGTGACAGAGAGTGTCTGAGAGAGTCAGAGAGTGTCAGAGATTGATAGAGAGAGTCTGAGAGTTTAAGAGATGATAGAGAGTGTCAGAGTGTGATAGAGAGTGTCAGAGAGTGTCAGAGAGTGTCTGAGAGTATCAGAGAGTGATAGAGAGAGATAGCGAGTGTCAGAAAGTGTCTGAGAGTGTCAGAGATTGTAAGAGAGTGTCAGAGGGCGATAGAGAGTGTCTGACAGTGTCAGAGGATGAAAGAGAATGTCAGAGAGTGTGAGAGAGTTTCAGAGAGTGATAGAGAGATTCTGAGAGTGTCAGAGAGTGATAGAGAGTGTCAGAGATTGATAGAGAGTGTCTGAGAGTGTCAGAAAGCGATAGAGAGTGACAGAGAGTGTCAGAGAGTGTCAGAGAGTGATAGAGAGTGTCTGAAAATGTCTGAGAGTGTCAGAGTGTGACTGAGAGTGTCAGAGAGTGATAGAGAGTGTCTGAGAGTGTCAGAGAGTGTCTGAGGGTGTCAGAGAGTGATAGAGAATGTCTGAGAGTGTCTGAGAGTGTCAGAGAGTGTCAGAGAGTGATAGAAAGTGCTGGAGAGTGATAGAGTGTGTCAGAGAGTGACAGAGAGTGTCAGAGTGTGTGAGAGTGATAGAGAGTGTCAGAGAGTGATAGAGAATGATAGAGAGTGACTGAGAGTGTCAGAGAGTGATAGAGAGTTTCAGAGTGTGTCAGAGTGTGTCAGAGAGTGATAGAGAGTGATAGAGAGTGTCAGAGAGTGATATAGAGTGTATGAGAGTGTCAGAGAGTGATAGAGAGTGATAGAGAGTGTTTGAGAGTGACAGAGAGTGTCTGAGAGTGTCATTGAGTGTCAGAGAGTGATAGTGTCTGAGAGTGTCTGAGAGTGTCAGAGACTTTCAGAGTGAGTCAGAGAGTGATAGAGAGTGTCTGAGAGTGTCAGTGAGTGTCAGAGAGTGATAGAGAGTGTCTGAGAGTGTCAGAGAGTGTCAGAAATTGATCGAGAGAGTCTGAGAGTATCAGAGATGAAAGAGAGTGTCAGAGAGTGATAGAGAGTGTCAGAGATTGTCAGAGAGTGATAGAGAGTGATAGAGAGTGTCTGAAAGAATCAGAGAGTGTCAGAGAGTGTCAGAGAGTGTCAGAGTGTGATAGAGAGGGTCAGAGAGTTATACAGAGTGTCTGAGAGTGTCTGAAAGTGACAGAGAGTGTCTGAGTGTGTCAGGGATTGTCAGAGAGTTTCAGAGAGTGATACAGAGTTTCTGAGAGTGTCAGAGAGTGATAGAGAGTGTCAGAGAGTGATAGAGAGTGTCTGAGAGTGTCAGAAAGCGATAGAGAGTGTCTGAGAATGTCTGAGAGTGTCAGAGAGTGTCTGAGAGTGATAGAGAGTGTCTGAGAGTGTCTGAGAGTGTCAGAGAGTGTCAGAGAGTGATAGAAAGTGATAGAGAGTGATAGAGTGTGTCAGAGTGTGTCAGAGAGTGATAGAGAGTGTCAGAGTGTGTGAGAGTGTCAGAGAGTAATAGAGAGTGTCAGAGAGTGAGAGAGAGTGTCTGAGAGTGTCAGAAAGCAATATAGAGTGTCAGAGAGTGTCAGCGAGTGATAGAGAGTGTCTGAGAATGTCTGAGAGTGTCAGAGAGTGGCTGAGAGTGATAGACAGTGTCTGAGAGTGTCAGAGAGTGTCTGAGGGTGTCAGAGAGTGATAGAGAATGTCTGAGAGTGTCTGAGAGTGTCAGAGAGTGTCAGCGAGTGATAGAAAGTGATAGAGAGTGATAGAGTGAGTCAGAGTGTGTCAGAGAGTGATAGAGAGTGTCAGAGTTTCTGAGAGTGTCAGAGAGTGATAGAGAGTGTCAGAGAGTGAGAGAGAGTGTCTGAGAGTGTCAGAAAGCAATAGAGAGTGTCAGAGAGTGTCAGAGAGTGATAGAGAGTGTCTGAGAACGTCTGAGAGTGTCAGAGAGTGTCTGAGAGTGATAGAGAGTGTCAAAGAGTGTCTGATAGTGTCTGAGGGTGTCAGAGAGTGATAGAGCATGTCTGAGAGTGTCTGAGAGTGTCAGAGAGTGTCAGAAAGTGATAGAGAGTGACAGAGTGTGTCAGAGTGTGTCAGAGAGTGAAAGAGAGTGTCAGAGTGTGTGAGAGTGTCAGATAGTGATAGAGTTTTTCAGAGTGTGTCGGAATGTGTCAGAGAGTGATAGAGAGTGATAGAGAGTGTCAGAGAGTGATAGAGAGTGTCTGAGAGTGTCAGAGAGTGATAGAGAGTGATAGAGAGTGACAGAGAATGTCTGAGAGTGACAGATAGTGTCTGAGAGTGTCATTGAGCGTCAGAGAGTGATAGAGAGTGTCTGAGAGTGTCTGAGAGTGTCTGAGAGTGTCAGAGACTTTCAGATTGTGTCAGAGAGAGATAGAGAGTGATAGAGAGTGTCTGGGGGTGTCAGAGAGTGTCAGAGTTAGTCAGAGAGTGATAGACAATGTCAGAGAGTGTCATAGAGTGATAGAGATTGTCTGAGAGTGTCAGATAGTGATAGAGAGTGTCAAATTGTTTCAGAGAGTGTCAGAGAGTGATAGAGAGTGTCAGAGAGTGATAGAGAGTATCAGAGAGTGATGGAGAGTTTCTGAGAGTGTCAGAGAGTGATCGAGAGTGTCAGAGAGTGATAGAGAGGGTCTGAGAGTGTCAGAAAGCGATAGAGAGTGACAGAGAGTGTCCGAGAGTGTCAGACACAGTCAGAGTGTGTCAGAGAGTGATAGAGAGTGATAGAGAGTGTCTGGGGGTGTCAGAGAGTGTCAGAGTTAGTCAGAGAGTGATAGACAATGTCAGAGAGTGTCATAGAGTGATAGAGATTGTCTGAGAGTGTCAGATAGTGATAGAGAGTGTCAAATTGTTTCAGAGAGTGTCAGAGAGTGATAGAGAGTGTCAGAGAGTGATAGAGAGTGATAGAGAGTGTCTGAAAGAGTCAGAGAGTGTCAGAGAGTGTCAGAGAGTATCAGAGAGTGATGGAGAGTATCTGAGAGTGTCAGAGAGTGATCGAGAGTGTCAGAGAGTGATAGAGAGGGTCTGAGAGTGTCAGAAAGCGATAGAGAGTGACAGAGAGGGTCAGAGAGTGTCAGAGTGTGATAGAGAGTGTCTGAGAATGTCTGAGAGTGTCAGAGAGGGTCTGAGAGTGATAGAGAGTGTCTGAGAGTGTCAGAGAGTGTCTGAGGGTGTCAGAGAGTGATAGAGAATGTCTGAGAGTGTCTGAGAGTGTCAACGAGTGTCAGAGAGTGATAGAAAGTGATAGAGAGTGATGGAGTGTGTCAGAGTGTGTCAGAGAGTGACAGAGAGTGTCCGAGTATGTGAGAGTGTCAGAGAGAGATAGAGAGTTTCAGAATGAGTCAGAGTGTGTCAGAGAGTGATAGAGAGTGACAGAGAGTGACAGAGAGTGACAGAGAGTGTCAGAGAGTGTCTGAGAGTGATAGAGAGTGTCTGAGAGTGTCACAGAGTGTCTGAGGGTGTCAGAGAGTGATAGAGAATGTCTGAGAGTGTCATAGAGTGTCTGAGAGTGATAGGGAGTGTCTGAGAGTGTCAGAGAGTGTCTGAGGGTGTCAGAGAGTGATAGAGAATGTATGAGAGTGTCTGAGAGTGTCAGAGAGTGGCAGAGAGTGATAGAAAGTGATAGAGAGCGATAGAGTATGTCAGAGTGTGTCAGAGAATGATAGAGAGTGTCAGAGTGTGTGAGAGTGTCAGAGAGTAATTGAGAGTTTCAGAGTGTGTCAGAATGTGTCACAGAGTGATAGAGAGTGATAGAGAGTGATAGAGAGTGTCAGAGAGTGATAGAGAGTGACAGAGAGTGTCTGAGAGTGACAGAGAGTGTCTGAGAGTGTCAGAGAGTGATAGACAGTGTCTGAGAGTGTCTGAGAGTGTCAGAGACTTTCAGAGTGTGTCAGAGAGAGATAGAGAGTGATAGAGAGAGTCTGGGGTTTCAGAGAGTGTCAGAGTTAGTCAGAGAGTGATAGACAATGTCAGAGAGTGTCATAGAGTGATAGAGTTTTTCAGAGTGTGTCAGAATGTGTCAGAGAGTGATAGAGAGTGATAGAGAGTGTCAGAGAGTTACAGAGAGTGTCTGAGAGTGTCATTGAGCGTCAGAGAGTGATAGAGAGTGTCTGAGAGTGTCTGAGAGTGTCAGAGACTTTCAGATTGTGTCAGAGAGAGTTAGAGAGTGATAGAGAGTGTCTGGGAGTGTCAGAGAGTGTCAGAGTTAGTCAGAGAGTGATAGACAATGTCAGAGAGTGTCATAGAGTGATAGAGATTGTCTGAGAGTGTCAGATAGTGATAGAGAGTGTCAAATTGTTTCAGAGAGTGTCAGAGAGTGATAGAGAGTGTCAGAGAGTGACAGAGAGTGATAGAGAGTGTCTGCAAGAGTCAGAGAGTGTCCGAGAGTGTCAGAGAGTATCAGAGAGTGATGGAGAGTTTCTGAGAGTGTCAGAGAGTGATCGAGAGTGTCAGAGAGTGATAGAGAGCGTCTGAGAGTGTCAGAAAGCGATAGAGAGTGACAGAGAGGGTCAGAGAGTGATAGAGAGTGATAGAGAGTGACAGAGAGTGTCTGAGGGTGATAGAGAGTGTCTGAGAATGTCTGAGAGTGTCAGAGAGTGTCTGAGAGTGATAGAGAGTGTCTGAGAGTGATAGAAAGTGATAGAGAGTGATAGAGAGTGACAGCGAGTGTCTGAGAGTGACAGAGAGTGTCTGAGAATGTCATTGAGTGTCAGAGAGTGATAGAGAGCATCTGAGAGTGTCTGAGAGTGTCAGAGACTTTCAGAGTGTGTCAGTGAGAGATAGAGAGTGATAGAGAGTGTCTGGGGGTGCCAGAGAGTGTCTGAGGGTGTCAGAGAGTGTCAGAGAGTGAAACAGAGTGATAGAGAGTGTCTGAGAGTGTCAGAGAGTGTCTGAGGGTGTCAGAGAGTGATAGAGAATGTCTGAGAGTGTCTGAGAGTGTCAGAGTGTGTCAGAGAGTGATAGAGAGTTTCAGATTGTGTCAGAGAGTGATAGAGAGTGATAGAGAGTGTCAGAGACTGATAGAGAGTGTCTGAGAGTGTCAGAGAGTGTGAGAGTGTCAGAGAGGGATAGAGAGTTTCAGATTGTGTCTGAAAGTGTCAGAGAGTGATAGAGAGGGACAGCGAGTGTCTGAGAGTGACAGAGAGTGTCTGAGAGTGTCATTGAGTGCCAGAGAGTGATAGAGAGTATCTGAGAGTGTCAGAGACTTTCAGACTGTGTCAGAGAGAGATAGAGAGTGATAGAGAGTGTCTGGGGGTGCCAGAGAGTGTCAGAGTTAGTCAGAGAGTGATAGAGAGTATCAGAGAGTGACTGAGAGTGTCAGAGAGTGATAGTGAGTTTCAGAGTGTGTCAGAGTGTGTCAGAGAGTGATAGGGTGTGTCAGAGAGTGATAGAGAGTGATAGAGAGTGTCTGAGAGTGACAGAGAGTGTCCGAGAGTGTCATTGAGTGTCAGCGAGTGATAGAGATTGTCTGAGAGTGTCAGAGAGTGTCAGAGAGTGATAGAGAGTGATAGAGAGTGATAGAGAGTGTCTGGGGGTGCCAGAGAGTGTCTGAGGGTGTCAGAGAGTGTCAGAGAGTGAAACAGAGTGACAGACAGTGTCTGAGAGTGTCAGAGAGTGTCTGAGGGTGTCAGAGAGTGATAGAGAATGTCTGAGAGTGTCTGAGAGTGTCAGAGAGTGTCAGAGAGTGCTGGAAAGTGATAGAGAGTGATAGAGTGTGTCAGAGAGTGATAGAGAGTTTCAGATTGTGTCAGAGAGTGATAGAGAGTGATAGAGAGTGATAGAGAGTGTCAGAGACTGATAGAGAGTGTCTGAGAGTGTCAGAGAGTGTGAGAGTGTCAGAGAGTGGTAGAGAGTTTCAGATTGTGTCAGAGAGTGATAGAGAGTGATAGAGAGTGATGGAGAGTGTCAGAGACTGATAGAGAGTGTCTGAGAGTGTCAGAGAGTGATAGAGAGTGATAGAGAGTGTCAGAGACTGATAGAGAGTGTCTGAGAGTGTCAGAGAGTGTGAGAGTGTCAGAGACTGATAGAGAGTTTCAGATTGTGTCAGAGAGTGATAGAGAGTGATAGAGAGTGATAGAGAGTGATAGAGAGTGTCAGAGACTGATAGAGAGTGTCTGAGAGTGTCAGAGAGTGATAGAGAGTGATAGAGAGTGACAGCGAGTGTCTGAGAGTGACAGAGTGTGTCTGAGAGTGTCATTGAGTGTCAGAGAGTGATAGAGAGTATCTGAGAGTGTCAGAGACTTTCAGAGTGTGTCAGAGAGAGATAGAGAGTGATAGAGAGTGATAGTGAGTTTCAGAGTGTGTCAGAGTGTGTCAGAGAGTGATAGAGAGTGATAGAGTGTGTCAGAGAGTGATAGAGAGTGTCTGAGAGTGTCAGAGAGTGATAGAGAGTGATAGAGAGTGTCTGAGAGTGACAGAGAGTGTCTGAGAGTGTCATTGAGTGTCAGAGAGTGATAGAGAGTGTCTGAGAGTGTCTGAGAGTGTCAGAGACTTTCAGAGTGTGTCAGAGAGTGATAGAGAGTGATAGAGAGTGTCTGAGAGTGTCAGAGAGTGTCAGAGTTAGTCAGAGAGTGATAGACAATGTCAGAGAGTGTCAAAGAGTGATAGAGATTGTCTGAGAGTGTCAGATAGTGATAGAGAGTGTCAAATTGTTTCAGAGAGTTTCAGAGTGTGTCAGAGTGTGTCAGAGAGTGATAGAGAGTGATAGAGTGTGTCAGAGAGTGATAGAGAGTGTCTGAGAGTGTCAGAGAGTGATAGGGAGTGATAGAAAGTGTCTGAAAGCGTCAGAGAGTGTCAGTGAGTGTCAGAGAGTATCACAGAGTGATAGAGAGAGATAGCGAGTGTCAGAGAGTTTCTGAGAGTGTCAGAGAGTGATAGAGAGTGTCAGAGAGTGATAGAGAGTGTCTGAGAGTGTCAGAAAGCGATAGAGAGTGTCTGAGAATGTCTGAGAGTGTCAGAGAGTGTCTGAGAGTGATAGAGAGTGTCTGAGAGTGTCAGAGAGTGTCTGAGGGTTTCAGAGAGTGATAGAGAATGTCTGAGAGTGTCTGAGAGTGTCAGAGATTGTCAGAGAGTGATAGAAAGTGAAAGAGAGGGATAGAGTGTGTCAGAAGGTGTCAGAGAGTGATAGAGAGTGTCAGAGTGTGTGAGAGTGTCAGAGAGTAATAAAGAGTGTCAGAGAGTGAGAGAGAGTGTCTGAGAGTGTCAGAAAGCAATATAGAGTGTCAGAGAGTGTCAGAGAGTGATAGAGAGTGTCTCAGAATGTCTGAGAGTGTCAGAGAGTGGCTGAGAGTGATAGAGAGTGTGAGAGTGTCAGAGAGTGTCAGAGAGTGATAGAGAATGTCTGAGAGTGTCTGAGAGTGTCAGAGAGTGTCAGAGAGTGTCAGCGAGTGATAGAAAGTGATAGAGAGTGATAGAGTGAGTCAGAGTGTGTCAGAGAGTGATAGAGAGTGTCAGAGTTTCTGAGAGTGTCAGAGAGTGATAGAGAGTGTCAGAGAGTGAGAGAGAGTGTCTGAGAGTGTCAGAAAGCAATAGAGAGTGTCAGAGAGTGTCAGAGAGTGATGGAGAGTGTCTGAGAATGTCTGAGAGTGTCAGAGAGTGTCTGAGAGTGATAGAGAGTGTCAGAGAGTTTCTGAGAGTGTCTGAGAGTGTCAGAGAGTGTCAGAAAGTGATAGAGAGTGACAGAGTGTGTCAGAGTGTGTCAGAGAGTGAAAGAGAGTGTCAGAGTGTGTGAGAGTGTCAGAGAGTGATAGAGTTTTTCAGAGTGTGTCAGAATGTGTCAGAGAGTGATAGAGAGTGATAGAGAGTGTCAGAGAGTTACAGAGAGTGTCTGAGAGTGTCATTGAGCGTCAGAGAGTGATAGAGAGTGTCTGAGAGTGTCTGAGAGTGTCAGAGAATTTCAGATTGTGTCAGAGAGAGATAGAGAGTGATAGAGAGTGTCTGGGGGTGTCAGAGAGTGTCAGAGTTAGTCAGAGAGTGATAGACAATGTCAGAGAGTGTCATAGAGTGATAGAGATTGTCTGAGAGTGTCAGATAGTGATAGAGAGTGTCAAATTGTTTCAGAGAGTGTCAGAGAGTGATAGAGAGTGTCAGAGAGTGACAGAGAGTGATAGAGAGTGTCTGAAAGAGTCAGAGAGTGTCAGAGAGTTTCCGAGAGTGTCAGAGAGTATCAGAGAGTGATGGAGAGTTTCTCAGAGTGTCAGAGAGTGATCGAGAGTGTCAGAGAGTGATAGAGAGCGTCTGAGAGTGTCAGAAAGCGATAGAGAGTGACAGAGAGGGTCAGAGAGTGATAGAGAGTGATAGAGAGTGACAGAGAGTGTCTGAGAGTGATAGAGAGTGTCTGAGAATGTCTGAGAGTGTCAGAGAGTGTCTGAGAGTGATAGAGAGTGTCTGAGAGTGATAGAAAGTGATAGAGAGTGATAGAGAGTGACAGCGAGTGTCTGAGAGTGACAGAGAGTGTCTGAGAGTGTCATTGAGTGTCAGAGAGTGATAGAGAGCATCTGAGAGTGTCTGAGAGTGTCAGAGACTTTCAGAGTGTGTCAGTGAGAGATAGAGAGTGATAGAGAGTGTCTGGGGGTTCAGAGAGTGTCTGAGGGTGTCAGAGAGTGTCAGAGAGTGAAACAGAGTGATAGAGAGTGTCTGAGAGTGTCAGAGAGTGTCTGAGGGTGTCAGAGAGTGATAGAGAATGTCTGAGAGTGTCTGAGATTGTCAGAGAGTGTCAGAGAGTGCGAGAAAGTGATAGAGAGTGATAGAGTGTGTCAGAGTGTGTCAGAGAGTGATAGAGAGTTTCAGATTGTGTCAGAGAGTGATAGAGAGTGATAGAGAGTGATAGAGAGTGTCAGGGACTGATAGAGAGTGTCTGAGAGTGTCAGAGAGTGTGAGAGTGTCAGAGAGTGATAGAGAGTGACAGCGAGTGTCTGAGAGTGACAGAGAGTGTCTGAGAGTGTCATTGAGTGCCAGAGAGTGATAGAGAGTATCTGAGAGTGTCAGAGACTTTCAGAGTGTGTCAGAGAGAGATAGAGAGTGATAGAGAGTGTCTGGGGGTGCCAGAGAGTGTCAGAGTTAGTCAGAGAGTGATAGAGAGTATCAGAGAGTGACTGAGAGTGTCAGAGAGTGATAGTGAGTTTCAGAGTGTGTCAGAGAGTGATAGGGTGTGTCAGAGAGTGATAGAGAGTGATAGAGAGTGATAGAGAGTGTCTGAGAGTGACAGAGAGTGTCCGAGAGTGTCATTGAGTGTCAGAGAGTGATAGAGAGTGTCTGAGAGTGTGTGAGAGTGTCAGAGAGTGATAGAGAGTGATAGAGAGTGATAGAGAGTGTCTGAGCGTGACAGAGAGTGTCCGAGAGTGTCATTGAGTGTCAGAGAGTGATAGAGAGTGTCTGAGAGTGTCTGAGAGTGACAGAGAGTGTCCGAGAGTGTCATTGAGTGTCAGAGAGTGATAGAGAGTGTCTGAGAGTGTCTGAGAGTGTCAGAGAGTGATAGAGAGTGATAGAGAGTGATAGAGAGTGTCTGAGAGTGACAGAGAGTGTCCGAGAGTGTCATTGAGTGTCAGAGAGTGATGGAGAGTTTCTGAGAGTGTCAGAGAGTGATCGAGAGTGTCAGAGAGTGATAGAGAGCGTCTGAGAGTGTCAGAAAGCAATATAGAGTGTCAGAGAGTGTCAGATAGTGATAGAGAGTGTCTGAGAGTGTCAGAGAGTGTCTGAGGGTGTCAGAGAGTGATAGAGAATGTCTGAGAGTGTCTGAGAGTGTCAGAGAGTGTCAGAGAGTGAGAGAGAGTGTCAGAAAGCAATAGAGAGTGTCAGAGAGTGATAGAGAGTGTGTGAGAATGTCTGAGAGTGTCAGAGAGTGTCTGAGAATGATAGAGAGTGTCAGAGAGTGTCTGAGAGTGTCTGAGAGTGTCAGAGAGTGTCAGAAAGTGATAGAGAGTGACAGAGTGTGTCAGAGTGTGTCAGAGTATGAAAGAGAGTGTCAGAGTCTGTGAGAGAGTCAGAGAGTGATAGAGTTTTTCAGAGTGTGTCAGAATGTGTCAGAGAGTGATAGAGAGTGATAGAGAGTGTCAGAGAGTGATAGAGAGTGTTTGAGAGTGTCAGAGAGTGATAGAGAGTGATAGAGAGTGACAGAGAGTGTCTGAGAGTGACAGATAGTGTCTGAGTGTGTCAGTGAGCGTCAGAGAGTGATAGAGAGTGTCTGAGAGTGTCTGAGAGTGTCTGAGAGTGTCTGAGAGTGTCAGAGACTTTCAGATTGTGTCAGAGAGAGATAGAGAGTGTTAGAGAGTGTCTGGGGGTGTCAGAGAGTGTCAGAGTTAGTCAGAGAGTGATATACAATGTCAGAGAGTGTCATAGAGTGATAGAGATTGTCTGAGAGTGTCAGATCGTGATAGAGAGTGTCAAATTGTTTCAGAGAGTGTCAGTGAGTGATAGAGAGTGTCAGAGAGTGACAGAGAGTGATAGAGAGTGTCTGTAAGAGTCAGAGAGTGTCAGAGAGTGTCCGAGAGTGTCAGAGAGTATCAGAGAGTGATGGAGAGTTTCTGAGAGTGTCAGAGAGTGATCGAGAGTGTCAGAGAGTGATAGAGAGCGTCTGAGAGTGTCAGAAAGCGATAGAGAGTGACAGAGAGGGTCAGAGAGTGTCAGAGTGTGATAGAGAGTGTCTGAGAATGTCTGAGAGTGTCAGAGAGTGTCTGAGAGTGATAGAGAGTGTCTGAGAGTGTCAGAGAGTGTCTGAGGGTGTCAGAGAGTAATAGAGAATGTCTGAGAGTGTCTGAGAGTGTCAAAGAGTGTCAGAGAGTGATAGAAAGTGATAGAGAGTGATGGAGTGTGTCAGAGTGTGTCAGAGAGTGATGGAGAGTGTCCGAGTGTGTGAGAGTGTCAGAGAGAGATAGAGAGTTTCAGAGTGAGTCAGAGTGTGTCAGAGAGTGATAGAGAGTGATAGAGAGTGATAGAGAGTGTCAGAGAGTGACAGAGAGTGTCTGAGAGTGTCAGAGAGTGATAGAGTGTGATAGAGAACGACAGAGAGTGTCTGAGAGTGACAGAGAGTGTCTGAGAGTGTCATTGAGTGTCAGAGAGTGATAGAGAGTGATAGAGAGTGATAGAGAGTGTCAGAGAGTGAAAAAGAGTGTCTGAGTGTGTCAGAGAGTGATAGAGAGTGTCAGAGAGTGAAAAAGAGTGTCTGATAGTGTCAGAGACTTTCAGAGTGTGTCAGAGAGAGATAGAGAGTGATAGAGTGTGTCTGGGGGTGTCAGAGAGTGTCAGAGTTAGTCAGAGAGTGATAGACAATGTCAGAGTGTGTCATGGAGTGATAGAGATTGTCTGAGAGTTATAGATAGTGATAGAGAGTGTCAAATTGTTTCAGAGAGTGTCAGAGAGTGATAGAGAGTGTCAGAGAGTGTCAGAGAGTGATAGAGAGTGATAGAGAGTGTCTGAAAGAATCAGAGAGTGTCAGAGAGTGTCAGAGAGTGTCAGAGAGTGTCAGAGAGTATCAGAGAGTGATAGAGAGAGATAGCGAGTGTCAGAGAGTGTCTGAGAGTGTCAGAGAATGTCAGAGAGTGTCAGAGGGCGATAGAGAGTGTCTGACAGTGTCAGAGGATGAAAGAGAATGTCAGAGAGTGTGAGAGAGTGTCAGAAAGTCATAGAGTGTTTCTGAGAGTGTCAGAGAGTGATAGAGAATGTCAGAGAGTGATAGAGAGTGTCTGAGAGTGTCAGAATGCGATAGAGAATGTCTGAGAGTGTCAGAGAGTGTCTGAGAGTGATATAGAGTGTCTGAGAGTGTCAGAGAGTGTCTGAGGGTGTCAGAGAGTGATAGAGAATGTCTGAGAGTGTCTGAGATTGTCAGAGATTGGCAGAGAGTGATAGAAAGTGATAGAGAGTGATAGAGTGTGTCAGAGTGTGTCAGAGAGTGATAGAGAGTGTCAGAGTGTGTGAGAGTGTCAGAGAGTAATTGAGAGTTTCAGAGTGTGTCAGAGTGTGTCAGAGAGTGATAGAGAGTGATAGAGAGTGATAGAGAGTGTCAGAGAGTGAAAAAGAGTGTCTGAGTGTGTCAGAGAGTGATAGAGAGTGACAGAGAGTGTCTGAGAGTGACAGAGAGTGTCTGAGAGTGTCATTGAGTGTCAGAGAGTGATAGAGAGTGTCTGAGAGTGTCTGAGAGTGTCAGAGACTTTCAGAGTGTGTCAGAGAGAGATAGAGAGTGATAGAGAGAGTCTGGGGTTTCAGAGAGTGTCAGAGTTAGTCAGAGAGTGATAGACAATGTCAGAGAGTGAAAAAGAGTGTCTGAGTGTGTCAGAGAGTGATAGAGAGTGACAGAGAGTGTCTGAGAGTGACAGAGAGTGTCTGAGAGTGTCACAGAGTGTCAGAGAGTGTCTGAGAGTGATAGAGAGTGTCTGAGAGTGTCAGAGAGTGTCTGAGGGTGTCAGAGAGTGATAGAGAATGTCTGAGAGTGTCTGAGAGTGTCAGAGAGTGTCAGAGAGTGATAGAAAATGATAGAGAGTGATAGAGTGTGTCAGAGTGTGTCAGAGAGTTATAGAGAGTGTCAGAGTGTGTGAGAGTGTCAGAGAGTGATAGAGAGTTTCAGAGTGTGTCAGAGTGTGTCAGAGAGTGATAGAGAGTGATAGAGAGTGTCAGAGAGTGATAGAGAGTGTCAGAGAGTGATGGAGAGTGACAGAGAGTGACAGAGAGTGTCTGAGAGTGTCATTGCGTGTCAGAGAGTGATAGAGAGTGTCTGAGAGTGTCTGAGAGTGTCAGAGACTTTCAGAGTGTCTCAGAAAGCGATAGAGAGTGACAGAGAGTGTCAGACAGTGTCAGAGAGTGATAGAGAGTGTCTGAGAATGTCTGAGAGTGTTAGAGAGTGTCTGAGAGTGTCTGAGAGTGTCAGAGAGTGTCAGAGAGTGATAGAAAGTGATCGAGAGTGATAGAGTGTGTCAGAGTGTGTCAGAGAGTGATCGAGAGTGTCAGAGTGTGTGAGAGTGTCAGAGAGTGATAGAGATTTTCAGAGTGTGTCAGAGTGTGTCAGAGAGTGATAGAGAGTGATAGAGAGTGTCAGAGAGTGATAGAGAGTGTCTGAGAGTGTCAGAAAGTGATAGAGAGTGATAGAGAGTGGCAGAGAGTGTCTGAGAGTGTAATTGAGTGTCAGAGCGTGAAAGAGGGTGTCTGAGAGTGTCAGAGACTTTCAGAGGGTCTCAGAAAGCGATAGAGAGTGACAGAGAGTGTCAGAGAGTGTCAGAGAGTGATAGAGAGTGTCTGAGAATGTCTGAGAGTGTTAGAGAGTGTCAGAGCGTGATAGAGGGTGTCTGAGAGTGTCAGAGACTTTCAGAGTGTGTCAGAGAGAGATAGAGAGTGATGGAGAGTGTCTGGGGCTGTCAGGGAGAGTCAGAGTTAGTGAGAGAGTGATAGACAATGTCAGAGAGTGTCGTAGAGTGATAGAGATTGTCTGAGAGTGTCAGATAGTGATAGAGAGTGTCAAATTGTTTCAGAGAGTGTCAGAGAGTGATAGAGAGTGTCAGAGAGTGTCAGAGAGTGATAGAGAATGATCGAGAGTGTCTGAAAGAGTCAGAGAGTGTCAGAGAGTGTCAGAGAGTGTCAGAGAGTATCAGAGAGTGATAGAGAGAGATAGCGAGTGTCAGAGAGTGTCTGAGAGTGTCAGAGATTGTCTGAGGGTGTCAGAGAGTGACAGAGAATGTCTGAGAGTGTCTGAGAGTGTCAGAGAGTGTCAGAGAGTGATAGAAAGTGATAGAGAGTGATATAGTGTGTCAGAGTGTGTCAGAGAGTGATAGAGAGTGATAGAGAGAGATAGAGAGTGACAGAGAGTGATAGAGAGTGTCTGAGAGTGTCAGAGAGTTTTAGAGAGTGATAGAGAGTGACAGAGAGTGTCTGAGAGTGACAGAGAGTGTCTGAGAGTGTCATTGAGTGTCAGAGACTGTCTGAGAGTGTCAGATAGTGATAGAGAGTGTCAAATTGTTTCAGAGAGTGATAGAGAGTGATAGAGAGTGTCAGAGAGTTTCAGAGTGTGTCAGAGAGTGTCAGAGAGTGATAGAAAGTGTCAGAGAGTGATAGAGAGTGTCTGAGAGTGTCTGAGAGTGACAGTGAGTGTCTGAGAGTGTCAGTCAGTGTCAGAGAGTGATAGAGAGAGTCAGAGATTGTCAGATTGTGTCAGAGTGCGTCAGAGAGTGATAGAGAATAATAGAGAGTGTCTGAGAGTGTCAGAGAGTGTCAGATTGTGTCAGAGAGCGATAGAGTGTGTGAGGGTGTGTCAGAGAGTGTCAGAGAGTGTCAGATAGTGATAGAGAGTGACATAGAGTGTCAGAGTGTGTCAGAGAGTGTCAGAGAGTGATAGAGAGTGTAATTGAGTGTGTGAGTGTGTCAGAGAGTTTCAGAGAGTGCCAGAGAGTGTCTGAGCGTTTCAGTGAGTGTCAGAGAGTGATAGAGAGTGTCTGAGTGTTTCAGAGTGTGTCAGAGAGTGATAGGGAGTGATATAGAGTGTCTGAGAGTGATGGAGACTGTCTGAGAGTGTCAGAGAGTGTCAGAGAGTGTTAGAGAGTGTCTGAGAGTGACAGAGAGTGTCTGAGAGTGTCAGTGAGTGTCAGAGAGTGATAGAGAGTGACTGAGAGTGTCTGAGAGCGTCTGAGAGTTTCAGCGACTGTCAGAGTGTGTCAGAGTGTGATAGAGAGTGACAGAGAGTGTCTGAGAGTGTCAGAGAGTGTCAGAGAGTGATAGAGAGTGTCTGAGAGTTTCAGAGATTGTCAGAGATTGATAGAGAGAGTCTGAGAGTGTCAGAGAGTGATAGAGAGTGATAGAGAGTGTCTGAAAGAGTCAGAGAGTGTCAGAGAGTGACAGAGAGTGTCAGAGAGTGATAGCGAGTGATAGAGAGTGTCTGAAAGAGTCAGAGAGCGTCAGAGAGTGTCAGAGAGTGATAGAGAGAGTCAGAGAGTTATAGGGAGTGTCTGAGAGTGTCGGAAAGTGACAGAGAGTGTCTGAGTGTGTCAGTGAGTGTCAGAGAGTGATAGAGAGTGTCTGAGAGTGTCAGAGAGTGTCAGAGAGTGATAGAGAGAGTCTGAGAGTATCAGAGATGATATAGAGTGTCAGAGAGTGATAGAGAGTGTCAGAGATTGTCAGAGAGCGATAGAGAGTGTTAGAGAGTGTCTGAAAGTATCAGAGAGTGTCAGAGATTGTCAGAGAGTGATAGCGAGTGATAGAGAGTGATAGAGAGTGTCAGAGAGTGTCAGAGAGTGTCAGAGAGTGTCAGAGAGTGATAGAGAGAGTCAGAGAGTTATCGAGAGTGTCTGAGAGTGTCTGAAAGTGACAGAGAGTGTCTGAGAGTGTCAGTGAGTGTCAGAGAGTGATAGAGAGTGTCTGAGAGTGTCAGAGATTGCCAGAGTGTGTCAGAGTGTGTCAGTGAGTGATAGAGAGTGATAGAGAGTGTCAGAGAGTGTCAGAGAGTGTCAGAGAGTGTCAGAGAGTGATAGAGAGATTCAGAGAGTGATAGAGAGTGTCTGAGAGTGTCAGAGAGTGTCAGAGAGTGATAGAGAGTGTCTGAGAGCGTCAGAGAGTGTCAGAGTGTGTCAGAGAGTGATAGAGAGTGATCGAGAGTGTCAGAGAGTGATCGAGTGTGTCTGAGAGTGTCTGAGAGCGTCTGAGAGTGTCAGCGACTTTCAGAGTGTGTCAGAGAGTGATAGAGAGTGAAAGAGAGTGTCTGAGAGTGTCAGAGAGTGTCAGAGTGTGTCAGAGAGTGATAGAGAGTGTCTGAGAGTGTCAGAGAGTGTCAGAGATTGATAGTGAGAGTATGAGAGTGTCAGAGAGTGATAGAGAGTGTCAGAGATTGTCAGAGAGTGATAGAGAGTGTCTGAAAGAGTCAGAGAGTGTCAGAGAGTGTCAGAGAGTATCAGAGAGTGATAGAGAGAGATAGCGATTGTCAGAGAGTGTCTGAGAGTGTCAGAGATTCTCAGAGAGTGTCAGAGGGCGTTAGAGAGTGTCTGACAGTGTCAGAGGATAAAAGAGAATGTCAGAGAGTGTGAGAGAGTGTCAGAGAGTGATAGAGAGCTTCTGAGAGTGTCTGAGAGTGAAGAGAGTGTCAGAGAGTGATAGAGAGTGTCTGAGAGTGATGGAGAGTGTCTGAGAGTGTCAGAAAGCGACGGAGAGTGACAGAGAGTGTCAGAGAGTGTCAGAGAGTGATACAGAGTGTCTGAGAATGTCTGAGAGTGTCAGAGAGTGATAGAGAGTGTCGGAGAGTGATAGAGAGTCTCTGAGAGTGTCAGAGAGTGTCTGAGGGTGTCAGAGAGTGATAGAGAATGTCTGAGAGTGTCTGAGAGTGCCAGAGAGTGTCAGAGAGTGATAGAAAGTGACAGAGAGTGATAGAGTGTGATAGAGTGTGTCAGAGTGTGTCAGAGAGTGATAGAGAGTGTCAGAGAGTGCTAGCGAGTGATGGAGAGTGTCTGAAAGAGTCAGAGAGCGTCAGAGAGTGTCAGAGAGTGATAGAGAGAGTCAGAGAGTTGTAGAGAGTGTATGGGAGTGTCTGAAAGTGACAGAGAGTGTCTGAAAGTGTCAGTGAGTGTCAGTGAGTGATAGAGAGTGTCTGAGAGTGTCAGAGAGTGTCAGAGAGTGATAGAGAGAGTCTGAGACTATCAGAGATGATATAGAGTATCAGAGAGTGATAGAGAGTGTCTGAGAGTGTCAGAGAGTGTCAGAGAGTGATAGAAAGTGATAGAGATTGATAGAGTGTGTCAGAGAGTTATAGAGAGTGTCAGAGTGTGTTGAGTGATAGAGAGTGTCAGAGTGTGTCAGTGTGTGTCAGAGAGTGATAGAGAGTGATAGAGAGTGTCAGAGAGTGATAGAGAGTGTCTGAGATTGTCAGAGAGTGATAGAGAGTGCTAGAGAGTGTCTGAGATTGACAGAGAGTGTCTGAGAGTGTCATTGAGAGTCAGAGAGTGATAGAGAGTGTCTGAGAGTGATAGAGAGTGTCAGAGACTTTCAGAGTGTGTCAGAGAGTGAAAGAGAGTGATAGAGAGTGTCTGGGGGTGTCAGAGAAAGTCAGAGTTGGTCAGAGAGTGATAGACAGTGTCAGAGAGTGTCAGATAGTGATAGAGAGAGTCAAATTGTTTCAGAGAGTGATAGAGAGTGATAGAGAGTGTCAGAGAGTTATAGGGAGTGTCTGAGAGTGTCGGAAAGTGACAGAGAGTGTCTGAGTGTGTCAGTGAGTGTCAGAGAGTGATAGAGAGTGTCTGAGAGTGTCAGAGAGTGTCAGAGAGTGATAGAGAGAGTCTGAGAGTATCAGAGATGATATAGAGTGTCAGAGAGTGATAGAGAGTGTCAGAGATTGTCAGAGAGTGATAGAGAGTGTTAGAGAGTGTCTGAAAGTATCAGAGAGTGTCAGAGATTGTCAGAGAGTGATAGCGAGTGATAGAGAGTGATAGAGAGTGTCAGAGAGTGTCAGAGAGTGTCAGAGAGTGTCAGAGAGTGTCAGAGAGTGATAGAGAGAGTCAGAGAGTTATCGAGAGTGTCTGAGAGTGTCTGAAAGTGACAGAGAGTGTCTGAGAGTGTCAGTGAGTGTCAGAGAGTGATAGAGAGTGTCTGAGAGTGTCAGAGATTGCCAGAGTGTGTCAGAGTGTGTCAGTGAGTGATAGAGAGTGATAGAGAGTGTCAGAGAGTGTCAGAGAGTGTCAGAGAGTGTCAGAGAGTGATAGAGAGATTCAGAGAGTGATAGAGAGTGTCTGAGAGTGTCAGAGAGTGTCAGAGAGTGATAGAGAGTGTCTGAGAGCGTCAGAGAGTGTCAGAGTGTGTCAGAGAGTGATAGAGAGTGATCGAGAGTGTCAGAGAGTGATCGAGTGTGTCTGAGAGTGTCTGAGAGCGTCTGAGAGTGTCAGCGACTTTCAGAGTGTGTCAGAGAGTGATAGAGAGTGAAAGAGAGTGTCTGAGAGTGTCAGAGAGTGTCAGAGTGTGTCAGAGAGTGATAGAGAGTGTCTGAGAGTGTCAGAGAGTGTCAGAGATTGATAGTGAGAGTATGAGAGTGTCAGAGAGTGATAGAGAGTGTCAGAGATTGTCAGAGAGTGATAGAGAGTGTCTGAAAGAGTCAGAGAGTGTCAGAGAGTGTCAGAGAGTATCAGAGAGTGATAGAGAGAGATAGCGATTGTCAGAGAGTGTCTGAGAGTGTCAGAGATTCTCAGAGAGTGTCAGAGGGCGTTAGAGAGTGTCTGACAGTGTCAGAGGATAAAAGAGAATGTCAGAGAGTGTGAGAGAGTGTCAGAGAGTGATAGAGAGCTTCTGAGAGTGTCTGAGAGTGAAGAGAGTGTCAGAGAGTGATAGAGAGTGTCTGAGAGTGATGGAGAGTGTCTGAGAGTGTCAGAAAGCGACGGAGAGTGACAGAGAGTGTCAGAGAGTGTCAGAGAGTGATACAGAGTGTCTGAGAATGTCTGAGAGTGTCAGAGAGTGATAGAGAGTGTCGGAGAGTGATAGAGAGTCTCTGAGAGTGTCAGAGAGTGTCTGAGGGTGTCAGAGAGTGATAGAGAATGTCTGAGAGTGTCTGAGAGTGCCAGAGAGTGTCAGAGAGTGATAGAAAGTGACAGAGAGTGATAGAGTGTGATAGAGTGTGTCAGAGTGTGTCAGAGAGTGATAGAGAGTGTCAGAGAGTGCTAGCGAGTGATGGAGAGTGTCTGAAAGAGTCAGAGAGCGTCAGAGAGTGTCAGAGAGTGATAGAGAGAGTCAGAGAGTTGTAGAGAGTGTATGGGAGTGTCTGAAAGTGACAGAGAGTGTCTGAAAGTGTCAGTGAGTGTCAGTGAGTGATAGAGAGTGTCTGAGAGTGTCAGAGAGTGTCAGAGAGTGATAGAGAGAGTCTGAGACTATCAGAGATGATATAGAGTATCAGAGAGTGATAGAGAGTGTCTGAGAGTGTCAGAGAGTGTCAGAGAGTGATAGAAAGTGATAGAGATTGATAGAGTGTGTCAGAGAGTTATAGAGAGTGTCAGAGTGTGTTGAGTGATAGAGAGTGTCAGAGTGTGTCAGTGTGTGTCAGAGAGTGATAGAGAGTGATAGAGAGTGTCAGAGAGTGATAGAGAGTGTCTGAGATTGTCAGAGAGTGATAGAGAGTGCTAGAGAGTGTCTGAGATTGACAGAGAGTGTCTGAGAGTGTCATTGAGAGTCAGAGAGTGATAGAGAGTGTCTGAGAGTGATAGAGAGTGTCAGAGACTTTCAGAGTGTGTCAGAGAGTGAAAGAGAGTGATAGAGAGTGTCTGGGGGTGTCAGAGAAAGTCAGAGTTGGTCAGAGAGTGATAGACAGTGTCAGAGAGTGTCAGATAGTGATAGAGAGAGTCAAATTGTTTCAGAGAGTGATAGAGAGTGATAGAGAGTGTCAGAGAGTTTCAGAGTGTGCCAGAGAGTGCCAGAGAGTGATTGAAAGTGTCAGCGAGTGATAGAGAGTGTCTGAGAGTGTCTGAGAGTGACAGAGAGTGTCTGAGAGTGTCAGTCAGTGTCAGAGAGTGATAGAGAGAGTCAGAGATTGTCAGATTGTGTCAGAGTGCGTCAGAGAGTGATAGAGAGTGATAGAGAGTGTCTGAGAGTGTCAGAGAGTGTCAGATTGTGTCAGAGAGTGTCAGAGAGCGATAGAGTGTGTCAGAGTGTGTCAGAGAGTGATAGAGAGTGATATAGAGTGTCAGAGTGTGTCAGAGAGTGTCAGAGAGTGATAGAGAGTGTAAGAGAGAGTGTGAGTGTGTCAGAGAGATTCAGAGAGTGCCAGCGAGTGAGAGAGCGTGTCTGAGAGTATCTGAGAGTGACAGAGAGTGTCTGAGCGTTTCAGTGAGTGTCAGAGAGTGATAGAGACTGTCTGAGAGTGTCAGAGAGTGTCAGAGAGTGATAGAGAGTGTCTGAGAGTGACAGAGAGTGTCTGAGAGAGTCAGTGAGTGTCAGAGAGTGATAGAGAGTGACTGAGAGTGTCTGAGAGCTTCTGAGAGTGTCAGCAACTGTCAGAGTGTGTCAGAGAGTGATAGAGAGTGACAGAGAGCATCTGAGAGTGTCAGAGAGTGTCAGAGAGTGATAGAAAGTGTCTGAGAGTTTCAGAGAGTGTCAGAGATTGATAGAGAGAGTCTGAGAGTATCAGAGATGATAGAGATTGTCAGAGAGTGATAGAGAGTGATAGAGAGTGTCTGAAAGAGTCAGAGAGCGTCAGAGAGTGTCAGAGTGTGTCAAGGAGTGATAGAGAGAGTCAGAGAGTAATAGAGAGTGTCTGAGAGTGTCTGAAAGTGACAGAGAGTGTCTGAGAGTATCAGTGAGTTTCAGAGAGCGATAGAGAGTGTCTGAGAGTGTCAGAGATTGTCAGAGTGTGCCAGAGTGTGTCAGTGAGTGATAAAGAGTTCTGGAGAGTGTCAGAGAGTGATAGAGAGTGTCAGAGTGCGTCAGAGAGTGTCAGAGAGTGTTAGAGAGATTCAGAGAGTGATAGAGAGTGTCTGAGAGTGTCAGAGAGTGTCAGAGAGTGATAGAGAGATTCAGAGAGTGTCTGAGAGTGTCAGAGAGTGTCTGAGAGTTTCTGCGAGTGTCAGCGAGTGATAGAGAGTGATAGAGAGTGTCTGAGAGTGTCAGAGAGTGTCAGAGAGTGTCAGAGAGTGATAGAGAGTGATAGAGAGTGTCTGAGAGTGCCAGAGAGTGACAGAGTGTGTCTGAGAGTGTCGGTGAGTGTCAGAGATTGTTTAGAGAGTGATAGAGAGTTTCAGACACTGTCAGTGTGTCAGAGAGTGTCAGAGAGTGACAGAGCGTGATAGAGAGTTTCAGCGAGTGTCTGAGAGAGTCAGAGAGTGTCAGAGAGTAATAGAGAGTGTCTGAGGGTTTCAGAGAGTGATAGAGAATGTCTGAGAGTGTCTGAGAGTGTCAGAGAGTGTCAGAGAGTGTCAGAGAGTGATAGAAAGTGATAGAGAGTGATAGAGAGTGTCAGATGGTGTCAGAGCGTAATAGAGAGTGTCTGAGAGTGACAGAGAGTGTCTGAGAGTGTCAGAGAGTGTCAGAGAGTGATAGAGAGTGATAGAGAGTGTCTGAGAGTGACAGAGAGTGTCTGAGAGTGTCATAGAGTGTCAGAGAGTGATAGAGAGTGTCTGAGAGTGTCTGAGATAGTCAGAGAATGTCAGAGAATGTCAGAGTGTGTCAGAGAATGATAGAGAGTGATAGAGAGTGTCTGGGAGTGTCAGAGAGTGTCAGAGTGTGTCAGAGAGTGATAGACAATGTCAGAGAGAGTCATAGAGTGATAGAGATTGTCTGAGAGTGTCAGAGAGTGATAGAGAGTGTCAAATTGTGTCAGAGAGTGATAGAGAGTGATAGAGAGTGTCAGAGAGTTTCAGAGTGAGTCAGAGAGTGTCAGAGAGTGATAGAAAGTGTCAGAGAGTGATAGAGAGTGTCTGAGAGGGTCTGAGAGTGACAGAGAGTGGCTGAGAGTGTCAGAGAGTGATAGAGAGTGTCAGAGTGCGTCAGAGAGTGTCAGAGAGTGTTAGAGAAATTCAGAGAGTGATAGAGAGTGTCTGAGAGTGTCAGAGAGTGTCAGAGAGTGTCAGAGAGTGATAGAGAGATTCAGAGAGTGTCTGAGAGTGTCAGAGAGTGTCTGAGAGTTTCTGCGAGTGTCAGCGAGTGATAGAGAGTGATAGAGAGTGTCTGAGAGTGTCAGAGAGTGTCAGAGAGTGTCAGAGAGTGATAGAGAGTGATAGAGAGTGTCTGAGAGTGCCAGAGAGTGACAGAGTGTGTCTGAGAGTGTCAGTGAGTGTCAGAGATTGTTTAGAGAGTGATAGAGAGTGTCAGACACTGTCAGTGTGTCAGAGAGTGTCAGAGAGTGACAGAGCGTGATAGAGAGTTTCAGCGAGTGTCTGAGAGAGTCAGAGAGTGTCAGAGAGTAATAGAGAGTGTCTGAGGGTGTCAGAGAGTGATAGAGAATGTCTGAGAGTGTCTGAGAGTGTCAGAGAGTGTCAGAGAGTGATAGAAAGTGATAGAGAGTGATAGAGAGTGTCAGATAGTGTCAGAGCGTAATAGAGAGTGTCTGAGAGTGACAGAGAGTGTCTGAGAGTGTCAGAGAGTGTCAGAGAGTGTCAGAGAGTGATAGAGAGTGATAGAGAGTGTCTGAGAGTGACAGAGAGTGTCTGAGAGTGTCATAGAGTGTCAGAGAGTGATAGAGAGTGTCTGAGAGTGTCTGAGATAGTCAGAGACTGTCAGAGTGTGACAGAGAGTGATAGAGAGTGATAGAGAGTGTCTGGGAGTGTCAGAGAGTGTCAGAGTGTGTCAGAGAGTGATAGACAATGTCAGAGAGAGTCATAGAGTGATAGAGATTGTCTGAGAGTGTCAGAGAGTGATAGAGAGTGTCAAATTGTGTCAGAGAGTGATAGAGAGTGATAGAGAGTGTCAGAGAGTTTCAGAGTGAGTCAGAGAGTGTCAGAGAGTGATAGAAAGTGTCAGAGATAGTCAGATTGTGTCAGAGTGCGTCCGAGAGTGATAGAGAGTGCCTGAGAGTGTCAGAGAGTGTCAAATTGTGTCAGAGAGTGATAGACAATGTCAGAGAGTGTCATAGAGTGATAGAGAGTGTCTGAGAGTGTCAGAGAGTGACAGAGAGTGTCAAATTGTTTAAGAGAATCATAGAGAGTGATAGAGAGTGTCAGAGAGTGATAGAGAGTGTCTGAGAGTGTCAGAGATTGATAGAGAGTGTCAGAGAGTGATAGAGACTCTCTGAGAGTGTCAGAGAGTGTCAGAGAGTGATAGAGAGTGTCTGAGAGTGACAGAGAGTGTCTGAGAGTGTCAGTGAGTGTCAGAGAGTGATAGAGAGTGTCTGAGAGTGTCTGAGAGCGTCTGAGAGCGTCAGCGACTGTCAGAGTGTGTCAGAGAGTGATAGAGAGTGACAGAGAGTGTCTGAGAGTGTCTGTGAGTGTCAGAGAGTGATAGAGAGAGATAGAGAGTGTCTGAGAGTGTCAGAGAGTGATAGAGAGTGTCTGATAGTGTCAGAGAGTGTCGGATTGTGTCAGAGAGTGTCAGAGAACGAAATAGTTTGTCAGAGTGTGTCAGAGAGTGTCAGAGCGTGTCAGAGAGTGATAGAGAGTGTCAGAGAGAGTCAGAGAGTGTCAGAGAGTGAAAGAGAGTGTCAGAGAGAGTGTGAGTGTTTTAGAGAGTTTCAGAGAGTGTGAGGGAGTGAGAGAGAGTGTCTGAGAGTGTCTGAGAGTGACAGAGAAAGTCTGAGAGTTTCAGTGAGTGTCAGAGAGTGGTAGAGATTGTCTGAGAGAGTCAGAGTGTGTCAGAGAGTGTCAGAGAGTGATAGAGAGTGTCTGAGAGTGTCTGAGAGTATCAGAGAGTCTCAGAGATTGTCAGAGTGTGTCAGAGAGTTTCAGAGAGTGATAAAGAGTGTCAGAGTGTGTGAGAGTGACAGAGAGTGTCAGAGTGTGTCAGAGTGTGATAGAGAGTGATAGAGCGTGTCTGAGAGTGTCAGAGAGTGATAGAGAGTTTCAGAGTGTGTCAGAGAGTGTCCGAGAGTGATAGAGAGTGACAGAGAGTGTCAGAGAGTGGTAGAGAGTGTCTGAGAGTGTCAGAGAGTGTCAGAGAGTGTCAGAGAGTGATAGAGAGTGATAGAGAGTGTCTGAGAGTGTCAGAGACTGTCAGAGTGTGTCAGAGAGTGATAGAGAGTGATAGAGAGTGTCTGAGAGTGTCAGAGAGTGTCAGAGCTTGTCAGAGAGTGATAGACAGTGTCAGAGAGTGTCATAGAGTGATAGAGAGTGTCTGAGAGTGTCAGAGAGTAATAGAGAGTGTCAAATTGTGTCAGAGAGTGATAGAGAGTGATAGAGAGTGTCAGAGAGTTTCAGAGAGTGTCAGAGAGTGTCAGAGAGTGATAGAGAGTGATAGAGAGTGTCTGAGAGTGTTAGAGAGTGTCAGAGTGTGTCAGAGAGTGATAGACAATGTCAGAGAGTGTCATACAGTGGTAGAGTGTGTCTGAGAGTGCAAGAGAGTGATAGAGAGCAACAAATTGTGTCAGAGAGTCATAGAGAGTCATAGAGAGTGTCAGAGAGTTTCAGAGAGTGTCAGAGAGTGTCAGAGATTGATAGTATGTGTCAGGGAGTGATAGAGAGTGTCTGAGAGTGACAGAGAGTGTCTGAGAGTGTCAGTCAGTGTCAGAGAGTGATAGAGAGTGTCTGAGAGTGTCTGAGATTGTCAGATTGTGTCAGAGTGTGTCAGAGAGTGATGGAGAGTGATAGAGAGTGTCTGAGAGTGTCAGAGAGTGTCAGATTGTATCAGAGAGTGTCAGAGAACGATAGAGTTTGTCAGAGTGTATCAGAGAGTGTCAGAGAGGGATAGAGAGTGTCAGAGAGTGTCAGAGAGTGTCAGAGAGTGATAGAGAGTGTCAGAGAGAGTGTGAGTGTGTCAGAGAGTTTCAGAGAGTGTGAGAGAGTGAGAGAGAGTGTCTGAGAGTGTCTGAGAGTGACAGAGAGTGTCTGAGAGTTTCAGTGAGTGTCAGAGAGTGATAGAGAGTGTCTGAGAGTGTCAGAGTGTGTCAGAGTGTGTCAGAGATTGATAGGGAGTGATAGAGAGTGTCTGAGAGTGATAGAGAGTGTCAGAGAGTGATAGAGAGTGTCAGAGAGTGATAGAGACTGTCTGAGAGTTTCAGAGAGTGATAGAGAGTGTCTGAGAGTGACAGAGAGTGTCTGAGAGTGTCAGAGAGTGTCAGAGATTGATATAGAGAATCTGAGAGTGTCAGAGAGTGATAGAGAGTGTCAGAGAGTGATAGAGAGTGTCAGAGAGTGACAGAGAGTGATAGAGAGAGTCAGAGAGTTATAGAGAGTGTCTGTGAGTGTCTGAAAGTGATAGAGAGTGTCAGAGAGTGATAGAGAGTGCCAGAGAGAGATAGAGAGTGTCAGAGTGAGTCAGAGAGTGTCAGAGTCAGTCAGAGAGGGATAGAGCGATTCAGTGAGTGATAGAGAGTGTCTGAGAGTGTCAGAGATTGATAGAGAGTGTCTGAGAGTGTCAGAGAGTGATAGAGAGTGTCTGAGAGTGTCTGCGAGTGTCAGCGAGTGTCAGAGAGTGATAGAGAGTGTCTGAGAGTGTCAGAGAGTGACAGAGCATGTCTGAGAGTGTCAGAGATTGTCAGAGTGTGTCAGAGAGTGAAAGAGAGTGATAGTGAGTGTCTGAGAGTATCAGAGACTGTCAGTGTGTCAGAGAGTGTCAGAGAGTGATAGAGCATGATAGAGAGTGTCAGCGAGTGTCTGTGAGTGTCAGAGAGTGTCAGAGTGTGATAGAGAGTGTCTTTGAGTGTCAGAGAGTGTCATAGAGTGATAGAGAATGTCAGAGAGTGATAGAGAGTGTCTGAGAGTGACAAAGTGTGTCTGAGAGTATCTGAGAGCGTCAGAGATTGTCAGAGTGTGTCAGAGAGTGTCAGAGAGTGAAAAAGAGTGATAGAGAGTGTCAAAGTGTGTCAGAGTGTGTCATACTGTGTCAGAGAGTACCAGAGAGTGATAGAGAGAGATAGAGAGTGTCAGAGAGTGTCTGAGAGTGTCAGAGATTGTCAGAGAGTGTCTGAGATTGTCAGAGAGAGATAGAGAGTGTCTGCGAGTGTCAGCGAGTGATAGAGTGTGATAGAGAGAGTCTGAGAGTGTCATAGAGTTACAGAGAGTAATAGAGAGTGATAGAGAGTGTCTGAGAGTGTCAGAGCGTGACAGAGCGTATCTGAGAGGGTCAGAGATTGTCAGAGTGTGTCAGAGATTGAAAGACAGTGATGGAGCGTATCTGAGAGTGTCAGATATTGTCAGAGAGTGTCAGAGAGCGAAAGAGATTGTTTGACAGTGTCAGAGAGTGAAAGAGAATGTCAGAGAGTGTGAGAGAGTGTCAGAGAGTGATAGAGAGTGTCTGAGAGTTCCAGCAAGTGAGAGAGAGTGTCAGAGTGTGAGAGAGAGTCAGAGAGTGACAGAGAGTGTCAGAGAGTGATAGAGAGTGGTAGAGAGTGTCAGAGAGTGATAGAGACTGTCTGAGAGTGTCAGAGAGTGACAGAGAGTTTCTGAGAGTGACAGAGAGTGTCTGAGAGTGTCAGTGAGTGTCAGAGATTGATAGAGTGTCTGAGAGTGGCTGAGAGCCTCTGAGAGTATCAGCGACTGTCAGAGTGTGTCAGAGAGTGATAGAGAGTGACAGAGAGTGTGAGAGAGAGTCAGAGAGTGACAGAGAGTGTCAGAGAGTGATAGAGAGTGGTAGAGAGTGTCAGAGAGTGATAGAGACTGTCTGAGAGTGTCAGAGAGTGACAGAGAGTGTCTGAGAGTGTCAGTGAGTGTCAGAGAGTGATAGAGAGTGTCTGAGAGTGGCTGAGAGCCTCTGAGAGTATCAGCGACTGTCAGAGTGTGTCAGAGAGTGATAGAGAGTGACAGAGAGTGTCTGAGAGTGTCTGAGAGTGTCAAAGAGTGTCAGAGATTGATCGAGAGAGTCTGAGAGTGTCAGAGAGTGATAGAGAGTGTCAGAGAGTGATAGAGAGTGTCAGAGAGTGATAGAGTTTGATAGAGTGTGTCTGAAAGAGTCAGAGAGTGTCAGAAAGTGTCAGAGAGTGATCGAGAGAGTCAGAGAGTTATACAGAGTGTCTGAGAGTGTCAGAGAGTGTCAGAGTGTGTCAGAGAGTGATAGAGAGTGTCTGAGAGTGTCTGAGAGTGTCAGAGAGTGATAGAGATTGTCTGAGAGTGTCTGCTAGTGTCAGCGAGTGATAGAGAGTGATAGAGAGTGTCTGAGAGTGTCATGAGTTACAGAGAGTGATAGAGAGTGTCTGAGAGTGTCAGAGCGTGACAGAGCGTGTCTGAGAGTGTCAGAGATTGTCAGAGTTTGTCAGAGAGTGAAAGAGAGTGATAGAGAGTGTATGAGAGTGTCAGAGATTGTCAGAGAGTGTCAGAGAGTGAAAGAGAGTGTCTGAGAGTGTCAGAGTGTGAAAGAGAATGTCAGAGAGTGTGAGAGAGTGTCAGAGAGTGATATAGAGTGTCTGAGAGTGTCAGCAAGTGATAGAGAGTGTCAGAGAGCGTGAGAGAGAGTCAGAGAGTGATAGAGAGTGTCAGAGAGTGTCAGAGAGTGTCAGAGAGTGATAGAGAGTGTCTGAGAGTGTCAGAGAGTGATAGAGAGTGATAGAGAGTGTCAGAGTGTGATAGAGACTGTCTGAGAGTGTCAGGGATTGATAGAGAGTTTCTGACAGTGAGAGAGTGTGTCTGAGAGTATCAGCGACTGTCAGAGTGTGTCAGAGAGTGATAGAGAGTGACAGAGAGTGTCGGAGAGTGTCAGAGAGTGATAGAGTGTGTCTGAGAGTGTCTGAGAGCGTCTGAGAGTGATAGAGAGTGTCTGAGAGTGTCATCGAGTGACAGAGAGTGTCTGAGAGTGTCAGTGAGTGTCAGAGAACGATAGAGAGTGTCTGAGAGTGGCTGAGAGCGTCTGAGAGTATCAGCGACTGTCAGAGTGTGTCAGAGAGTGATAGAGAGTGACAGAGAGTGTCGGAGAGTGACAGAGAGTGTCAGAGTGTGTCAGAGAGTGTCAGAGAGTGATAGAGAGTGTCTGAGTGTGTCAGAGAGTGTCAGAGATTGATAGAGCGAGTCTGACAGTGTCAGAGAGTGATAGAGAGTGTCAGAGAGTGATAGAGAGTGTCAGAGAGTGTCAGAGAGTGTCTGAGATTGTCAGAGAGAGATAGAGAGTGTCTGCGAGTGTCAGCGAGTGATAGAGTGTGATAGAGAGAGTCTGAGAGTGTCATAGAGTTACAGAGAGTAATAGAGAGTGATAGAGAGTGTCTGAGAGTGTCAGAGCGTGACAGAGCGTATCTGAGAGGGTCAGAGATTGTCAGAGTGTGTCAGAGATTGAAAGACAGTGATGGAGCGTATCTGAGAGTGTCAGATATTGTCAGAGAGTGTCAGAGAGCGAAAGAGATTGTTTGACAGTGTCAGAGAGTGAAAGAGAATGTCAGAGAGTGTGAGAGAGTGTCAGAGAGTGATAGAGAGTGTCTGAGAGTTCCAGCAAGTGAGAGAGAGTGTCAGAGTGTGAGAGAGAGTCAGAGAGTGACAGAGAGTGTCAGAGAGTGATAGAGAGTGGTAGAGAGTGTCAGAGAGTGATAGAGACTGTCTGAGAGTGTCAGAGAGTGACAGAGAGTTTCTGAGAGTGACAGAGAGTGTCTGAGAGTGTCAGTGAGTGTCAGAGATTGATAGAGTGTCTGAGAGTGGCTGAGAGCCTCTGAGAGTATCAGCGACTGTCAGAGTGTGTCAGAGAGTGATAGAGAGTGACAGAGAGTGTGAGAGAGAGTCAGAGAGTGACAGAGAGTGTCAGAGAGTGATAGAGAGTGGTAGAGAGTGTCAGAGAGTGATAGAGACTGTCTGAGAGTGTCAGAGAGTGACAGAGAGTGTCTGAGAGTGTCAGTGAGTGTCAGAGAGTGATAGAGAGTGTCTGAGAGTGGCTGAGAGCCTCTGAGAGTATCAGCGACTGTCAGAGTGTGTCAGAGAGTGATAGAGAGTGACAGAGAGTGTCTGAGAGTGTCTGAGAGTGTCAAAGAGTGTCAGAGATTGATCGAGAGAGTCTGAGAGTGTCAGAGAGTGATAGAGAGTGTCAGAGAGTGATAGAGAGTGTCAGAGAGTGATAGAGTTTGATAGAGTGTGTCTGAAAGAGTCAGAGAGTGTCAGAAAGTGTCAGAGAGTGATCGAGAGAGTCAGAGAGTTATACAGAGTGTCTGAGAGTGTCAGAGAGTGTCAGAGTGTGTCAGAGAGTGATAGAGAGTGTCTGAGAGTGTCTGAGAGTGTCAGAGAGTGATAGAGATTGTCTGAGAGTGTCTGCTAGTGTCAGCGAGTGATAGAGAGTGATAGAGAGTGTCTGAGAGTGTCATGAGTTACAGAGAGTGATAGAGAGTGTCTGAGAGTGTCAGAGCGTGACAGAGCGTGTCTGAGAGTGTCAGAGATTGTCAGAGTTTGTCAGAGAGTGAAAGAGAGTGATAGAGAGTGTATGAGAGTGTCAGAGATTGTCAGAGAGTGTCAGAGAGTGAAAGAGAGTGTCTGAGAGTGTCAGAGTGTGAAAGAGAATGTCAGAGAGTGTGAGAGAGTGTCAGAGAGTGATATAGAGTGTCTGAGAGTGTCAGCAAGTGATAGAGAGTGTCAGAGAGCGTGAGAGAGAGTCAGAGAGTGATAGAGAGTGTCAGAGAGTGTCAGAGAGTGTCAGAGAGTGATAGAGAGTGTCTGAGAGTGTCAGAGAGTGATAGAGAGTGATAGAGAGTGTCAGAGTGTGATAGAGACTGTCTGAGAGTGTCAGGGATTGATAGAGAGTTTCTGACAGTGAGAGAGTGTGTCTGAGAGTATCAGCGACTGTCAGAGTGTGTCAGAGAGTGATAGAGAGTGACAGAGAGTGTCGGAGAGTGTCAGAGAGTGATAGAGTGTGTCTGAGAGTGTCTGAGAGCGTCTGAGAGTGATAGAGAGTGTCTGAGAGTGTCATCGAGTGACAGAGAGTGTCTGAGAGTGTCAGTGAGTGTCAGAGAACGATAGAGAGTGTCTGAGAGTGGCTGAGAGCGTCTGAGAGTATCAGCGACTGTCAGAGTGTGTCAGAGAGTGATAGAGAGTGACAGAGAGTGTCGGAGAGTGACAGAGAGTGTCAGAGTGTGTCAGAGAGTGTCAGAGAGTGATAGAGAGTGTCTGAGTGTGTCAGAGAGTGTCAGAGATTGATAGAGCGAGTCTGACAGTGTCAGAGAGTGATAGAGAGTGTCAGAGAGTGATAGAGAGTGTCAGAGAGTGTCAGAGAGTGATAGAGAGCTATAGAGAGTGACTGAAAGAGTCAGAGAGTGTCAGAGAGTGTCAGAGAGTGTCAGAGAGTGATAGAGAGTGATAGAGAGTGACAGAGAGTGTCAGACAGTGTCAGAGTGTGACAGAGTGTGTCAGAGAGTGATAGAGAGTGTCTGAGAGTGTCATAGAGTGATAGAGAGTGTCTGAGAGTGTCTGAGATTGTCAAAGACTGTCAGAGTGTGTCAGAGAGTGCTAGAGAGTGGTAGCGAGTGTCTGAGAGTGTCAGAGAGTGTCAGAGTGTGTCAGAGAGTGTCAGAGAGTGATAGAGAGTGTCTGAGATTGTCATCGAGTGATAGAGAGTGTCTGAGAGTGTCAGAGAGTGATAGAGAGTGTCAAATTGTGTTAGAGAGTGATAGAGATTGTCACCGAGTTTCAGAGTGTGTCAGAGAGGGTCAGAGAGTGATAGAAAGTGTCAGAGAGTAATAGAGAGTGTCTGAGAGAGTCTGAGAGTGACAGAGAGTGTCTGAGGGTGTCGGTCAGCGTCAGAGAGTGATAGAGAGTGTCAGAGAGTGATAGAGAGTGATAGAGAGTGTCAGACAGTGTCAGAGTGTGACAGAGAGTGTCAGAGAGTGATAGAGAGTGTCTGAGAGTGTCATAGAGTGATAGAGAGTGTCTGAGATTGACTGAGATGGTCAAAGACTGTCAGAGTGTGTCAGAGAGTGATAGCGAGTGTCTGAGAATGTCAGAGAGTGTCAGAGTGTGTCAGAGAGTGATAGAGAGTGTCCGAGAGTGTCATAGAGTGATAGAGAGTGTCTGAGAGTGTCAGCGGGTGATAGAGAGTGTCAAATTGTTTCAGATAGTGAAAGAGAGTGTCAGAGAGTGTCAGAGAGTGATAGAAAGTGTCAGAGAGTGATAGAGTGTGTCTGATAGTGTCTGAGCGTGACAGAGAGTGTCTGAGGGTGTCAGTCAGTGTCAGAGAATGATAGAGAGTTGCTGAGAGTGTCAGAGATTGTCAGATTGTGTCAGAGTGTGTCAGAGAGTGATGGAGAGTGATAGAGAGTGTCTGACAGTGTCAGAGAGTGTCAGAGTGTGTCAGAGAATGTCAGAGAGCGATAGAGTGTGTCAGAGTGTGTCAGAGAGTGTCAGAGAGTGAGAGTGAGTGTCAGAGAGTGTCAGAGTGTGTCAGAGAGTGATAGAGAGTGTCAGAGAGAATGTGAGTGTGTCAGAGAGTTTCAGAGAGTGTCAGAGAGTGAGAGAGAGTGTCTGAGAGTGTCTGAGAGTGACGGAGAGTGTCTGAGAGTTCCAGTGAGTGTCAGAGAGTGATAGAGAGTGTCTGAGAGTGTCTGAGAGGCAGAGAGTGATAGAGTGTGTCTGAGAGTGTCAGCGAGTGATAGAGAGTGATAGAGAGTGTCTGAGAATGTCAGAGAGTGTCAGAGAGTGATAGAGAGTGATAGAGAGTGTCTGAGAGTGTCAGTGAGTGTCAGAGAGTGTTTAGAGAGTGTCTGAGAGTGCCTGAGCGTGTCAGAGATTGTCAGAGTGTGTCAGAGAGTGATAGAGAGTGATATAGAGTGTCTTAAAGTGTCTGTGTGTGTCAGAGTGTGTCAGAGAGTGTCAGTGAGTGATGCAGAGTGTCAGAGAATGATAGTGAGTGTCAGAAAGTGATAGAGAGTGTCAGAGAGTGATAGAGAGTGTCCGAGAGTGTCAGATACAGTCAGAGTGTGTCAGAGAGTGATAGAGAGTGATTGAGAGTGTCTGAGAGTGTCAGAGAGTGTCAGAGAGTGATAGAGAGTGATAGACAGTGATAGAGAGAGATAGAGAGTGTCTGAGTATCAGAGTGTGTCAGAGAGTGTCAGATAGTGTCAGAGAGTGTCAGAGAGTATCAGAGAGTGCCAGAGATTTTCAGAGAGTGTCTGCCAGTGTCAGAGAGTGATGGAGAGTGAAAGAGAGTGTCATAGAGAATCTGAGAGTGTTAGGGAGCGATAGGTAGTGTCAAAGAGGGATAGAGATTGAAAGAGAATGTCTGAGAGTGTCTGCCAGTGTCAGTGAGTGATGCAGAGTGTCAGAGAGTGACAGACAGTGATAGAGAGAGATAGAGAGTGTCTGAGTGTGTCAGAGTGTGCCTGAGAGTGTCAGAGATTGTCAGAGTGCGTCAGAGAGCGAAAGAGAGTGTCTGAGAGTGTCAGAGGGTGAAAGAGAATGTCAGAGAGTGTCAGAGAGTGTCAGAGAGTGATAGAGAGTGTCTGAGAGTGTCAGCAAGTGATAGAGATTGTCAGAGAGCGTGAGAGAGAGTCAGAGAGTGAGAGAGAGTGTCAGAGAGTGTCAGAGAGTGTCAGAGAGTGATAGAGGGTGTCTGAGAGTGTCAGAGAGTGATAGAGAGTGAAAGAGAGTGTCAGGGTGTGATAGAGACTGTCTGAGAGTGTCAGAGAGTGATAGAGAGTTTCTGCGAGTGACAGAGAGTGTCTGAGAGTGTCAGTGAGTGTCAGAGAGCGATAGAGAGTGTCTGAGAGTGGCTGAGAGCGTCTGAGAGTATCAGCGACTGTCAGAGTGTGTCAGAGAGTGATAGAGAGTGACAGAGAGTGTCTGAGAGTGTCAGAGAGTGTCAGAGAGTGTCAGAGTGTGTCAGAGAGTGTCAGAGAGTAATAGAGATTGTCTGAGTGTGTCAGAGAGTGTCAGAGATTGATAGAGCGAGTCTGAGAGTGTCAGAGAGTGATAGAGAGTGTCAGAGATTGATAGAGAGTGTCAGAGAGTGTCAGAGAGTGATAGAGAGTTATAGAGAGTGACTGAAAGAGTCAGAGAGTGTCAGAGAGTGTCAGAGCGTGACAGAGAGTGATAGAGAGTGATAGAGAGTGTCAGACAGTGTCAGAGTGTGACAGAGAGTGTCAGAGAATGATAGAGAGTGTCTGAGAGTGTCATCGAGTGATAGAGAGTGTCTGAGAGTGACTGAGATTGTCAAAGACTGTCAGAGTGTGTCAGAGAGTGATAGAGAGTGATAGCGAGTGTCTGAGAGTGTCAGAGAGTGTCCGAGTGTGTCAGACAGTGTCAGAGAGTGATAGAGAGTGTCTGTGATTGTCATCGAGTGATAGAGAGTGTCTGAGAGTGTCAGAGAGTGATAGAGAGTGTCAAATTGTGTCAGAGAGTGATAGAGAGTGTCAGAGAGTTTCAGAGTGTGTCAGAGAGTGTCAAAGAGTGATAGAAAGTGTCAGAGAGTGACAGAGAGTGTCTGAGGGTGTCAGTCAGTGTCAGAGAGTGATAGAGAGTGTCAGAGAGTGATTGAGAGTGTCAGACAGTGTCAGAGTGTGACAGAGAGTGTCCGAGAGTGATAGAGAGTGTCTCAGAGTGTCATAGAGTGATAGAGAGTGTCTGAGAGTGACTGTGATTGTCAAAGACTGTCAGAGTGTGTCAGAGAGTGATAGAGAGTGATAGCGAGTGTCTGAGAGTGTCAGAGGATGTCAGTGTGTCAGAGAGTGTCAGAGAGTGATAGAAAGTGTCAGAGAGGGATAGAGAGTGTCTGAGAGTGTCTGAGAGTGACAGAGAGTGTCTGAGGGTGTCAGTCAGTGTCAGAGAGTGATAGAGAGTGTCTGAGAGTGTCAGAGATTGTCAGATTGTGTCAGAGTGTGTCAGAGAGTGATGGAGAGTGATAGAGAGTGTTAGAGAGTGTCAGAGTGTGTCAGAGAGTGATAGAGAGTGTCATAGAGAGTGTGAGTGTGTCAGAGAGTTTCAGAGAGTGTCAGAGAAAGAGAGAGAGTGTCTGAGAGTGTCTGAGAGTGACGGAGAGTGTCTGAGAGTTCCAGTGAGTGTCAGAGAGTGATAGAGAGTGTCTGAGAGTGTCTAAGAGGGTCAGCTAGTGATAGAGTGTGTCTGAGAGTGTCAGCGAGTGATAGAGAGTGATAGAGAGTGTCTGAGAATGTCAGAGAGTGTCAGAGAGTGATAGAGAGTGATAGAGAGTGTCTGAGAGTGTCAGTGAGTGTCAGTGAGTGTTTAGAGAGTGTCTGAGAGTGCCTGAGCGTGTCAGAGATTGTCAGAGTGTGTCAGAGAGTGATAGAGAGTGATATAGAGTGTCTGAAAGTGTCTGAGTGTGTCAGAGTGTGCCAGAGAGTGTCAGTGAGTGATGCAGAGTGTCAGAGAGTGATAGAGAGTGTCAGAAAGTGATAGAGAGTGTCAGAGAGTGATAGAGAGTGTCCGAGAGTGTCAGATACAGTCAGAGTGTGTCAGAGAGTGATAGAGAGTGATAGAGAGTGTCTGAGAGTGTCAGAGAGTGTCAGAGTGTGTCAGAGAGTGATAGAGAGTGATAGACAGTGATAGAGAGAGATAGAGAGTGTCTGAGTGTGTCAGAGTGTGTCAGAGCGTGTCAGATAGTGTCAGAGAGTGTCAGAGAGTGTCAGAGAGTGTCAGAGAATTTCAGAGAGTGTCTGCCAGTGTCAGAGATTGATAGAGAGTGTCAGAGAGTGTCAGAGAGTGATAGAGAGTTATAGAGAGTGACTGAAAGAGTCAGAGAGTGTCAGAGAGTGTCAGAGAGTGACAGAGAGTGATAGAGAGTGATAGAGAGTGTCAGACAGTGTCAGAGTGTGACAGAGAGTGTCAGAGAGTGATAGAGGGTGTCTGAGAGTGTCATCGAGTGATAGAGAGTGTCTGAGAGTGACTGAGATTGTCAAAGACTGTCAGAGTGTGTCAGAGAGTGTCAGAGAGTGATAGAGAGTGTCTGAGATTGTCATCGAGTGATAGAGAGTGTCTGAGAGTGTCAGAGAGTGATAGAGAGTGACAAATTGTGTCAGAGAGTGATAGAGAATGTCAGAGAGTTTCAGAGTGTGTCAGAGAGTGTCAGAGAGTGATAGAAAGTGTCAGAGAGTAATAGAGAGTGTCTGAGAGAGTCTGAGAGTGACAGAGAGTGTCTGAGGGTGTCAGTCAGTGTCAGAGAGTGATAGAGAGTGTCAGAGAGTGATTGAGAGTGATGGAGAGTGTCAGACAGTGTCAGAGTGTGACAGAGAGTGTCCGAGAGTGATAGAGAGTGTCTGGGAGTGTCATAGAGTGATAGAGAGTGTCTGAGAGTGTCATGGAGTGACAGAGAGTGTCTGAGAGTGTCAGCGAGTGATCGAGAGTGTCAAATTGTTTCAGAGAGTGAAAGAGAGTGTCAGAGAGTTTCAGAGTGTGTCAGAGAGTGTCAGAGAGTGAGAGAAAGTGTCAGAGAGTGATAGAGAGTGTCTGAGAGTGACTGAGAGTGACAGAGAGTGTCTGAGGGTGTCAGTCAGTGTCAGAGAGTGATAGAGAGTGTCTGAGTGTGTCAGAGATTGTCAGATTGTGTCAGAGTGTGTCAGAGAGTGATACAGAGTGATAGAGAGTGTTTGACAGTGTCAGAGAGTGTCAGAGTGTGTCAGAGAATGTCAGAGAGCGAAAGAGTGTGTCAGAGTGTGTCAGAGAGTGTCAGAGAGTGAGAATGAGTGTCAGAGAGTGATAGGGAGTGTCAGAGAGAGTGTGAGTGTGTCAGAGAGTTTCAGAGAGTGTCAGAGAGTGGGAGAGAGTGTCTGAGAGTGTCTGAGAGTGACGGAGAGTGTCTGAGAGTTCCAGTGAGTGTCAGAGAGTGATGGAGAGTGTCTGAGAGTGTTTGAGAGGGTCAGCGAGTGATAGAGTGTATCTGAGAGTGTCAGCGAGTGATAAAGAGTGATAGAGAGTGTCTGAGAATGTCAGAGAGTGTCAGAGAGTGATAGAGAGTGATAGAGAGTGTCAGTGAGTGTCAGAGAGTGTTTAGAGAGTGTCTGAGAGTGCCTGAGCGTGTCAGAGATTGTCAGAGTGTGTCAGAGAGTGATAGAGAGTGATATAGAGTGTTTGAAATTGTCTGAGTGTGTCAGAGTGTGTCAGAGAGTGTCAGTGAGTGATAGAGAGTGTCAGAAAGTGATACAGAGAGTGACAGAAAGTGATAGAGAGTGTCAGAGAGTGATAGAGAGTGTCCGAGAGTGTCAGACACAGTCAGAGTGTGTCAGAGAGTGATAGAGAGTGACAGAGAGTGTCTGAGAGTGTCAGAGAGTGTCAGAGTGTGTCAGAGAGTGATAGAGAGTGATAGACAGTGATAGAGAGAGATAGAGAGTGTCTGAGTGTGTCAGAGTGTGTCAGAGAGTGTCAGATAGTGTCAGTGAGTGTCAGAGTGTGTCAGAGAGTGATAGAGAGTGATAGACAGTGATAGAGAGTGATAGAGAGTGTCTGAGAGTGTCTGAGAGTGTCAGAGTGAGTCAGAGTGTGCCAGAGTGTGAAAGAGTGTGATGGAGAGTGTCAGAGAGTTTTATAGAGTGATAGATAGTGTCAGAGAGTGATAAGGAGTGATAGCGCGCGTCTGAGAGTGTCTGAGGGTGTCAGAGAGTGTCCGAGAGTGATAGAGAGTGTCTGGGAGTGTCATAGAGTGATAGAGAGTGGCTGAGAGTGTCATGGAGTGACAGAGAGTGTCTGAGAGTGTCAGCGAGTGATCGAGAGTGTCAAATTGTTTCAGAGAGTGAAAGAGAGTGTCAGAGAGTTTCAGAGTGTGTCAGAGAGTGTCAGAGAGTGAGAGAAAGTGTCAGAGAGTGATAGAGAGTGTCTGAGAGTGACTGAGAGTGACAGAGAGTGTCTGAGGGTGTCAGTCAGTGTCAGAGAGTGATAGAGAGTGTCTGAGAGTGTCAGAGATTGTCAGATTGTGTCAGAGTGTGTCAGAGAGTGATGGAGAGTGATAGAGAGTGTTAGAGAGTGTCAGAGTGTGTCAGAGAGTGATAGAGAGTGTCAGAGAGAGTGTGAGTGTGTCAGAGAGTTTCAGAGAGTGTCAGAGAGTGAGAGAGAGTGTCTGAGAGTGTCTGAGAGTGACGGAGAGTGTCTGAGAGTTCCAGTGAGTGTCAGAGAGTGATAGAGAGTGTCTGAGAGTGTTTAAGAGGGTCAGCGAGTGATAGAGTGTGTCTGAGAGTGTCAGCGAGTGATAGAGAGTGATAGAGAGTGTCTGAGAATGTCAGAGAGTGTCAGAGAGTGATAGATAGTGATAGAGAGTGTCAGAGAGTGTCAGAGAGTGACAGAGCGTGTCTGAGAGTGTCAGTGAGTGTCAGTGAGTGTTTAGAGAGTGTCTGAGAGTGCCTGAGCGTGTCAGAGATTGTCAGAGTGTGTCAGAGAGTGATAGAGAGTGATATAGAGTGTCTGAAAGTGTCTGAGTGTGTCAGAGTGTGCCAGAGAGTGTCAGTGAGTGATGCAGAGTGTCAGAGAGTGATAGAGAGTGTCAGAAAGTGATAGAGAGTGTCAGAGAGTGATAGAGAGTGTCCGAGAGTGTCAGATACAGTCAGAGTGTGTCAGAGAGTGATAGAGAGTGATAGAGAGTGTCTGAGAGTGTCAGAGAGTGTCAGAGTGTGTCAGAGAGTGATAGAGAGTGATAGACAGTGATAGAGAGAGATAGAGAGTGTCTGAGTGTGTCAGAGTGTGTCAGAGCGTGTCAGATAGTGTCAGAGAGTGTCAGAGGGTGTCAGAGAGTGTCAGAGAATTTCAGAGAGTGTCTGCCAGTGTCAGAGATTGATAGAGAGTGTCAGAGAGTGTCAGAGAGTGATAGAGAGTTATAGAGAGTGACTGAAAGAGTCAGAGAGTGTCAGAGAGTGTCAGAGAGTGACAGAGAGTGATAGAGAGTGATAGAGAGTGTCAGACAGTGTCAGAGTGTGACAGAGAGTGTCAGAGAGTGATAGAGAGTGTCTGAGAGTGTCATCGAGTGATAGAGAGTGTCTGAGAGTGACTGAGATTGTCAAAGACTGTCAGAGTGTGTCAGAGAGTGTCAGAGAGTGATAGAGAGTGTCTGAGATTGTCATCGAGTGATAGAGAGTGTCTGAGAGTGTCAGAGAGTGATAGAGAGTGACAAATTGTGTCAGAGAGTGATAGAGAATGTCAGAGAGTTTCAGAGTGTGTCAGAGAGTGTCAGAGAGTGATAGAAAGTGTCAGAGAGTAATAGAGAGTGTCTGAGAGAGTCTGAGAGTGACAGAGAGTGTCTGAGGGTGTCAGTCAGTGTCAGAGAGTGATAGAGAGTGTCAGAGAGTGATTGAGAGTGATGGAGAGTGTCAGACAGTGTCAGAGTGTGACAGAGAGTGTCCGAGAGTGATAGAGAGTGTCTGGGAGTGTCATAGAGTGATAGAGAGTGGCTGAGAGTGTCATGGAGTGACAGAGAGTGTCTGAGAGTGTCAGCGAGTGATCGAGAGTGTCAAATTGTTTCAGAGAGTGAAAGAGAGTGTCAGAGAGTTTCAGAGTGTGTCAGAGAGTGTCAGAGAGTGAGAGAAAGTGTCAGAGAGTGATAAAGAGTGTCTGAGAGTGACTGAGAGTGACAGAGAGTGTCTGAGGGTGTCAGTCAGTGTCAGAGAGTGATAGAGAGTGTCTGAGTGTGTCAGAGATTGTCAGATTGTGTCAGAGTGTGTCAGAGAGTGATACAGAGTGATAGAGAGTGTTTGACAGTGTCAGAGAGTGTCAGAGTGTGTCAGAGAATGTCAGAGAGCGAAAGAGTGTGTCAGAGTGTGTCAGAGAGTGTCAGAGAGTGAGAATGAGTGTCAGAGAGTGATAGGGAGTGTCAGAGAGAGTGTGAGTGTGTCAGAGAGTTTCAGAGAGTGTCAGAGAGTGGGAGAGAGTGTCTGAGAGTGTCTGAGAGTGACGGAGAGTGTCTGAGAGTTCCAGTGAGTGTCAGAGAGTGATGGAGAGTGTCTGAGAGTGTTTGAGAGGGTCAGCGAGTGATAGAGTGTATCTGAGAGTGTCAGCGAGTGATAAAGAGTGATAGAGAGTGTCTGAGAATGTCAGAGAGTGTCAGAGAGTGATAGAGAGTGATAGAGAGTGTCAGTGAGTGTCAGAGAGTGTTTAGAGAGTGTCTGAGAGTGCCTGAGCGTGTCAGAGATTGTCAGAGTGTGTCAGAGAGTGATAGAGAGTGATATAGAGTGTTTGAAATTGTCTGAGTGTGTCAGAGTGTGTCAGAGAGTGTCAGTGAGTGATAGAGAGTGTCAGAAAGTGATACAGAGAGTGACAGAAAGTGATAGAGAGTGTCAGAGAGTGATAGAGAGTGTCCGAGAGTGTCAGACACAGTCAGAGTGTGTCAGAGAGTGATAGAGAGTGACAGAGAGTGTCTGAGAGTGTCAGAGAGTGTCAGAGTGTGTCAGAGAGTGATAGAGAGTGATAGACAGTGATAGAGAGAGATAGAGAGTGTCTGAGTGTGTCAGAGTGTGTCAGAGAGTGTCAGATAGTGTCAGTGAGTGTCAGAGTGTGTCAGAGAGTGATAGAGAGTGATAGACAGTGATAGAGAGTGATAGAGAGTGTCTGAGAGTGTCTGAGAGTGTCAGAGTGAGTCAGAGTGTGCCAGAGTGTGAAAGAGTGTGATGGAGAGTGTCAGAGAGTTTTATAGAGTGATAGATAGTGTCAGAGAGTGATAAGGAGTGATAGCGCGCGTCTGAGAGTGTCTGAGGGTGTCAGAGAGTGTCTGAGAGTGTCAGAGAGTATCTGCCAGTGTCAGAGAGTGATGGAGAGTGAAAGAGAGTGTCATAGAGAATCTGAGAGTGTTAGGGAGTGATAGGTAGTGTCAAAGAGGGATAGAGATTGAAAGAGAATGTCTGAGACTGTCTGAGATTATCTGAGAGTGTCAGAGAGTGTCAGAGTGTGATAGCAAGTGTCAGAGAGTGTCTGAGAGATTCAGAGAGTGATATAAAGTGTCAGAGAGTGCCTGAGAGACTCAGAGAGAGTCAGAGAGTGTCAGACAGGGATAGAGAGTGTCCGAGAGTGTCAGAGAGTGATAGAGAGTGATAGAGAGTGATAGAGAGTGATAGAGTGTGATAGAGAGTGTCTTTGAGTGTCAGAGAGTGTCAGAGAGTGACAGAGAATGTCAGAGAGTGATCGAGAGTGTCTGAGAGTGTCTGTGAGTGACAGAATGTGTCAGAGAGTGATAGAGAGTGTCAGAGATTTTCAGAGTGTGTCAGAGAGTGTCGGAGTGTGTCAGAGAGTGTCAGAGAGTAACAGAGAGGGATAGAAAGTGATAGAGAGTGTCTGAGAGTGTCAGAAAGTGCCAGAGTGTGTCAGAGAGTGATAGAGAGTGTCTGAGAGTGTCAGAGTGTGTCAGAGAGTGTCAGAGATTGATAGAGAGTGTCAGTGAGTGATAGAGAGTGTCTGGGAGTGTCAGAGATTGATAGAGAGTGTCTGAGAGTGATAGAAAGTGTCAGAGATTGTCAGAGTGTGTCAGAGAGTGTCAGAGAATGTCAGAGTGTGTCAGAGAGTAACAGAGAGTGATAGAGAGTGATAGAGAGTGTCAGAGAGTGTCAGAGACTGTCAGAGTGTGTCAGAGTTTGATAAAGAGAGAGAGAGAGTGTCTTGGAGTGTCAGAAAGTATCAGAGCGTGATAGAGAGTGATAGAAAGTGTCAGAGAGTGATAGAGAGTGTCTGAGAGTGGCAGAGAGTGATAGAGAGTGTCTGAGAGTGATAGAGGGTGTCTGAGAGTGATAGAGAGTGTCTGAGAGTGTCAGAGACTGTCAGAGAGTGATAGAGAGTGTCAGAGAGTGTCTGAGTGTGTCAGTGTGTGTCAGAGAGTGTCCGAGAGTGATACAGAGTGACAGAGAGTGTCAGAGAGTGACAGAATGTGTCATAGTGTGATAGAGAGTGTCAGAGAGTGATAGAGAGTGCCAGAGAGTGCCAGAGAGTGTCTGAGAGTGTCTGAGAGTGCCTGAGATTGTCTGAGAGTGTCAGAAAGTGATAAAAAGTGTCAGAGAGTGTCTGCGAGTGTCAGAGAGTTTCAGCGAGTGATAGAGAGTTTCAGAGAGTGCCTGAGAGTGACAGTGTGTGTCAGGCAGAGTCAGAAAGTGATATAGAGTGTCAGAGAGTGATAGAGAATGACGGAGAGCGTCTGAGAGTTTCAGAGAGTGTCAGAGAGTGACAGAGAGTGTCAGAGAGTGTCTGAGAGTGCCGCAGAGTCTCGGAGAGTGTCGGAGAGTGTCAGAGAGTGTCAGAGAGTGATAGAGAGAGAGTCAGAGAGATTCTGAGAGTGTCAGGGAGCGTCTGAGAGTGTCGGAGAGTGTCAGAGAGTGTCATAGAGTGATAGAGAGAGCCAGAGAGTGATAGAGAGTGCCAGAGAGTGCCAGAGAGTGTATGAGTGTGTCTGAGAGTGTCTGAAAGTGTCAGACAGTGTCAGAGAGTCATAGAGATTGTCAGAGAGTGATGGAGAGTGACAGAGAGTTTCAGGGAGTGTCAGAGTGTGTCAGAGAGTGTCAGACAGTGTCAGGGAATGATGGAGAGTGGTAGAGAGTGTCTGCGAGTGTCGGAAAGTGTCAGAGAGTGTCAGAGAGTGATGGAGAGTGTCAGAGATTGTCAGAGAGAGTCAGAGTGTGCCAGAGAGTGTCAGAGAGTGTCAGGGATTGATGGAGAGTGGTAGAGAGTGTCTGCAAGTGTTGGAAAGTGTCAGAGAGTGTCAGAGAGTGATAGAGAGTGTCAGAGAGTTTCACAGAGTGATAGATAGTGACAGACAGTGTCAGAGAGTGATATAGAGTGAGAGAGAGGGTCTGAGAGGGTCTGAGAGAGTCTGAGAGTGTCAGAGAGTGTCTGAGAGTGTCAGAGAGTGTCTGACAGTGTCTGAGTGTCAGAGAGTGATGGAGATTGAAAGAGAGTGTCATAGAGAATCTGAGAGTGTTAGGGAGTGATAGGGAGTGTCATAGAGGGATAGAGAGTGAAAGAGAGTGTCTGAGAGTGTCAGAGATTGTCAGACACTGTCAGAGAGTGATAGAACGTGTCTGCGACTGTCTGAGATTATCTGAGAGTGTCAGAGAGTGTCAGAGTTTGATAGAAAATTTCAGAGAGCGTCTGAGGGATTCAGAGAGTGACAGAGAGTGTCTGCGAGTGGCTGAGAGACTTTGAGAGTGTCAGAGAGTGTCTGAGAGTGATGGAGAGTGAAAGAGATTGTCATAGAGAATCTGAGAGTGTCAGCGAGTGATAGAAAGTGTCAGAGAGTGTCTGAGAGTGTCAGAGAGTGATCGAAAGTGTCTGAGAGTGTCAGAGAGTGTCAGACAGTGTCAAACAGTGTCAGAGAGTGATAGAAAATGATAGAGAGTGTCTGCGAGTGTCAGAGATTGATAGAAAGTGTCAGAGCGTGTCTGAGAGGGTCTGAGAGAGTCAGAGAGTGTCTGAGAGTGTCAGAGAGTGTCAGACAGTGATAGAGAGCGTCAGAGAGTGTCTGAGAGGGTCTGAGAGTGTCAGAGAGTGGTAGAGAGTGGTAGAGAGTGTCAGAGAGTGTCAGAGAGTGACAGAGAGTGATAGAGAGTGATAGAGAGTACCTGAGAGTGATAGAGAGTGCCAGAGAGTGTCTGAGAGTGTCAGAGAGTGATATAAAGTGTCAGAGAGTGTCTGAGAGCGTCTGAGAGTGTCAGAGAGCGTGTGAGAGTGTAAGAGAGTGTCAGAGAGTGATAGAAAGTGTCAGAGAGTGTCTGAGAGGGTCTGAGAGTGTCAGAGAGTGTCAGAGATTGTCAGAGAGTGATAGAGAGTGTCAGAGAGTGTCAGAGAGTGACAGAGAGTGGTAGAGAGTGTCAGAGAGTGTCAGAGAGTGTCAGAGAGTGATAGAGAGTGCCAGAGAGTGATAGAGAGTGCCAGAGAGTGTATGAGTGTTTCTGAGAGTGCCTGAAAGTGTCAGAGAGTGATGGAGAGTGTCAGAGAGTGTCAGAGAGAGTCAGAGTGTGCCAGAGAGTGATAGAGAGTGATAGAGAGTGTCAGAGAGTTTCATAGAGTGATAGATAGTGACAGAGAGTGTCAGAGAGTCATAGAGAGTGTCAGAGAGTGTCTGTGATTGTCCGAGAGTGTCAGAGAGTGATGGAGAGCGACAGAGAGTGTCAGGGAGTGTCAGAGTGTGTCAGAGAGTGTCAGAGAGTGTCAGGGATTGATAGAGAATGGTAGAGAGTGTCTGAGAGTGTCGGAAAGTGTCAGAGAGTGATGGAGAGTGTCAGAGAGTGTCAGAGAGAGTCAGAGTGTGCCAGAGAGTGATAGAGAGTGATAGAGAGTGTCAGAGAGTTTCATAGAGTGATAGATAGTGACAGAGAGTGTCAGAGAGTGATATAGAGTGATAGAGAGTGTCTGAGAGAGTCTGAGAGTGTCAGAGAGTGATAGAAAGTGTCAGAGAGTGTCTGAGAGGGTCTGAGAGTGTCAGAGAGTGTCTGAGAGTGTAAGAGAGAGTCAGAGAGTGATAGAAAGTGTCAGAGAGTGTCTGAGATGGTCTGAGAGTGTCAGAGAGTGTCAGAGAGTGTCAGAGAGTGGTAGAGAGTGTCAGAGAGTGACAGAGTGTGTCAGAGAGTGTCAGAGAGTGATAGAAAGTGTCAGAGAGTGTCAGAGAGTCATAGAGAGTGTCAGAGAGTGTCTGTGATTGTCAGAGAGTGTCAGAGAGTGATGGAGAGTGACAGAGAGTGTCAGGGAGTGTCAGAGTGTGTCAGAGAGTGTCAGAGAGTGTCAGGGATTGATAGAGAATGGTAGAGAGTGTCTGAGTGTCGGAAAGTGTCAGAGAGCGTCAGAGAGAGTCAGAGTGTGCCAGAGAGTGATAGAGAGTGTCAGAGAGTTTCACAGAGTGATAGATAGTGACAGAGAGTGTCAGAGAGTGATGTAGAGTGATAGAGAGTGTCTGAGAGAGTCTGAGAGTGTCAGAGAGTGATAGAAAGTGTCAGAGAGTGTCTGAGAGGGTCTGAGAGTGTCAGAGAGTGCCTGAGAGTGTCAGAGAGTGACAGAGTGTGTCAGAGAGTGATAGAGATTGCCTGAGAGTGATAGAGAGTGACAGAGAGTGTCAGAGAGTGACAGATAGTGTCAGAGTGTGATAGAGAGTGTCAGAGAGTGATAGAGAGTGCCAGAGAGTGTCTGAGAGTATCTGAGAGTGTCTGAGATTGTCTTAGATTGTCAGAAAGCGATAAAAAGTGTCAGAGAGTGTCTGCGAGTGTCAGAGAGTTTCAGCGAGTGATAGAGAGTTTCAGAGAGTGCCTGAGAGTGACAATGTGTGTCAGGCAGAGTCAGAAAGTGATATAGAGTGTCAGAGAGTGATAGAGAATGTCAGAGAGCGTCTGAGAGTTTCAGAGAGTGTCAGAGAGTGTCAGAGAGTATGTGAGAGTGTCAGAGAGTCTCGGAGATTGTCGGAGAGTGTCAGAGAGTGATAGAGAGTGATAGAGAGTGCCAGAGAGTGATAGAGAGTGCCAGAGAGTGCCAGAGAGTGCATGAGTGTGTCTGAGAGTGTCTGAAAGTGTCAGAGCGTGTCAGAGAGTCATAGAGAGTGTCAGAGAGTGTCTGTGATTGTCAGAGAGTGTCATAGAGTGATGGAGAGTGAGAGAGAGTGTGAGGGAGTGTCAGAGTGTGTCAGAGAGTGTCAGAGAGTGTCAGAGATTGATAGAGAGTGGTAGAGAGTGTCTGAGAGTGTCGGAAAGTGTCAGAGAGTGTCAGAGAGTGATGGAGAGTGTCAGAGAGTGTCAGAGAGAGTCAGAGTGTGCCAGAGAGTGATAGAGAGTGATAGAGAGTGTCAGAGAGTTTCATAGAGTGATAGATAGTGACAGAGAGTTTCAGAGAGTGATATGGAGTGATGGAGAGTGTCTGAGAGAGTCTGAGAGAGTCTGAGAGTGTCAGAGAGTGTCTGACAGTGTCAGAGAGTGATGGAGATTGAAAGAGAGTGTCATAGAGAATCTGAGAGTGTTCGGGAGTGATAGGGAGTGTCATAGTGGGATAGACAGTGAAAGAGAGTGTCTGAGAGTGTCATAGATTGTCAGACAGTGTCAGAGAGTGATAGAACGTGTCTGAGACTGTCTGAGATTATCTGAGAGTGTCAGAGAGTGTCAGAGTGTGATATAAAGTTTCAGAGAGTGTCTGAGAGATTCAGAGAGTGATAGAGAGTGTCTGAGAGTGTCTGAGAGTGTCAGAGAGTGTCTGAGAGTGTCTGAGAGTGTCTGAGAGTGAAAGAGATTGTCATGGAGTATCTGAGAGTGTTAGGGAGTGATAGGTAGTGTCATAGAGGGATAGAGAGTGAAAGTGAGTGTCTGAGAGTGTCAGAGATTGTCAGACAGTGTCAGAGAGTGATAGAAAGTGTCTGAGACTGTCTGAGAGTCTCTGCGAGTGTCAGAGAGTGTCAGAGAGTGATAGAAAGTGTCAGAGAGTGTCTGAGAGATTCAGAGAGTGTTATGAAGTGTCAGAGAGTGTCCGAGAGAGTCAGCGAGAGTCAGAGAGTGTCAGAGAGTGATAGAGAGTGTCCGAGAGTGTCAGAGAGTGATAGAGAGTGATAGAGTGTGATAGAGAGTGTCAGAGATTGTCAGAGAGTGTCAGAGAGTGTCAGACTGTGTCAGAGAGTAACAGAGAGGGATAAAGTGTGATAGAGAGTGTCTGAGAGTGTCAGAAAGTGTCAGAGAGTGTCAGAGAGTGATAGAGAGTGATATAGAGTGTCTGAGAGTGTCAGAGTTTGTCAGAGTCTGTCAGAGAGTGATCGAGAGTGTCAGTGAGTGATAGAGAGTGTCTGAGAGTGTCAGAGATGGATAGAGAGTGTCTGAGAGTGTCAGAGAGTGATAGAGAGTGTCAGAGAGTGATAGGAAGTGTCAGAGATTGTCAGAGTGTGTCTGAGAGTGTTAGAGAATGTCAGAGTGTGTCAGAGAGTAACAGAGAGTGATAGAGAGTGTCAGAGAGTGTCCGAGACTGTCAGAGTGTGTCAGAGTTTGATAGAGAGTGAGAGAGAGTGTCTGAGAGTGTCAGAAAGTGTCAGAGTGTGTCAGAGAGTGATAGAGAGTGATATGAAGTGTCAGAGAGTGATAGAGAGTGTCAGAGAGTGATGGAGAGTGTCTGAGAGTGTTGGAGAGTGTGTGAGAGTGATAGAGAGTGTCTGAGAGTGTCAGACACTGTCAGAGAGTGATAGAGAGTGATAGAGCGTGTCAGAGAGTGTCAGAGAGTGTCAGAGAGTGATAGAGAGTGATAACGAGTGTCTGAGAGTGTCAGAGAGTGTCAGAGAGTGTCAGGGATTGATGGAGAGTGGTAGAGAGTGTCTGCAAGTGTTGGAAAGTGTCAGAGAGTGTCAGAGAGTGATAGAGAGTGTCAGAGAGTTTCACAGAGTGATAGATAGTGACAGACAGTGTCAGAGAGTGATATAGAGTGAGAGAGAGGGTCTGAGAGGGTCTGAGAGAGTCTGAGAGTGTCAGAGAGTGTCTGAGAGTGTCAGAGAGTGTCTGACAGTGTCTGAGTGTCAGAGAGTGATGGAGATTGAAAGAGAGTGTCATAGAGAATCTGAGAGTGTTAGGGAGTGATAGGGAGTGTCATAGAGGGATAGAGAGTGAAAGAGAGTGTCTGAGAGTGTCAGAGATTGTCAGACACTGTCAGAGAGTGATAGAACGTGTCTGCGACTGTCTGAGATTATCTGAGAGTGTCAGAGAGTGTCAGAGTTTGATAGAAAATTTCAGAGAGCGTCTGAGGGATTCAGAGAGTGACAGAGAGTGTCTGCGAGTGGCTGAGAGACTTTGAGAGTGTCAGAGAGTGTCTGAGAGTGTCTGAGAGTGATGGAGAGTGAAAGAGATTGTCATAGAGAATCTGAGAGTGTAAGGGAGTGATAGGGTGTGTCATAGAGGGATAGAGAGTGTCTGAGACTGTCTGAGTGTCTCTGAGAGTGTCAGAGAGTGTCAGCGAGTGATAGAAAGTGTCAGAGAGTGTCTGAGAGTGTCAGAGAGTGATCGAAAGTGTCTGAGAGTGTCAGAGAGTGTCAGACAGTGTCAAACAGTGTCAGAGAGTGATAGAAAATGATAGAGAGTGTCTGCGAGTGTCAGAGATTGATAGAAAGTGTCAGAGCGTGTCTGAGAGGGTCTGAGAGAGTCAGAGAGTGTCTGAGAGTGTCAGAGAGTGTCAGACAGTGATAGAGAACGTCAGAGAGTGTCTGAGAGGGTCTGAGAGTGTCAGAGAGTGGTAGAGAGTGGTAGAGAGTGTCAGAGAGTGTCAGAGAGTGACAGAGAGTGATAGAGAGTGATAGAGAGTACCTGAGAGTGATAGAGAGTGCCAGAGAGTGTCTGAGAGTGTCAGAGAGTGATATAAAGTGTCAGAGAGTGTCTGAGAGCGTCTGAGAGTGTCAGAGAGCGTGTGAGAGTGTAAGAGAGTGTCAGAGAGTGATAGAAAGTGTCAGAGAGTGTCTGAGAGGGTCTGAGAGTGTCAGAGAGTGTCAGAGATTGTCAGAGAGTGATAGAGAGTGTCAGAGAGTGTCAGAGAGTGACAGAGAGTGGTAGAGAGTGTCAGAGAGTGTCAGAGAGTGTCAGAGAGTGATAGAGAGTGCCAGAGAGTGATAGAGAGTGCCAGAGAGTGTATGAGTGTTTCTGAGAGTGCCTGAAAGTGTCAGAGAGTGATGGAGAGTGTCAGAGAGTGTCAGAGAGAGTCAGAGTGTGCCAGAGAGTGATAGAGAGTGATAGAGAGTGTCAGAGAGTTTCATAGAGTGATAGATAGTGACAGAGAGTGTCAGAGAGTCATAGAGAGTGTCAGAGAGTGTCTGTGATTGTCCGAGAGTGTCAGAGAGTGATGGAGAGCGACAGAGAGTGTCAGGGAGTGTCAGAGTGTGTCAGAGAGTGTCAGAGAGTGTCAGGGATTGATAGAGAATGGTAGAGAGTGTCTGAGAGTGTCGGAAAGTGTCAGAGAGTGATGGAGAGTGTCAGAGAGTGTCAGAGAGAGTCAGAGTGTGCCAGAGAGTGATAGAGAGTGTTAGAGAGTGTCAGAGAGTTTCATAGAGTGATAGATAGTGACAGAGAGTGTCAGAGAGTGATATAGAGTGATAGAGAGTGTCTGAGAGAGTCTGAGAGTGTCAGAGAGTGATAGAAAGTGTCAGAGAGTGTCTGAGAGGGTCTGAGAGTGTCAGAGAGTGTCTGAGAGTGTAAGAGAGAGTCAGAGAGTGATAGAAAGTGTCAGAGAGTGTCTGAGATGGTCTGAGAGTGTCAGAGAGTGTCAGAGAGTGTCAGAGAGTGGTAGAGAGTGTCAGAGAGTGACAGAGTGTGTCAGAGAGTGTCAGAGAGTGATAGAAAGTGTCAGAGAGTGTCAGAGAGTCATAGAGAGTGTCAGAGAGTGTCTGTGATTGTCAGAGAGTGTCAGAGAGTGATGGAGAGTGACAGAGAGTGTCAGGGATTGATAGAGAATGGTAGAGAGTGTCTGAGTGTCGGAAAGTGTCAGAGAGCGTCAGAGAGAGTCAGAGTGTGCCAGAGAGTGATAGAGAGTGTCAGAGAGTTTCACAGAGTGATAGATAGTGACAGAGAGTGTCAGAGAGTGATGTAGAGTGATAGAGAGTGTCTGAGAGAGTCTGAGAGTGTCAGAGAGTGATAGAAAGTGTCAGAGAGTGTCTGAGAGGGTCTGAGAGTGTCAGAGAGTGCCTGAGAGTGTCAGAGAGTGACAGAGTGTGTCAGAGAGTGATAGAGATTGCCTGAGAGTGATAGAGAGTGACAGAGAGTGTCAGAGAGTGACAGATAGTGTCAGAGTGTGATAGAGAGTGTCAGAGAGTGATAGAGAGTGCCAGAGAGTGTCTGAGAGTATCTGAGAGTGTCTGAGATTGTCTTAGATTGTCAGAAAGCGATAAAAAGTGTCAGAGAGTGTCTGCGAGTGTCAGAGAGTTTCAGCGAGTGATAGATAGTTTCAGAGAGTGCCTGAGAGTGACAATGTGTGTCAGGCAGAGTCAGAAAGTGATATAGAGTGTCAGAGAGTGATAGAGAATGTCAGAGAGCGTCTGAGAGTTTCAGAGAGTGTCAGAGAGTGTCAGAGAGTATGTGAGAGTGTCAGAGAGTCTCGGAGATTGTCGGAGAGTGTCAGAGAGTGATAGAGAGTGATAGAGAGTGCCAGAGAGTGATAGAGAGTGCCAGAGAGTGCCAGAGAGTGCATGAGTGTGTCTGAGAGTGTCTGAAAGTGTCAGAGCGTGTCAGAGAGTCATAGAGAGTGTCAGAGAGTGTCTGTGATTGTCAGAGAGTGTCATAGAGTGATGGAGAGTGAGAGAGAGTGTGAGGGAGTGTCAGAGTGTGTCAGAGAGTGTCAGAGAGTGTCAGAGATTGATATAGAGTGGTAGAGAGTGTCTGAGAGTGTCGGAAAGTGTCAGAGAGTGTCAGAGAGTGATGGAGAGTGTCAGAGAGTGTCAGAGAGAGTCAGAGTGTGCCAGAGAGTGATAGAGAGTGATAGAGAGTGTCAGAGAGTTTCATAGAGTGATAGATAGTGACAGAGAGTTTCAGAGAGTGATATGGAGTGATGGAGAGTGTCTGAGAGAGTCTGAGAGAGTCTGAGAGTGTCAGAGAGTGTCTGACAGTGTCAGAGAGTGATGGAGATTGAAAGAGAGTGTCATAGAGAATCTGAGAGTGTTCGGGAGTGATAGGGAGTGTCATAGTGGGATAGACAGTGAAAGAGAGTGTCTGAGAGTGTCATAGATTGTCAGACAGTGTCAGAGAGTGATAGAACGTGTCTGAGACTGTCTGAGATTATCTGAGAGTGTCAGAGAGTGTCAGAGTGTGATATAAAGTTTCAGAGAGTGTCTGAGAGATTCAGAGAGTGATAGAGAGTGTCTGAGAGTGTCTGAGAGTGTCTGAGAGTGTCTGAGAGTGATGGAGAGTGAAAGAGATTGTCATGGAGTATCTGAGAGTGTTAGGGAGTGATAGGTAGTGTCATAGAGGGATAGAGAGTGAAAGTGAGTGTCTGAGAGTGTCAGAGATTGTCAGACAGTGTCAGAGAGTGATAGAAAGTGTCTGAGACTGTCTGAGAGTCTCTGCGAGTGTCAGAGAGTGTCAGAGAGTGATAGAAAGTGTCAGAGAGTGTCTGAGAGATTCAGAGAGTGTTATGAAGTGTCAGAGAGTGTCCGAGAGAGTCAGCGAGAGTCAGAGAGTGTCAGAGAGTGATAGAGAGTGTCCGAGAGTGTCAGAGAGTGATAGAGAGTGATAGAGTGTGATAGAGAGTGTCAGAGATTGTCAGAGAGTGTCAGAGAGTGTCAGACTGTGTCAGAGAGTAACAGAGAGGGATAAAGTGTGATAGAGAGTGTCTGAGAGTGTCAGAAAGTGTCAGAGAGTGTCAGAGAGTGATAGAGAGTGATATAGAGTGTCTGAGAGTGTCAGAGTTTGTCAGAGTCTGTCAGAGAGTGATCGAGAGTGTCAGTGAGTGATAGAGAGTGTCTGAGAGTGTCAGAGATGGATAGAGAGTGTCTGAGAGTGTCAGAGAGTGATAGAGAGTGTCAGAGAGTGATAGGAAGTGTCAGAGATTGTCAGAGTGTGTCTGAGAGTGTTAGAGAATGTCAGAGTGTGTCAGAGAGTAACAGAGAGTGATAGAGAGTGTCAGAGAGTGTCCGAGACTGTCAGAGTGTGTCAGAGTTTGATAGAGAGTGAGAGAGAGTGTCTGAGAGTGTCAGAAAGTGTCAGAGTGTGTCAGAGAGTGATAGAGAGTGATATGAAGTGTCAGAGAGTGATAGAGAGTGTCAGAGAGTGATGGAGAGTGTCTGAGAGTGTCTGAGAGTGTTGGAGAGTGTGTGAGAGTGATAGAGAGTGTCTGAGAGTGTCAGACACTGTCAGAGAGTGATAGAGAGTGATAGAGCGTGTCAGAGAGTGTCAGAGAGTGTCAGAGAGTGTCAGAGAGTGTCAGAGAGTGATAGAGAGTGATAGCGAGTGTCTGAGAGTGTCAGAGAGTGTCAGAGTGTGTCAGAGAGTGTCAGAGAGTGATGGAGAGTGTCTGAGAGTGTCATAGAGTGATAGAGAGTGGCTGAGAGTGTCAGAGAGTGATAGAGAGTGTCAAATTGTGTCAGAGAGTGAAAGAGAGTGATACAGAGTGTCAGAGAGTTTCAGACTGTGTCAGAGAGTGCCAGAGAGTGATAAAAAGTGTCAGAGAGTGATAGAGAGTGCCTGAGAGTGTCTGATAGTGACAGAGAGTGTCACAGAGTGATAGAGAGTGTCTGAGAGTGTCAGAGAGTGACAGAGCGTGTCTGAGAGTGTCAGTGAGTGTCAGAGAGTGTTTAGAGAGTGTCTGAGAGTGTCTGAGAGTGTCAGAGATTGTCAGAGTGTGTCAGAGAGTGATAGTGAGTGATAGAGAGTGTCTGAGAGTGTCAGAGTGTGTCAGAGAGTGTCAGTGAGTGATAGAGAGTGTCAGAGAGCGATAGAGAGTGTCTGAGAGTGTCAAATAGTGATAGAGAGTGTCAGAGAGCGATAGAGAGTGTCAGAGACAGTCAGAGTGTGTCAGAGAGTGATAGAGAGTGATAGAGAGTGTCTGAGAGTGTCAGAGAGTGTCAGAGAGTGTCAGAGTGTGTCAGAGAGTGATAGAGAGTGATAGATAGTGATAGACAGTGATAGAGTGTCTGAGTGTGTCAGAGATTGTCAGACAGTGTCAGAGAGTGATAGAAAGTGTCTGAGATTGTCTGAGATTATCTGAGAGTGTCTAAGAGTGTCAGAGTGTGATAGAAAGTGTCAGAGGGTGTCTGAGAGATTGAGAGAGTGATATAAAGTGTCAGAGAGTGATAGAGAGTGTCTGAGAGTGTCAGAGAGTGATAGAGAGTGTCTGAGAGTTTCAGACAATGTCACAGAGTGATAGAGAGTGTCTGAGAGTGATAGAGAGAGTCTGAGAGTGATAGAGAGTGTCTTTGAGTGTCAGAGAGTGTCAGAGAGTGATAGAGAATGTCAGAGAGTGATCGAGAGTGTCTGAGAGTGTCTGTGAGTGACAGAGCATGTCAGAGAGTGATAGAGAGTGTCAGAGATTGTCAGAGTGTGTCAGAGAGAGTCAGAGAGTGTCATGAGTGTGTCAGAGAGTAACAGAGAGGGATATAGAGTGATAGAGTGTGTCTGAGAGTGTCAGAAAGTGTCACAGTGTGTCAGAGAGTGATAGAGAGTGATAGAGAGTGTCTGAGAGTGTCAGAGATTGATAGAGAGTTTCTGAGAGTGTCAGAGTGTGTCAGAGAGCAACAGAGAGTGACAGAGAGTGATAGAGAGTGTCAGAGAATGTCAGAGACTGTCAGAGTGTGTCAGAGAGTAACAGAGAGTGATAGAGAGTGATAGAGAGTGTCAGAGAGTGTCAGAGACTGTCAGAGTGTGTCAGAGTTTTATAGAGAGTGAGAGAGAGTGTCTGAGAGTGTCAGAAAGTGTCAGAGTGTGTCAGAGAGTGAGAGAGAGTGATAGAAAGTGTCAGAGAGTGACAGAGAGTGTCAGAGAGTGATAGAGAGCGTCTGAGAGTTTCAGAGAATTTCAGAGAGTGATAGAGAGTGTCTGAGAGTGATGGAGAGTGTCTGAGAGTGATAGAGAGTGTCTGAGATTGTCAGAGAGTATCAGAGAGTGTCAGAGAGTGATAGAGAGTGATAGCGAGTGTCTGAGAGTGTCAGAGAGTGTCAGAGTGTGTCAGAGAGTGTCAGAGAGTGATAGAGAGTGTCTGAGAGTGTCATCGAGTGATAGAGAGTGGCTGAGAGTGTCAGAGAGTGTTAGAGAGTGTCAAATTGTGTCAGAGAGTGAAAGAGAGTGCTAGAGAGTGTCAGAGAGTTTCAGAGTGTGTCAGAGAGTGTCAGAGAGTGATAGAAAGTGTCAGAGAGTGATAGAGAGTGCCTGAGAGTGTCTGAGAGTGACAGAGAGTGTCTGAGGGTGTCAGAGTGTGTCAGAGCGTGATAGAGAGTGATAGACAGTGATCGAGAGTGATGGAGAGTGTCTGAGTGTGTCAGAGAGTGTCAGATCGTGTCATAGAGTGTCAGAGTGAGTCAGAGTATGCCAGAGAGTGATAGAGAGTGATAGATAGTGACAGAGAGTGATATAGATTGATAGAGAGTGTCTGAGAGTGAGAGAGTCAGAGAGAGTCTGAGAGTGTCAGAGAGTGTCTGACAGTGTCAGAGAGTGATGGAGAGTGAAAGAGAGTGTCATAGAGAATCTGAGAGTGTTAGGGAGTGATAGGGAGTGTCATAGAGGGATAGGGAGTGAAAGTGAGTGTATGAGAGTGTCAGAGATTGTCAGACAGTGTCAGAGAGTGATAGAAAGTGTCTGAGATTGTCTGAGATTATCTGAGAGTGTCAGAGAGTGTCAGAGTGTGATAGAAAGTGTCAGAGGGTGTCTGAGAGATTGAGAGAGTGATATAAAGTGTCAGAGAGTGATAGAGAGTGTCTGAGAGTTTCAGAGAATGTCAGAGAGTGATAGAGAGTGTCTGAGAGTGATAGAGAGTGTCTGAGAGTGATAGAGAGTGTCTGAGTGTGTCAGAGACTGTCAGAGAGTGACAGAGAGAGATAGAGTGTGATAGAGAGTGTCTTTGAGTGTCAGAGAGTGTCAGAGAGTGATAGAGAATGTCAGAGAGTGATCGAGAGTGTCTGAGAGTGTCTGTGAGTGACAGAGTATGTCAGAGAGTGATAGAGAGTGTCAGAGATTGTCAGAGTGTGTCAGAGAGAGTCTGAGAGTGTCATGAGTGTGTCAGAGAGTAACAGAGAGGGATATGGAGTGATAGAGTGTGTCTGAGAGTGTCAGAAAGTGTCACAGTGTGTCAGAGAGTGATAGAGAGTGATAGAGAGTGTCTGAGAGTGTCAGAGATTGATAGAGAGTTTCTGAGAGTGTCAGAGTGTGTCAGAGAGCAACAGAGAGTGACAGAGAGTGATAGAGAGTGTCAGAGAATGTCAGAGACTGTCAGAGTGTGTCAGAGAGTAACAGAGAGTGATAGAGAGTGATAGAGAGTGTCAGAGAGTGTCAGAGACTGTCAGAGTGAGTCCGAGTTGTATCGAGAGTGAGAGAGAGTGTCTGAGAGTGTCAGAAAGTGTCACAGTGTGTCAGAGAGTGATAGAGAGTGATAGAAAGTGTCAGAGAGTGACAGAGAGTGTCAGAGAGTGATAGAGAGCGTCTGAGAGTTTCAGAGAGTGTCAGAGAGTGATAGAGAGTGTCTGAGAGTGATGGAGAGTGTCTGAGAGTGATAGAGAGTGTCTGAGATTGTCAGAGAGTGTCAGAGAGTGATAGAGAGTGATAGCGAGTGTCTGAGAGTGTCAGAGAGTGTCAGAGTGTGTCAAATTGTGTCAGAGAGTGAAAGAGAGTGCTAGAGAGTGTCAGAGAGTTTCAGATTGTGTCAGAGAGTGTCAGAGAGTGATAGAAAGTGTCAGAGAGTGATAGAGAGTGCCTGAGAGTGTCTGAGAGTGACAGAGAGTGTCTGAGGGTGTCAGTCAGTGTCAGAGAAAGATAGTGAGTGTCTGAGATAGTCAGAGATTGTCAGATTGTGTCAGAGTGTGTCAGAGAGTGATGGAGAGTGCCTGAGAGTGTCTGAGAGTGACAGAGAGTGTCTGAGGGTGTCAGTCAGTGTCAGAGAAAGATAGTGAGTGTCTGAGATAGTCAGAGATTGTCAGATTGTGTCAGAGTGTGTCAGAGAGTGATGGAGAGTGATAGAGAGTGTCTGACAGTGTCAGAGAGTGTCAGAGTGTGTCAGAGAATGTCAGAGAGCGATGGAGTGTGTCAGAGTGTGTCAGAGAGTGTCAGAGAGTGTCAGAGAGTGATAGAGAGTGTCAGAGAGAGTGTGAGTGTGTCAGAGAGTTTCAGAGAGTTTCAGAGAGTGAGCGAGAGTGTCTGAGAGTGTCTGAGAGAGACAGAGAGTGTCTGAGAGTTTTAGTGAATGTCAGAGAGTGATAGAGAGTGTCTGAGAGTGTCAGCGAGTGATAGAGAGTGTCTGAGAGTGTCTGAGAGTGTCAGAGAGTGACAGAGCGTGTTTGAGAGTGTCATTGAGTGATAGAGAGTGTTTAGAGAGTGTCTGAGAGTGTCAGAGAGTGTCAGTGAGTGATAGAGAGTGATAGAGATTGTCTGAGAGTTTTAGTGAGTGTCAGAGAGTGATAGAGAGTGTCTGAGAGTGTCAGAGATTGCCTGAGAGTTTTAGTGAGTGTCAGAGAGTGATAGAGAGTGTCTGAGAGTGTCAGCGAGTGATAGAGAGTGTCTGAGAGTGTCTGAGAGTGTCACAGAGTGATAGTGAGTGATAGAGAGTGTCTGAGATTGTCAGAGTGTGTCAGAGAGTGTCAGTGAGTGATAGAGAGTGTCAGAGAGCGATAGAGAGTGTCTGAGAGTGTCAAAATAGTGATAGAGAGTGTCAGAGAGTGACAGAGAGTGTCAGAGAGTGTCAGAGACAGTCAGAGTGTGTCAGAGAGTGATAGAGAGTGATAGAGAGTGTCTGAGAGTGTCTGAGAGTGTCAGAGAGTGTCAGAGTGTGTCAGAGAGTGATAGAGAGTGATAGAGAGTGATAGACAGTGACACAGAGTGATAGAGAGTGTCAGAGAGTGTCAGAAAGTGTCAGAGAGTGTCAGAGAGTGTCAGAGTGTGTCAGAGAGTGATAGAGAGTGATAGAGAGTGATAGACAGTGACACAGAGTGATAGAGAGTGTCTGAGTGTGTCAGAGTGTGTCAGAGAGTGTCAGATCGTGTCAGAGAGTGTCAGAGTGAGTCAGAGTGTGCCAGAGAGTGATAGAGAGTGATGGAGAGTGTCAGAGAGTTTCAAAGAGTGATCGATAGTGACAGAGAGTGATATAGATTGATAGAGAGTGTCTGAGAGTGAGAGAGTCAGAGAGAGTCTGAGAGTGTCAGAGAGTGTCTGACAGTGTCAGAGAGTGATGGAGAGTGAAAGAGAGTGTCTGAGAGTGTCAGAGATTGTCAGACAGTGTCTGAGGGTGTCAGTCAGTGTCAGAGAAAGATAGAGAGTGTCTGAGATAGTCAGAGATTGTCAGATTGTGTCAGAGTGTGTCAGAGAGTGATGGAGAGTGATGGAGAGTGTCTGACAGTGTCAGAGAGTGTCAGAGTGTGTCAGAGAATGTCAGAGAGCGATAGAGTGTGTCAGAGTGTGTCAGAGAGTGTCAGAGAGTGTCAGAGAGTGATAGAGAGTGTCAGAGAGAGTGTGAGTGTGTCAGAGAGTTTCAGAGAGTTTCAGAGAGTGAGTGAGAGTGTCTGAGAGTGTCTGAGAGAGACAGAGAGTGTCTGAGAGTTTTAGTGAATGTCAGAGAGTGATAGAGAGTGTCTGAGAGTGTCAGCGAGTGATAGAGTGTGTCTGAGAGTGTCTGAGAGTGTCAGTGTGTGATAGAGAGTGATAGAGAGTGTCTGAGAATGTCAGAGAGTGTCACAGAGTGATAGAGAGTGTCTGAGAGTGTCAGAGAGTGACAGAGCGTGTTTGAGAGTGTCATTGAGTGATAGAGAGTGTTTAGAGAGTGTCTGAGAGTGTCAGAGAGTGTCAGTGAGTGATAGAGAGTGATAGAGATTGTCTGAGAGTTTTAGTGAGTGTCAGAGAGTGATAGAGAGTGTCTGAGAGTGTCAGAGATTGCCTGAGAGTTTTAGTGAGTGTCAGAGAGTGATAGAGAGTGTCTGAGAGTGTCAGCGAGTGATAGAGAGTGTCTGAGAGTGTCTGAGAGTGTCACAGAGTGATAGTGAGTGATAGAGAGTGTCTGAGATTGTCAGAGTGTGTCAGAGAGTGTCAGTGAGTGATAGAGAGTGTCAGAGAGCGATAGAGAGTGTCTGAGAGTGTCAAAATAGTGATAGAGAGTGTCAGAGAGTGACAGAGAGTGTCAGAGAGTGTCAGAGACAGTCAGAGTGTGTCAGAGAGTGATAGAGAGTGATAGAGAGTGTCTGAGAGTGTCTGAGAGTGTCAGAGAGTGTCAGAGTGTGTCAGAGAGTGATAGAGAGTGATAGACAGTGACACAGAGTGATAGAGAGTGTCAGAGAGTGTCAGAGCGTGTCAGAGAGTGTCAGAGAGTGTCAGAGTGTGTCAGAGAGTGATAGAGAGTGATAGAGAGTGATAGACAGTGACACAGAGTGATAGAGAGTGTCTGAGTGTGTCAGAGTGTGTCAGAGAGTGTCAGATCGTGTCAGAGAGTGTCAGAGTGAGTCAGAGTGTGCCAGAGAGTGATAGAGAGTGATGGAGAGTGTCAGAGAGTTTCAAAGAGTGATCGATAGTGACAGAGAGTGATATAGATTGATAGAGAGTGTCTGAGAGTGAGAGAGTCAGAGAGAGTCTGAGAGTGTCAGAGAGTGTCTGACAGTGTCAGAGAGTGATGGAGAGTTAAAGAGAGTGTCTGAGAGTGTCAGAGATTGTCAGACAGTGTCAGAGAGTGATAGAAAGTGTCTGAGATTGTCTGAGATTATCTGAGAGTGTCAGAGAGTGTCAGAGTGTGATAGAAAGTGTCAGAGGGTGTCTGAGAGATTCAGAGAGTGATATAAAGTGTCAGAGAGTGATAGAGAGTGTCTGAGTGTGTCAGAGAGTGATAGAGAGTGTCTGAGAGTTTCAGAGAATGTCAGAGATTGATAGAGAGTTTCTGAGAGTGTCAGAGTGTGTCAGAGAGCAACAGAGAGTGACAGAGAGTGATAGAGAGTGTCAGAGAATGTCAGAGACTGTCAGAGTGTGTCAGAGAGTAACAGAGAGTGATAGAGAGTGATAGAGAGTGTCAGAGAGTGTCAGAGACTGTCAGAGTGTGTCAGAGTTTTATAGAGAGTGAGAGAGAGTGTCTGAGAGTGCCAGAAAGTGTCAGAGTGTGTCAGCGAGTGATAGAGAGTGATAGAAAGTGTCAGAGAGTGACAGAGAGTGTCAGAGAGTGATAGAGAGAGTCAGAGAGTTTCAGAGAATGTCAGAGAGTGATAGAGAGCGTCTGAGAGTGATGGAGATTGTCAGAGAGTGTCAGAGAGTGTCAGAGAGTGATCGAGAGTGATAGCGAGTGCCTGAGAGTGTCAGAGAGTGTCAGAGTGTGTCAGAGAGTGTCAGAGAGTGATAGAGAGTGTCTGAGAATGTCATCGAGTGATAGAGAGTGGCTGAGAGTGTCAGAGAGTGATAGAGAGTGTCAAATTGTGTCAGAGAGTGAAAGAGAGTGCTAGAGAGTGTCAGAGAGTTTCAGAGTGTGTCAGAGAGTGTCAGAGAGTGATAGAAAGTGTCAGAGAGTGGTAGAGAGTGTCTGAGAGTGACAGAGAGTGTCTGAGGTTGTCAGTCAGTGTCAGAGAAAGATAGAGAGTGTCTGAGATAGTCAGAGATTGTCAGATTGTGTCAGAGTGTGTCAGAGAGTGATGGAGAGTGATAGAGAGTGTCTGACAGTGTCAGAGAGTGTCAGAGTGTGTCAGAGAATGTCAGAGAGCGATAGAGTGTGTCAGAGTGTGTCAGAGAGTGTCAGAGAGTGTCAGAGAGTGATAGAGAGTGTCAGAGAGAGTGTGAGTGTGTCAGAGAGTTTCAGAGAGTTTCAGAGAGTGAGCGAGAGTGTCTGAGAGTGTCTGAGAGAGACAGAGAGTGTCTGAGAGTTTTAGTGAATGTCAGAGAGTGATAGAGAGTGTCTGAGAGTGTCAGCGAGTGATAGAGAGTGTCTGAGAGTGTCTGAGAGTGTCAGAGAGTGACAGAGCGTGTTTGAGAGTGTCATTGAGTGATAGAGAGTGTTTAGAGAGTGTCTGAGAGTGTCAGAGAGTGTCAGTGAGTGATAGAGAGTGATAGAGATTGTCTGAGAGTTTTAGTGAGTGTCAGAGAGTGATAGAGAGTGTCTGAGAGTGTCAGAGATTGCCTGAGAGTTTTAGTGAGTGTCAGAGAGTGATAGAGAGTGTCTGAGAGTGTCAGCGAGTGATAGAGAGTGTCTGAGAGTGTCTGAGAGTGTCACAGAGTGATAGTGAGTGATAGAGAGTGTCTGAGATTGTCAGAGTGTGTCAGAGAGTGTCAGTGAGTGATAGAGAGTGTCAGAGAGCGATAGAGAGTGTCTGAGAGTGTCAAAATAGTGATAGAGAGTGTCAGAGAGTGACAGAGAGTGTCAGAGAGTGTCAGAGACAGTCAGAGTGTGTCAGAGAGTGATAGAGAGTGATAGAGAGTGTCTGAGAGTGTCTGAGAGTGTCAGAGAGTGTCAGAGTGTGTCAGAGAGTGATAGAGAGTGATAGAGAGTGATAGACAGTGACACAGAGTGATAGAGAGTGTCAGAGAGTGTCAGAGCGTGTCAGAGAGTGTCAGAGAGTGTCAGAGTGTGTCAGAGAGTGATAGAGAGTGATAGAGAGTGATAGACAGTGACACAGAGTGATAGAGAGTGTCTGAGTGTGTCAGAGTGTGTCAGAGAGTGTCAGATCGTGTCAGAGAGTGTCAGAGTGAGTCAGAGTGTGCCAGAGAGTGATAGAGAGTGATGGAGAGTGTCAGAGAGTTTCAAAGAGTGATCGATAGTGACAGAGAGTGATATAGATTGATAGAGAGTGTCTGAGAGTGAGAGAGTCAGAGAGAGTCTGAGAGTGTCAGAGAGTGTCTGACAGTGTCAGAGAGTGATGGAGAGTGAAAGAGAGTGTCTGAGAGTGTCAGAGATTGTCAGACAGTGTCTGAGGGTGTCAGTCAGTGTCAGAGAAAGATAGAGAGTGTCTGAGATAGTCAGAGATTGTCAGATTGTGTCAGAGTGTGTCAGAGAGTGATGGAGAGTGATGGAGAGTGTCTGACAGTGTCAGAGAGTGTCAGAGTGTGTCAGAGAATGTCAGAGAGCGATAGAGTGTGTCAGAGTGTGTCAGAGAGTGTCAGAGAGTGTCAGAGAGTGATAGAGAGTGTCAGAGAGAGTGTGAGTGTGTCAGAGAGTTTCAGAGAGTTTCAGAGAGTGAGCGAGAGTGTCTGAGAGTGTCTGAGAGAGACAGAGAGTGTCTGAGAGTTTTAGTGAATGTCAGAGAGTGATAGAGAGTGTCTGAGAGTGTCAGCGAGTGATAGAGAGTGTCTGAGAGTGTCTGAGAGTGTCAGTGTGTGATAGAGAGTGATAGAGAGTGTCTGAGAATGTCAGAGAGTGTCACATAGTGATAGAGAGTGTCTGAGAGTGTCAGAGAGTGACAGAGCGTGTTTGAGAGTGTCATTGAGTGATAGAGAGTGTTTAGAGAGTGTCTGAGAGTGTCAGAGAGTGTCAGTGAGTGATAGAGAGTGATAGAGATTGTCTGAGAGTTTTAGTGAGTGTCAGAGAGTGATAGAGAGTGTCTGAGAGTGATAGAGAGAGTCAGAGAGTTTCAGAGAATGTCAGAGAGTGATAGAGAGAGTCAGAGAGTTTCAGAGAATGTCAGAGAGTGATAGAGAGTGTCTGAGAGTGATGGAGATTGTCAGAGAGTGTCAGAGAGTGATCGAGAGTGATAGCGAGTGCCTGAGAGTGTCAGAGAGTGTCAGAGTGTGTCAGAGTGTGTCAGAGAGTGTCAGAGAGTGATAGAGAGTGTCTGAGAATGTCATCGAGTGATAGAGAGTGGCTGAGAGTGTCAGAGAGTGATAGAGAGTGTCAAATTGTGTCAGAGAGTGAAAGAGAGTGCTAGAGAGTGTCAGAGAGTTTCAGAGTGTGTCAGAGAGTGTCAGAGAGTGATAGAAAGTGTCAGAGAGTGGTAGAGAGTGTCTGAGAGTGACAGAGAGTGTCTGAGGTTGTCAGTCAGTGTCAGAGAAAGATAGAGAGTGTCTGAGATAGTCAGAGATTGTCAGATTGTGTCAGAGTGTGTCAGAGATTGATGGAGAGTGATAGAGAGTGTCTGACAGTGTCAGAGAGTGTCAGAGTGTGTCAGAGAATGTCAGAGAGCGATAGAGTGTGTCAGAGTGTGTCAGAGAGTGTCAGAGAGTGATAGAGAGTGTCAGAGAGAGTGTGAGTGTGTCAGAGAGTTTCAGAGAGTGTCAGAGAGTGAGCGAGAGTGTCTGAGAGTGTCTGAGAGAGACAGAGAGTGTCTGAGAGTTTTAGTGAGGGTCAGAGAGTGATAGAGAGTGTCTGAGAGTGTCAGCGAGTGATAGAGAGTCTCTGAGAGTGTCTGAGAGTGTCAGTGAGTGATAGAGAGTGATAGAGAGTGTCTGAGAATGTCAGAGAGTGTCACAGAGTGATAGAGAGTGTCTGAGAGTGTCAGAGAGTGACAGAGCGTGTTTGAGAGTGTCATTGAGAGTCAGAGAGTGTTTAGAGAGTGTCTGAGAGTGTCTGAGAGTGTCAGAGATTGTCTGAGAGTTTTAGTGAGTGTCAGAGAGTGATAGATAGTGTCTGAGAGTGTCAGCGAGTGATAGAGAGTGTCTGAGAGTGTCTGAGAGTGTCAGAGATTGATAGTGAGTGATAGAGAGTGTCTGAGAGTGTCAGAGTGTGTCAGAGAGTGTCAGTGAGTGATAGAGAGTGTCAGAGAGAGATAGAGAGTGTCTGAGAGTGTCAAATAGTGATAGAGAGTTTCAGAGAGTGATAGAGAGTGATGGAGAGTGTCAGAGAGTTTCAAAGAGTGATCGATAGTGACAGAGAGTGATATAGATTGATAGAGAGTGTCTGAGAGTGAGAGAGTCAGAGAGAGTCTGAGAGTGTCAGAGAGTGTCTGACAGTGTCAGAGAGTGATGGTGAGTGAAATAGAGTGTCTGAGAGTGTCAGAGATTGTCAGACAGTGTCTGAGGGTGTCAGTCAGTGTCAGAGAAAGATAGAGAGTGTCTGAGATAGTCAGAGATTGTCAGATTGTGTCAGAGTGTGTCAGAGAGTGATGGAGAGTGATAGAGAGTGTCTGACAGTGTCTGAGAATGTCAGAGAGTGTCACAGAGTGAAAGAGAGTGTCTGAGAGTGTCAGAGAGTGACAGAGCGTGTTTGAGAGTGTCATTGAGTGATAGAGAGTGTTTAGAGAGTGTCTGAGAGTGTCAGAGAGTGTCAGTGAGTGATAGAGAGTGATAGAGATTGTCTGAGAGTTTTAGTGAGTGTCAGAGAGTGATAGAGAGTGTCTGAGAGTGTCAGAGATTGCCTGAGAGTTTTAGTGAGTGTCAGAGAGTGATAGAGAGTGTCTGAGAGTGTCAGCGAGTGATAGAGAGTGTCTGAGAGTGTCTGAGAGTGTCACAGAGTGATAGTGAGTGATAGAGAGTGTCTGAGATTGTCAGAGTGTGTCAGAGAGTGTCAGTGAGTGATAGAGAGTGTCAGAGAGCGATAGAGAGTGTCTGAGAGTGTCAAAATAGTGATAGAGATTGTCAGAGATTGACAGAGAGTGTCAGAGAGTGTCAGAGACAGTCAGAGTGTGTCAGAGAGTGATAGAGAGTGTCTGAGAGTGTCTGAGAGTGTCAGAGAGTGTCAGAGAGTGTCAGAGTGTGTCAGAGAGTGATAGAGAGTGATAGACAGTGACACAGAGTGATAGAGAGTGTCAGAGAGTGTCAGAGCGTGTCAGAGAGTGTCAGAGAGTGTCAGAGTGTGTCAGAGAGTGATAGAGAGTGATAGAGAGTGATAGACAGTGACACAGAGTGATAGAGAGTGTCTGAGTGTGTCAGAGTGTGTCAGAGAGTGTCAGATCGTGTCAGAGAGTGTCAGAGTGAGTCAGAGTGTGCCAGAGAGTGATAGAGAATGATGGAGAGTGTCAGAGAGTTTCAAAGAGTGATCGATAGCGACAGAGAGTGATATAGATTGATAGAGAGTGTCTGAGAGTGAGAGAGTCAGAGAGAGTCTGAGAGTGTCAGAGAGTGTCTGACAGTGTCAGAGAGTGATGGAGAGTGAAAGAGAGTGTCTGAGAGTGTCAGAGATTGTCAGACAGTGTCAGAGAGTGATAGAAAGTGTCTGAGATTGTCTGAGATTATCTGAGAGTGTCAGAGAGTGTCAGAGTGTGATAGAAAGTGTCAGCGGGATTTCTGAGAGATTCAGAGAGTGATATAAAGTGTCAGAGAGTGATAGAGAGTGTCTGAGAGTGTCAGAGAGTGATAGAGAGTGTCTGAGAGTTTCAGAGAATGTCAGAGATTGATAGAGAGTTTCTGAGAGTGTCAGAGTGTGTCAGAGAGCAACAGAGAGTGACAGAGAGTGATAGAGAGTGTCAGAGAATGTCAGAGACTGTCAGAGTGTGTCAGAGAGTAACAGAGAGTGATAGAGAGTGATAGAGAGTGTCAGAGAGTGTCAGAGACTGTCAGAGTGTGTCAGAGTTTTATAGAGAGTGAGAGAGAGTGTCTGAGAGTGCCAGAAAGTGTCAGAGTGTGTCAGCGAGTGATAGAGAGTGATAGAAAGTGTCAGAGAGTGACAGAGAGTGTCAGAGAGTGATAGAGAGAGTCAGAGAGTTTCAGAGAATGTCAGAGAGTGATAGAGAGTGTCTGAGAGTGATGGAGATTGTCAGAGAGTGTCAGAGAGTGTCAGAGAGTGATCGAGAGTGATAGCGAGTGCCTGAGAGTGTCAGAGAGTGTCAGAGTGTGTCAGAGAGTGTCAGAGAGTGAAAGAGAGTGTCTGAGAGTGTCAGAGAGTGACAGAGCGTGTTTGAGAGTGTCATTGAGTGATAGAGAGTGTTTAGAGAGTGTCTGAGAGTGTCAGAGAGTGTCAGTGAGTGATAGAGAGTGATAGAGATTGTCTGAGAGTTTTAGTGAGTGTCAGAGAGTGATAGAGAGTGTCTGAGAGTGTCAGAGATTGCCTGAGAGTTTTAGTGAGTGTCAGAGAGTGATAGAGAGTGTCTGAGAGTGTCAGCGAGTGATAGAGAGTGTCTGAGAGTGTCTGAGAGTGTCACAGAGTGATAGTGAGTGATAGAGAGTGTCTGAGATTGTCAGAGTGTGTCAGAGAGTGTCAGTGAGTGATAGAGAGTGTCAGAGAGCGATAGAGAGTGTCTGAGAGTGTCAAAATAGTGATAGAGATTGTCAGAGATTGACAGAGAGTGTCAGAGAGTGTCAGAGACAGTCAGAGTGTGTCAGAGAGTGATAGAGAGTGTCTGAGAGTGTCTGAGAGTGTCAGAGAGTGTCAGAGAGTGTCAGAGTGTGTCAGAGAGTGATAGAGAGTGATAGACAGTGACACAGAGTGATAGAGAGTGTCAGAGAGTGTCAGAGCGTGTCAGAGAGTGTCAGAGAGTGTCAGAGTGTGTCAGAGAGTGATAGAGAGTGATAGAGAGTGATAGACAGTGACACAGAGTGATAGAGAGTGTCTGAGTGTGTCAGAGTGTGTCAGAGAGTGTCAGATCGTGTCAGAGAGTGTCAGAGTGAGTCAGAGTGTGCCAGAGAGTGATAGAGAGTGATGGAGAGTGTCAGAGAGTTTCAAAGTGTGATCGATAGTGACAGAGAGTGATACAGATTGATAGAGAGTGTCTGAGAGTGAGAGAGTCAGAGAGAGTCTGAGAGTGTCAGAGAGTGTCTGACAGTGTCAGAGAGTGATGGAGAGTGAAAGAGAGTGTCTGAGAGTGTCAGAGATTGTCAGACAGTGTCAGAGAGTGATAGAAAGTGTCTGAGGTTGTCTGAGATTATCTGAGAGTGTCAGAGAGTGTCAGAGTGTGATAGAAAGTGTCAGCGGGATTTCTGAGAGATTCAGAGAGTGATATAAAGTGTCAGAGAGTGATAGAGAGTGTCTGAGAGTGTCAGAGAGTGATAGAGAGTGTCTGAGAGTTTCAGAGAATGTCAGAGATTGATAGAGAGTTTCTGAGAGTGTCAGAGTGTGTCAGAGAGCAACAGAGAGTGACAGAGAGTGATAGAGAGTGTCAGAGAATGTCAGAGACTGTCAGAGTGTGTCAGAGAGTAACAGAGAGTGATAGAGAGTGATAGAGAGTGTCAGAGAGTGTCAGAGACTGTCAGAGTGTGTCAGAGTTTTATAGAGAGTGAGAGAGAGTGTCTGAGAGTGCCAGAAAGTGTCAGAGTGTGTCAGCGAGTGATAGAGAGTGATAGAAAGTGTCAGAGAGTGACAGAGAGTGTCAGAGAGTGATAGAGAGAGTCAGAGAGTTTCAGAGAATGTCAGAGAGTGATAGAGAGTGTCTGAGAGTGATGGAGATTGTCAGAGAGTGTCAGAGAGTGTCAGAGAGTGATCGAGAGTGATAGCGAGTGCCTGAGAGTGTCAGAGAGTGTCAGAGTGTGTCAGAGAGTGTCAGAGAGTGATAGAGAGTGTCTGAGAATGTCATCGAGTGATAGAGAGTGGCTGAGAGTGTCAGAGAGTGATAGAGAGTGTCAAATTGTGTCAGAGAGTGAAAGAGAGTGCTAGAGAGTGTCAGAGAGTTTCAGAGTGTGTCAGAGAGTGTCAGAGAGTGATAGAAAGTGTCAGAGAGTGGTAGAGAGTGTCTGAGAATGTCATCGAGTGATAGAGAGTGGCTGAGAGTGTCAGAGAGTGATAGAGAGTGTCAAATTGTGTCAGAGAGTGAAAGAGAGTGCTAGAGAGTGTCAGAGAGTTTCAGAGTGTGTCAGAGAGTGATAGAAAGTGTCAGAGAGTGGTAGAGAGTGTCTGAGAGTGACAGAGAGTGTCTGAGGTTGTCAGTCAGTGTCAGAGAAAGATAGAGAGTGTCTGAGATAGTCAGAGATTGTCAGATTGTGTCAGAGTGTGTCAGAGATTGATGGAGAGTGATAGAGAGTGTCTGACAGTGTCAGAGAGTGTCAGAGTGTGTCAGAGAATGTCAGAGAGCGATGGAGTGTGTCAGAGTGTGTCAGAGAGTGTCAGAGAGTGTTTAGAGAGTGTCTGAGAGTGTCTGAGAGTGTCAGAGATTGTCTGAGAGTTTTAGTGAGTGTCAGAGAGTGATAGATAGTGTCTGAGAGTGTCAGCGAGTGATAGAGAGTGTCTGAGAGTGTCTGAGAGTGTCAGAGATTGATAGTGAGTGATAGAGAGTGTCTGAGAGTGTCAGAGTGTGTCAGAGAGTGTCAGTGAGTGATAGAGAGTGTCAGAGAGCGATAGAGAGTGTCTGAGCGTGTCAAATAGTGATAGAGAGTGTCAGAGAGTGATAGAGAGTGATGGAGAGTGTCAGAGAGTTTCAAAGAGTGATCGATAGTGACAGAGAGTGATATAGATTGATAGAGAGTGTCTGAGAGTGAGAGAGTCAGAGAGAGTCTGAGAGTGTCAGAGAGTGTCTGACAGTGTCAGAGAGTGATGGAGAGTGAAAGAGAGTGTCTGAGAGTGTCAGAGATTGTCAGACAGTGTCTGAGGGTGTCAGTCAGTGTCAGAGAAAGATAGAGAGTGTCTGAGATAGTCAGAGATTGTCAGATTGTGTCAGAGTGTGTCAGAGAGTGATGGAGAGTGATAGAGAGTGTCTGACAGTGTCAGAGAGTGTCAGAGTGTGTCAGAGAATGTCAGAGAGCGATAGAGTGTGTCAGAGAGTGTCAGAGAGTGTCAGAGAGTGATAGAGAGTGTCAGAGAGAGTGTGAGTGTGTCAGAGAGTTTCAGAGAGTTTCAGAGAGTGAGCGAGAGTGTCTGAGAGTTGCTGAGAGAGACAGAGAGTGTCTGAGAGTTTTAGTGAATGTCAGAGAGTGATAGAGAGTGTCTGAGAGTGTCAGCGAGTGATAGAGAGTGTCTGAGAGTGTCTGAGAGTGTCAGTGTGTGATAGAGAGTGATAGAGAGTGTCTGAGAATGTCAGAGAGTGTCACAGAGTGATAGAGAGTGTCTGAGAGTGTCAGAGAGTGACAGAGCGTGTTTGAGAGTGTCATTGAGTGATAGAGAGTGATAGAGATTGTCTGAGAGTTTCAGTGAGTGTCAGAGAGTGATAGAGAGTGTCTGAGAGTGTCAGAGATTGCCTGAGAGTTTTAGTGAGTGTCAGAGAGTGATAGAGAGTGTCTGAGAGTGTCAGCGAGTGATAGAGAGTGTCTGAGAGTGTCTGAGAGTGTCACAGAGTGATAGTGAGTGATAGAGAGTGTCTGAGATTGTCAGAGTGTGTCAGAGAGTGTCAGTGAGTGATAGAGAGTGTCAGAGAGCGATAGAGAGTGTCTGAGAGTGTCAAAATAGTGATAGAGAGTGTCAGAGTGTGTCAGAGAGTGATAGAGAGTGATAGAGAGTGATAGACAGTGACACAGAGTGATAGAGAGTGTCTGAGTGTGTCAGAGTGTGTCAGAGAGTGTCAGATCGTGTCTGAGAGTGTCAGAGTGAGTCAGAGTGTGCCAGAGAGTGATAGAGAGTGATGGAGAGTGTCAGAGAGTTTCAAAGAGTGATCGATAGTGACAGAGAGTGATATAGATTGATAGAGAGTGTCTGAGAGTGAGAGAGTCAGAGAGAGTCTGAGAGTGTCAGAGAGTGTCTGACAGTGTCAGAGAGTGATGGAGAGTGAAAGAGAGTGTCTGAGAGTGTCAGAGAGTGTCAGACAGTGTCAGAGAGTGATAGAAAGTGTCTGAGATTGTCTGAGATTATCTGAGAGTGTCAGATCGTGTCATAGAGTGTCAGAGTGAGTCAGAGTATGCCAGAGAGTGATAGAGAGTGATGGAGAGTGTCAGAGAGTTTCAAAGAGTGATAGATAGTGACAGAGAGTGATATAGATTGATAGAGAGTGTCTGAGAGTGAGAGAGTCAGAGAGAGTCTGAGAGTGTCAGAGAGTGTCTGACAGTGTCAGAGAGTGATGGAGAGTGAAAGAGAGTGTCATAGAGAATCTGAGAGTGTTAGGGAGTGATAGGGAGTGTCATAGAGGTATAGAGAGTGAAAGAGAGTGTATGAGAGTGTCAGAGATTGTCAGACAGTGTCAGAGAGTGATAGAAAGTGTCTGAGATTGTCTGAGATTATCTGAGAGTGTCAGAGAGTGTCAGAGTGTGATAGAAAGTGTCATAGGGTGTCTGAGAGATTCAGAGAGTGATATAAAGTGTCAGAGAGTGATAGAGAGTGTCTGATAATGTCAGAGAGTGATAGAGAGTGTCTGAGAGTTTCAGAGAATGTCAGAGATTGATAGAGAGTTTCTGAGAGTGTCAGAGTGTGTCAGAGAGCAACAGAGAGTGACAGAGAGTGATAGAGAGTGTCAGAGAATGTCAGAGACTGTCAGAGTGTGTCAGAGAGTAACAGAGAGTGATAGAGAGTGATAGAGAGTGTCAGAGAGTGTCAGAGACTGTCAGAGTGTGTCAGAGTTTTATAGAGAGTGAGAGAGAGTGTCTGAGAGTGCCAGAAAGTGTCAGAGTGTGTCAGCGAGTGATAGAGAGTGATAGAAAGTGTCAGAGAGTGACAGAGAGTGTCAGAGAGTGATAGAGAGAGTCTGAGAGTTTCAGAGAATGTCAGAGAGTGATAGAGAGTGTCTGAGAGTGACGGAGATTGTCAGAGAGTGTCAGAGAGTGTCAGAGAGTGATCGAGAGTGATAGCGAGTGCCTGAGAGTGTCAGAGAGTGTCAGAGTATGTCAGAGAGTGTCAGAGAGAGATAGAGAGTGTCTGAGAATGTCATCGAGTGATAGAGAGTGGCTGAGAGTGTCAGAGAGTGATAGAGAGTGTCAAATTGTGTCAGAGAGTGAAAGAGAGTGCTAGAGAGTGTCAGAGAGTTTCAGAGTGTGTCAGAGAGTGTCAGAGAGTGATAGAAAGTGTCAGAGAGTGGTAGAGAGTGTCTGAGAGTGACAGAGCGTGTCTGAGGTTGTCAGTCAGTGTCAGAGAAAGATAGAGAGTGTCTGAGATAGTCAGAGATTGTCAGATTGTGTCAGAGTGTGTCAGAGATTGATGGAGAGTGATAGAGAGTGTCTGACAGTGTCAGAGAGTGTCAGAGTGTGTCAGAGAATGTCAGAGAGCGATAGAGTGTGTCAGAGAGTGATAGAGAGTGTCAGAGAGAGTGTGAGTGTGTCAGAGAGTTTCAGAGAGTGTCAGAGAGTGAGCGAGAGTGTCTGAGAGTGTCTGAGAGGGACAGAGAGTGTCTGAGAGTTTTAGTGAGGGTCAGAGAGTGATAGAGAGTGTCTGAGAGTGTCAGCGAGTGATAGAGAGTCTCTGAGAGTGTCTGAGAGTGTCAGTGAGTGATAGAGAGTGATAGAGAGTGTCTGAGAATGTCAGAGAGTGTCACAGAGTGATAGAGAGTGTCTGAGAGTGTCAGAGAGTGACAGAGCGTGTTTGAGAGTGTCATTGAGTGTCAGAGAGTGTTTAGAGAGTGTCTGAGAGTGTCTGAGAGTGTCAGAGATTGTCTGAGAGTTTTAGTGAGTGTCAGAGAGTGATAGATAGTGTCTGAGAGTGTCAGCGAGTGATAGAGAGTGTCTGAGAGTGTCTGAGAGTGTCAGAGAGTGATAGTGAGTGATAGAGAGTGTCTGAGAGTGTCAGAGTGTGTCAGAGAGTGTCAGTGAGTGATAGAGAGTGTCAGAGAGCGATAGAGAGTGTCTGAGAGTGTCAAATAGTGATAGAGAGTGTCAGAGAGTGATGGAGAGTGTCAGAGAGTGTCAGAGACAGTCAGAGTGTGTCAGAGAGTGATAGAGAGTGATAGAGAGTGTCAGAGCGTGTCAGAGAGTGTCAGAGAGTGTCAGAGTGTGTCAGAGCGTGATAGAGAGTGATAGAGAGTGATAGACAGTGATACAGAGTGATAGAGAGTGTCTGAGTGTGTCAGAGTGTGTCAGAGAGTGTCAGATCGTGTCAGAGAGTGTCAGAGTGAGTCAGAGTGTGCCAGAGAGTGATAGAGAGTGATGGAGAGTGTCAGAGAGTTTCAAAGAGTGATAGATAGTGACAGAGAGTAATATAGATTGATAGAGAGTGTCTTAGAGTGAGAGAGTCAGAGAGAGTCTGAGAGTGTCAGAGAGTGTCTGACAGTGTCTGAGAGTGATGGAGAGTGAAAGAGAGTGTCTGGGAGTGTCAGAGATTGTCAGACAGTGTCAGAGAGTGATAGAAAGTGTCTGAGATTGTCTGAGATTATCTAAGAGTGTCAGAGAGTGTCAGAGTGTGATAGAAAGTGTCAGAGGGTGTCTGATAGATTCAGAGAGTGATATAAAGTATCAGAGAGTGATAGAGAGTGTCTGAGAGTGTCAGAGAATGATAGAGAGTGATAGAGAGTGATAGAGAGTGTCTTTGAGTGTCAGAGAGTGTCAGAGAGTGATAGAGAATGTCAGAGCGTGATCGAGAGTGTCTGAGAGTGTCTGTGAGTGACAGAGTATGTCAGAGAGTGATAGAGAGTGTCAGAGATTGTCAGAGTGTGTCAGAGAGAGTCAGAGAGTGTCAGAGTGTGTCAGAGAGTAACAGAGAGGGATATAGAGTGATAGAGTGTGTCTGAGAGTGTCAGAAAGTGTCAGAGTTTGTCAGAGAGTGATAGAGAGTGTCTGAGAGTGTCAGAGTGTGTCAGAGAGTGTCAGAGAGTGATAGAGAGTGTCAGTGAGTGATAGAGACTGTCTCAGAGTGTCAGAGATTGATAGAGAGTTTCTGAGAGTGTCGAGTGTGTCAGAGATCAACAGAGAGTGACAGACAGTGATAGAGAGTGTCAGAGAATGTCAGAGACTCTCAGAGTTTGATAGAGAGTGAGAGAGAGTGTCTGAGAGTGTCAGAAAGTGTCAGAGTGCATCAGAGAGTGATAGAGAGTGATAGAAAGTGTCAGAGAGTGATAGAGAGTGTCTGAGAGTGTCAGAGAGTGATAGAGAGTGTCTGAGAGTTTCAGAGAATGTCAGAGAGTGATAGAGAGTGTCTGAGAGTGATAGAGACTGTCTGAGAGTGTCAGAGACTGTCAGAAAGTGATAGAGAGTGATAGAGAGTGTCAGAGAGTGATAGAGAGTGTCTGAGAGTTTCAGAGAATGTCAGAGAGTGATAGAGAGTGTCAGAGAGTGTCAGAGAGTGATAGAGAGTGTCTGAGAGTGTCAGAGACTGTCAGAGAGTGATAGAGAGTGTCAGAGAGTGATAGCGAGTGTCCGAGAGTGTCTGAGAGTGTCAGAGAGTGTCAGAGTGTGTCAGAGAGTGTCAGAGAGTGATAGAGAGTGTCTGAGAGTGTCATAGAGTGATAGAGAGTGTCTGAGAGTGTCAGAGAGTGATAGAGAGTGTCAAATTGTGTCAGAGAGTGATACAGAGTGATGGAGAATGTCAGAGAGTTTCAGAGTGTGTCAGAGAGTGTCAGAGAGTGATAGAGAGTGTCTGAGAGTGTCTGAGAGTGGCAGAGAGTGTCTGAGGGTGTCAGTCAGTGTCAGAGAGTGATAGAGTGTGTCTGAGAGTGTCAGAGATTGTCAGATTGTGTCAGAGAGCGATGGAGAGTGATAGACAGTGTCTGACAGTGTCAGAGAGTGTCAGAGTGTGTCAGAGAATGTCAGAGAGCGATAGAGTGTGTCAGAGAGTGTCAGAGAGTGATAGAGAGTGTCAGAGAGTGATAGAGAGTGTCAGTGTGTGTCAGAGAGTGTCAGAGAGTGATAGAGAGTGTCAGAGAGAGTGTGAGTGTGTCAGAGAGTTTCAGAGAGTGTCAGAGAGTGTCTGAGAGTGTCTGAGAGAGACAGAGAGTGTCTGAGAGTTTCAGTTAGTGTCAGAGAGTGATAGAGAGTGTCTGAGAGTGTCTGAGAGTGTCAACGAGTGATCGAGAGTGATAGAGAGTGTCTGAGAGTGTCAGCGATGTTTAGAGAGTGATAGAGAGTTTCTGAGAATGTCAGAGAGTGTCAGAGAGTGATAGAGATTGATAGAGAGTGTCTGAGATTGTCAGAGAGTGACAGAGCGTGTCTGAGAGTGTCAGTGAGTGACAGAGAGTGATAGATATTGTCTGAGAGTGTCAGAGAGTGTCAGAGTGTGTCAGAGAGTGATAGAGAGTGATAGAGAGTGATAGACAGTGAGAGAGAGTGATAGAGAGTGTCAGCTAATGTCAGATAGTGTCAGAGATGGTCAGAGTGAGTCAGAGTGTGCCATAGAGTGATAGCGAGTGATGGAGAGTGTCTGAGAGTGTCAGAGAGTGTCTGACAGTGTCAGAGAATGATGGAGAGTGAAAGAGAATGTCATAGAGAATCTGAGAGTGTTAGGGAGTGATTACGACTGTCATAGAGGGATAGAGAGTGAAAGAGAGAGTCTGAGAGTGTCAGAGATTGTCAGACAGTGTCAGAGAGTGATAGAAAGTGTCTGAGACTGTCTGAGATTATCTGAGAGTGTCAGAGAGTGTCAGAGTGTGATAGAAAGTGTCAGAGAATGTCTGAGAGGTTCAGAGATTGAGATAAAGTGTCAGAGAGTGTCTGAGAGAGTCAGAGAGTGTCAGAGAGTGATAGAGAGTGTCCGAGAGTGTCAGAGAGTGATAGAGAGTGATAGAGTGTGATAGAGAGTGTCTTTGAGTGTCAGAGAGTGTCAGAGAGTGATAGAGAGTGATAGAGAGTGTCAGAGTGTGTCAGAGAGTGTCAAGAGTGATAGAGAGTGTCAGAGAGTGTCAGAGTGTGTCAGAGAGTGTCAGAGAGTTATAGAGAGTGTCTGAGAGTGTCTGAGAGTGTCAGCGAGTGATAGAGAGTGATAGAGAGTGTCAGAGTGTGTCAGAGAGTGTCAAGAGTGATAGAGAGTGTCAGAGAGTGTCAGAGTGTGTCAGAGAGTGTCAGAGAGTTATAGAGAGTGTCTGAGAGTGTCTGAGAGTGTCAGCGAGTGATAGAGAGTGATAGAGAGTGTCTGAGAGTGTCAGAGATTGTCAGAGTGTGTCACAGAGTGATAGAGAGTGATAGAGAGTGTCTGAGAGTGTCAGAGAGTGTCAGAGAGTGTCAGAGTGTGTCACAGAGAGTGTCACAGAGAGTGTCAGAGAGTGATAGACAGTGATAGAGAGTGATAGAGAGTGTCAGAGAGTGATAGAGAGTGTCAGTGTGTGTCAGAGAGTGTCAGAGAGTGATCGAGAGTGTCAGAGAGAGTGTGAGTGTGTCAGAGAGTTTCAGAGAGTGTCAGAGAGTGAGAGAGAGTGTCTGAGAGTGTCTGCGAGAGACAGAGAGTGTCTGAGAGTTTCAGTTAGTGTCAGAGAGTGATAGAGAGTGTCTGAGAGTGTCAACGAGTGATCGAGAGTGATAGAGAGTGTCTGAGAGTGTCAGCGAGGTTTAGAGAGTGATAGAGAGTTTCTGAGAATGTCAGAGAGTGTCAGAGAGTGATAGAGATTGATAGAGAGTGTCTGAGACTGTCAGAGAGTGACAGAGCGTGTCTGAGAGTGTCAGTGAGTGACAGAGAGTGATAGAGATTGTCTGAGAGTGTCAGAGAGTGTCAGAGTGTGTCAGAGAGTTATAGAGAGTGATAGAGAGAGATAGACAGTGAGAGAGAGTGATAGAGAGTGTCTGAGTGTGTCAGAGTGTGTCAGAGAGTGTCAGCTAGTGTCAGAGAGTGATATAAAGTGTCTGAGACTGTCCGAGATTATCTGAGAGTGTCAGAGAGTGTCAGAGTGTGATAGAAAGTGTCAGAGAATGTCTGAGAGGTTCAGTGATTGAGATAAAGTGTCAGAGAGTGTCTGAGAGAGTCAGAGAGTGTCAGAGAGTGATAGAGAGTGTCCGAGAGTGTCAGAGAGTGATAGAGAGTGATAGAGTGTGATGGCGAGTGTCTTTGAGTGTCAGAGAGTGTCAGAGAGTGATAGAGAGTGATAGAAAGTGTCAGAGAGTGATAGAGAGTGTCAGAGTGTGTCAGAGAGTGTCAGAGAGTGTCAGAGAGTTATAGAGAGTGTCTGAGAGTGTCTGAGAGTGTCAGCGAGTGATAGAGAGTGATACAGAGTGTCTGAGAGTGTCAGAGATTGTCAGAGTGTGTCACAGAGTGATAGAGAGTGATAGAGAGTGTCTGAGAGTGTCAGAGAGTGTCAGTGAGTGTCAGAGTGTGTCAGAGAGTGTCAGAGAGTGATAGAGAGTGATAGACAGTGATAGAGAGTGATAGAGAGTGTCTGAGAGTGATGGAGCGTGTCTGAGAGTGATAGAGAGTGTCTGAGAGTGTCAGAGAGTGTCAGAGAGTGATAGAGAGTGATAGCGAGTGTCTGAGAGTGTCAGAAAGTGTCAGAGTGTGTCAGAGAGTGTCAGAGAGTGATAGAGAGTGTCTGAGAGTGTCATCGAGTGATAGAGAGTGGCTGAGAGTGTCAGAGAGTGATAGCGAGAGTCAAATTGTGTCAGAGAGTGAAAGAGAGTGCTAGAGAGTGTCAGAGAGTTTCAGAGTGTGTCAGAGAGTGTCAGAGAGTGATAGAAAGTGTCAGAGAGTGATAGAGAGTGCCTGAGAGTGTCTGAGAGTGACAGAGAGTGTCTGAGGGTGTCAGTCAGTGTCAGAGAAAGTTAGAGAGTGTCTGAGATAGTCAGAGATTGTCAGATTGTGTCAGAGTGTGTCAGAGAGTGATGGAGAGTGATAGAGAGTGTCTGACAGTGTCAGAGAGTGTCAGAGTGTGTCAGAGAATGTCAGAGAGCGATAGAGTGTGTCACAGTGTGTCAGAGAGTGTCAGAGAGTGTCAGAGAGTGATAGAGAGTGTCAGAGAGAGTGTGAGTGTGTCAGAGAGTTTCAGAGAGTGTCAGAGAGTGAGAGAGAGTGTCTGAGAGTGTCTGAGAGAGACAGAGAGTGTCTGAGAGTTTTAGTGAGTGTCAGAGAGTGATAGAGAGTGTCCGAGAGTGTCAGAGAGTGATAGAGAGTGATAGAGTGTGATGGCGAGTGTCTTTGAGTGTCAGAGAGTGTCAGAGAGTGATAGAGAGTGATAGAAAGTGTCAGAGAGTGATAGAGAGTGTCAGAGTGTGTCAGAGAGTGTCAGAGAGTGTCAGAGAGTTATAGAGAGTGTCTGAGAGTGTCTGAGAGTGTCAGCGAGTGATAAGAGTGATACAGAGTGTCTGAGAGTGTCAGAGATTGTCAGAGTGTGTCACAGAGTGATAGAGAGTGATAGAGAGTGTCTGAGAGTGTCAGAGAGTGTCAGTGAGTGTCAGAGTGTGTCAGAGAGTGTCAGAGAGTGATAGAGAGTGATAGACAGTGATAGAGAGTGATAGAGAGTGTCTGAGAGTGATGGAGCGTGTCTGAGAGTGATAGAGAGTGTCTGAGAGTGTCAGAGAGTGTCAGAGAGTGATAGAGAGTGATAGCGAGTGTCTGAGAGTGTCAGAAAGTGTCAGAGTGTGTCAGAGAGTGTCAGAGAGTGATAGAGAGTGTCTGAGAGTGTCATCGAGTGATAGAGAGTGGCTGAGAGTGTCAGAGAGTGATAGCGAGAGTCAAATTGTGTCAGAGAGTGAAAGAGAGTGCTAGAGAGTGTCAGAGAGTTTCAGAGTGTGTCAGAGAGTGTCAGAGAGTGATAGAAAGTGTCAGAGAGTGATAGAGAGTGCCTGAGAGTGTCTGAGAGTGACAGAGAGTGTCTGAGGGTGTCAGTCAGTGTCAGAGAAAGTTAGAGAGTGTCTGAGATAGTCAGAGATTGTCAGATTGTGTCAGAGTGTGTCAGAGAGTGATGGAGAGTGATAGAGAGTGTCTGACAGTGTCAGAGAGTGTCAGAGTGTGTCAGAGAATGTCAGAGAGCGATAGAGTGTGTCACAGTGTGTCAGAGAGTGTCAGAGAGTGTCAGAGAGTGATAGAGAGTGTCAGAGAGAGTGTGAGTGTGTCAGAGAGTTTCAGAGAGTGTCAGAGAGTGAGAGAGAGTGTCTGAGAGTGTCTGAGAGAGACAGAGAGTGTCTGAGAGTTTTAGTGAGTGTCAGAGAGTGATAGAGAGTGTCTGAGAGTGTCAGCGAGTGATAGAGATTGAAAGAGAGTGTCTGAGAGTGTCTGAGAGTGTCAGTGAGTGATAGAGAGTGATAGAGAGTGTCTGAGAATGTCAGAGAGTGTCACAGAGTGATAGAGAGTGTCTGAGAGTGTCAGAGAGTGACAGAGCGTGTTTGAGAGTGTCATTGAGTGTCAGAGAGTGTTTAGAGAGTGTCCGAGAGTGTCTGAGAGTGTCAGAGATTGTCAGAGTGTGTCAGAGAGTGATAGTGAGTGATAGAGAGTGTCTGAGAGTGTCAGAGTGTGTCAGAGAGTGTCAGTGAGTGATAGAGAGGGTCAGAGAGCGATAGAGAGTGTCTGAGAGTGTCAAATAGTGATAGAGAGTGTCAGAGAGTGATAGAGAGTGTCAGAGAGTGTCAGAGACAGTCAGAGTGTGTCAGAGAGTGATAGAGAGTGATAGAGAGTGATAGAGAGTGTCTGACAGTGTCAGAGAGTGTCAGAGTGTGTCAGAGAGTGATAGAGAGTGATAGATAGTGATAGACAGTGATACAGAGTGATAGAGAGCGTCTGAGTGTGTCAGAGAGTGTCAGATCGTGTCAGAGTGAGTCAGAGTGTGCCAGAGAGTGATAGAGAGTGATGGAGAGTGTCAGAGAGTTTCAAAGAGTGATAGATAGTGACAGAGAGTGATATAGATTGATAGAGAGTGTCTGAGAGTGAGAGAATCAGAGAGAGTCTGAGAGTGTCAGAGAGTGTCTGACAGTGTCAGAGAGTGATGGAGAGTGAAAGAGAGTGTCATAGAGAATCTGAGAGTGTTAGGGAGTGATAGGGAGTGTCATAGAGGGATAGAGAGTGAAAGAGAGTGTCTGAGAGTGTCAGAGATTGTCAGACAGTGTCAGAGAGTGATAGAAAGTGTCTGAGATTGTCTGAGATTATCTGAGAGTGTCGGAGAGTGTCAGAGTGTGATAGAAAGTGTCTGAGAGTTTCAGAGACAGTCAGAGTGTGTCAGAGAGTGATGGAGAGTGATGGAGAGTGTCTGAGAGTGTCAGAGAGTGTCAGAGTGTGTCAGAGTGTGTCAGAGAGTGATAGAGAGTGTCTGAGAGTGATAGAGAGTGTCTGAGAGTGTCAGAGAGTGTCAGAGAGTGATAGAGAATGTCAGAGAGTGATAGAGAGTGTCTGAGAGTGATAGAGAGTGATAGAGTGTGATAGAGAGTGTCTTTGAGTGTCAGAGAGTGTCAGAGAGTGATAGAGAATGTCAGAGAGTGATCGAGAGTCTCTGAGAGTGTCTGTGAGTGACAGAGTATGTCAGAGAGTGATACAGAGTGTCAGAGATTGTCAGAGTGTGTCAGAGAGAGTCAGAGAGTGTCAGAGTGTGTCAGAGAGTAACAGAGAGGAATATAGAGTGATAGAGTGTGTCTGAGAGTGTCAGAAAGTGTCAGAGTTTGTCAGAGAGTGATAGAGAGTGATAGAGAGTGTCTGAGAGTGTCAGTGTGTCAGAGAGTGATAGAGAGTGTCTGAGAGTTCCAGAGAATGTCAGCGAGTGATAGAGAGTGTCTGAGAGTGATAGAGAGTGTCTGAGAGTGTCAGAGACTGTCAGAGAGTGATAGAGAGTGATAGAGAGTGATAGAGAGTGTCTTTGAGTGTCAGAGAGTGTCAGAGAGTGATAGAGAATGTCAGAGCGTGATCGAGAGTGTCTGAGAGTGTCTGTGAGTGACAGAGTATGTCAGAGAGTGATAGAGAGTGTCAGAGATTGTCAGAGTGTGTCAGAGAGAGTCAGAGAGTGTCAGAGTGTGTCAGAGAGTAACAGAGAGGGATATAGAGTGATAGAGTGTGTCTGAGAGTGTCAGAAAGTGTCAGAGTTTGTCAGAGAGTGATAGAGAGTGATAGAGAGTGTCTGAGAGTGTCAGAGTGTGTCAGAGAGTGTCAGAGAGTGATAGAGAGTGTCAGTGAGTGATAGAGACTGTCTCAGAGTGTCAGAGATTGATAGAGATTTTCTGAGAGTGTCGAGTGTGTCAGAGAGCAACAGAGAGTGACAGACAGTGATAGAGAGTGTCAGAGAATGTCAGAGACTCTCAGAGTTTGATAGAGAGTATAGAGAGTGTCTGAGAGTGTCAGAAAGTGTCAGAGTGCATCAGAGAGTGATAGAGAGTGATAGAAAGTGTCAGAGAGTGATAGAGAGTGTCTGAGAGTGTCAGAGAGTGATAGAGAGTGTCTGAGAGTTTCAGAGAATGTCAGAGAGTGATAGAGAGTGTCTGAGAGTGATAGAGACTGTCTGAGAGTGTCAGAGACTGTCAGAAAGTGATAGAGAGTAATAGAGAGTGTCAGAGAGTGATAGAGAGTGATAGAGAGTGTCTGAGAGTGTCAAAGACTGTCAGAGAGTGATAGAGAGTGATAGAGAGTGTCAGAGAGTGATAGCGAGTGTCCGAGAGTGTCAGAGAGTGTCAGAGAGTGATAGAGAGTGTCTGAGAGTGTCATGGAGTGATAGAGAGTGTCTGAGAGTGTCAGAGAGTGATAGAGAGTGTCAAATTGTGTCAGAGAGTGATAGAGAGTGATGGAGAGTGTCAGAGAGTTTCAGAGTGTGTCAGAGAGTGTCAGAGAGTGATAGAAAGTGTCAGAGAGTGATAGAGAGTGTCTGAGAGTGGCAGAGAGTGTCTGAGGGTGTCAGTCAGTGTCAGAGAGTGATAGAGTGTGTCTGAGATTGTCAGAGATTGTCAGATTGTGTCAGAGTGTGTCAGAGAGCGATGGAGAGTGATAGAGAGTGTCTGACAGTGTCAGAGAGTGTCAGAGTGTGTCAGAGAATGTCAGAGAGCGATAGAGTGTGTCAGAGAGTGTCAGAGAGTGATAGAGAGTGTCAGAGAGAGTGTGAGTGTGTCAGAGAGTTTCAGAGAGTGTCAGAGAGTGAGAGAGAGTGTCTGAGAGTGTCTGAGAGAGACAGAGAGTGTCTGAGAGTTTCAGTTAGTGTCAGAGAGTGATAGAGAGTGTCTGAGAGTGTCTGAGAGTGTCAACGAGTGATCGAGAGTGATAGAGAGTGTCTGAGAGTGTCAGAGAGTTTCAGAGTGTGTCAGAGAGTGTCAGAGAGTGATAGAAAGTGTCAGAGAGTGATAGAGAGTGCCTGAGAGTGTCTGAGAGTGACAGAGAGTGTCTGAGGGTGTCAGAGTGTGTCAGAGAGTGATAGACATTGATCGAGAGTGATGGAGAGTGTCTGAGTGTGTCAGAGAGTGTCAGATCGTGTCATAGAGTGTCAGAGTGAGTCAGAGTATGCCAGAGAGTGATAGAGAGTGATGGAGAGTGTCAGAGAGTTTCAAAGAGTGATAGATAGTGACAGAGAGTGATATAGATTGATAGAGAGTGTCTGAGAGTGAGAGAGTCAGAGAGAGTCTGAGAGTGTCAGAGAGTGTCTGACAGTGTCAGAGAGTGATGGAGAGTGAAAGAGAGTGTCATAGAGAATCTGAGAGTGTTAGCGAGTGATAGGGAGTGTCATAGAGGTATAGAGAGTGAAAGAGAGTGTATGAGAGTGTCAGAGATTGTCAGACAGTGTCAGAGAGTGATAGAAAGTGTCTGAGATTGTCTGAGATTATCTGAGAGTGTCAGAGAGTGTCAGAGTGTGATAGAAAGTGTCAGAGGGTGTCTGAGAGATTGAGAGAGTGATATAAAGTGTCAGAGAGTGATAGAGAGTGTCTGAGAGGTTCCAGAGAATGTCAGAGAGTGATAGAGAGTGTCTGAGAGTGTCAGAGAGTGATAGAGAGTGTCTGAGAGTTTCAGAGAATGTCAGAGAGTGATAGAGAGTGTCTGAGAGTGATAGAGAGTGTCTGAGAGTGTCAGAGACTGTCAGAGAGTGATAGAGAGAGATAGAGTGTGATATAGAGTGTCTTTGAGTGTCAGAGAGTGTCAGAGAGTGATCGAGAATGTCAGAGAGTGATCGAGAGTGTCTGAGAGTGTCTGTGAGTGAGAGAGTATGTCAGAGAGTGATAGAGAGTGTCATAGATTGTCAGAGTGTGTCAGAGAGAGTCAGAGAGTGTCAGAGTGTGTCAGAGAGTAACAGAGAGGGATATGGAGTGATAGAGTGTGTCTGAGAGTGTCAGAAAGTGTCACAGTGTGTCAGAGAGTGATAGAGAGTGATAGAGAGTGTCTGAGAGTGTCAGAGATTGATAGAGAGTTTCTGAGAGTGTCAGAGTGTGTCAGAGAGCAACAGAGAGTGACAGAGAGTGATAGAGTGTCAGAGAATGTCAGAGACTGTCAGAGTGTGTCAGAGAGTAACAGAGAGTGATAGAGAGTGATAGAGAGTGTGAGAGAGTGTCAGAGACTGTCAGAGTGTGTCAGAGTTTTATAGAGAGCGAGAGAGAGTGTCTGAGAGTGTCAGAAAGTGTCAGAGTGTGTCAGAGAGTGATAGAGAGTGATAGAAAGTGTCAGAGAGTGACAGAGAGTGTCAGAGAGTGATAGAGAGCGTCTGAGAGTTTCAGAGAATGTCAGAGAGTGATATAGAGTGTCTGAGAGTGATGGAGAGTGTCTGAGAGTGATAGAGAGTGTCTGAGATTGTCAGAGAGTGTCAGAGAGTGTCAGAGAGTGATAGAGAGTGATAGCGAGTGTCTGAGAGTGTCAGAGAGTGTCAGAGTGTGTCAGAGAGTGTCAGAGAGTGATAGAGAGTGTCTGAGAGTGTCAGAGACTGTCAGAGAGTGATAGAGAGAGATAGAGTGTGATATAGAGTGTCTTTGAGTGTCAGAGAGTGTCAGAGAGTGATAGAGAATGTCAGAGAGTGATCGAGAGTGTCTGAGAGTGTCTGTGAGTGAGAGAGTATGTCAGAGAGTGATAGAGAGTGTCATAGATTGTCAGAGTGTGTCAGAGAGAGTCAGAGAGTGCCAGAGTGTATCAGAGAGTAACAGAGAGGGATATGGAGTGATAGAGTGTGTCTGAGAGTGTCAGAAAGTGTCACAGTGTGTCAGAGAGTGATAGAGAGTGATGGAGAGTGTCTGAGAGTGTCAGAGATTGATAGAGAGTTTCTGAGAGTGTCAGAGTGTGTCAGAGAGCAACAGAGAGTGATAGAGTGTCAGAGAATGTCAGAGACTGTCAGAGTGTGTCAGAGAGTAACAGAGAGTGATAGAGAGTGATAGAGAGTGTCAGAGAGTGTCAGAGACTGTCAGAGTGTGTCAGAGAGTGATAGAGAGTGATAGAAAGTGTCAGAGAGTGACAGAGAGTGTCAGAGAGTGATAGAGAGTGTCTGAGAGTGATGGAGAGTGTCTGAGAGTGATAGAGAGTGTCTGAGATTGTCAGAGAGTGTCAGCGAGTGATAGAGAGTGATAGCGAGTGTCTGAGAGTGTCAGAGAGTGTCAGAGTGTGTCAGAGAGTGTCAGAGAGTGATAGAGAGTGTCTGAGAGTGTCATCGAGTGATAGAGAGTGGCTGAGAGTGTCAGAGAGTGATAGAGAGTGTCAAATTGTGTCAGAGAGTGAAAGAGAGTGCTAGAGAGTGTCAGAGAGTTTCAGATTGTGTCAGAGAGTGTCAGAGAGTGATAGAAAGTGTCAGAGAGTGATAGAGAGTGCCTGAGAGTGTCTGAGAGTGACAGAGAGTGTCTGAGGGTGTCAGTCAGTGTCGGAGAAAGATAGAGAGTGTCTGAGATAGTCAGAGATTGTCAGATTGTGTCAGATTGTGTCAGAGAGTGATGGAGAGTGATAGAGAGTGTCTGACAGTGTCAGAGAGTGTCAGAGTGTGTCAGAGAATGTCAGAGAGCGATAGAGTGTGTCAGAGTGTGTCAGAGAGTGTCAGAGAGTGTCAGAGAGTGATAGAGAGTGTCAGAGAGAGTGTGAGTGTGTCAGAGAGTTTCAGAGAGTGAGCGAGAGTGTCTGAGAGTGTCTGAGAGAGACAGAGAGTGTCTGAGAGTTTTAGTGAGTGATAGAGTGTGTCTGAGAGTGTCTGAGAGTGTCAGTGAGTGATAGAGAGTGATAGAGAGTGTCTGAGAATGTCAGAGAGTGTCACAGAGTGATAGAGAGTGTCTGAGAGTGTCAGAGAGTGACAGAGCGTGTTTGAGAGTGTCATTGAGTGTCAGAGAGTGTTTAGAGAGTATCTGAGAGTGCCTGAGAGTGTCAGAGATTGTCTGAGAGTTTCAGTGAGAGTCAGAGAGTGATAGAGAGTGTATGAGAGTGTCAGCGAGTGATAGAGAGTGTCTGAGAGTGTCTGAGAGTGTCAGAGAGTGATAGTGAGTGATAGAGAGTGTCTGAGAGTGTCAGAGTGTGTCAGAGAGTGTCAGTGAGTGATAGAGAGTGTCAGAGAGCGATAGAAAGTGTCTGAGAGTGTCAAATAGTGATAGAGAGTGTCAGAGAGTGATAGAGAGTGTCAGAGAGTGTCAGAGACAGTCTGAGTGTGTCAGAGAGTGATAGAGAGTGATAGAGAGTGTCTGAGAGTGTCAGAGAGTGTCAGAGAGTGTCAGAGTGTGTCAGAGAGTGATAGAGAGTGATAGAGAGTGATAGACAGTGACACAGAGTGATAGAGAGTGTCTGAGTGTGTCAGAGTGTGTCAGAGAGTGTCAGATCGTGTCAGAGAGTGTCAGAGTGAGTCAGAGTGTGCCAGAGAGTGATAGAGAGTGATGGAGAGTGTCAGAGAGTTTCAAAGAGTGATAGATAGTGACAGAGAGTGATATAGATTGATAGAGAGTGTCTGAGAGTGTCAGAGAGTGACAGAGCGTGTTTGAGAGTGTCATTCAGTGTCAGAGAGTGTTTAGAGAGTATCTGAGAGTGTCTGAGAGTGTCAGAGATTGTCTGAGAGTTTCAGTGAGTGTCAGAGAGTGATAGAGAGTGTCTGAGAGTGTCAGCGAGTGATAGAGAGTGTCTGAGAGTGTCTGAGAGTGTCAGAGAGTGATAGTGAGTGATAGAGAGTGTCTGAGATTGTCAGAGTGTGTCAGAGAGTGTCAGTGAGTGATAGAGAGTGTCAGAGAGCGATAGAGAGTGTCTGAGAGTGTCAAATAGTGATAGAGAGTGTCAGAGAGTGATAGAGAGTGTCAGAGAGTGTCAGAGACAGTCTGAGTGTGTCAGAGAGTGATAGAGAGTGATAGAGAGTGTCTGAGAGTGTCAGAGAGTGTCAGAGAGTGTCAGAGTGTGTCAGAGAGTGATAGAGAGTGATAGAGAGTGATAGACAGTGACACAGAGAGATAGAGAGTGTCTGAGTGTGTCAGAGTGCGTCAGAGAGTGTCAGAACGTGTCAGAGAGTGTCAGAGTGAGTCAGAGTGTGCCAGAGAGTGATAGAGAGTGATGGAGAGTGTCAGAGAGTTTCAAAGAGTGATAGATAGTGACAGAGAGTGATATAGATTGATAGAGAGTGTCTGAGAGTGAGAGAGTCAGAGAGAGTCTGAGAGTGTCAGAGAGTGTCTGACAGTGTCAGAGAGTGATGGAGAGTGAAAGAGAGTGTCTGAGAGTGTCAGAGATTGTCAGACAGTGTCAGAGAGTGATAGAAAGTGTCTGAGATTGTCTGAGATTATCTGAGAGTGTCAGAGAGTGTCAGAGTGTGATAGAAATTGTCAGAGGGTGTCTGAGAGATTCAGAGAGTGATATAAAGTGTCAGAGAGTGATAGAGAGTGTCTGAGAGTGTCAGAGAGCGATAGAGAGTGTCTGAGAGTTTCAGAGAATGTCAGAGATTGATAGAGAGTTTCTGAGAGTGTCAGAGTGTGTCAGAGAGCAACAGAGAGTGACAGAGAGTGATAGAGAGTGTCAGAGAATGTCAGAGACTGTCAGAGTGTGTCAGAGAGTAACAGAGAGTGATAGAGAGTGATAGAGAGTGTCAGAGAGTGTCAGAGACTGTCAGAGTGTGTCAGAGTTTTATAGAGAGTGAGAGAGAGTGTCTGAGAGTGTCAGAAAGTGTCAGAGTGTGTCAGCGAGTGATAGAGAGTGTCAGAGAGTGATAGAGAGAGTCTGAGAGTTTCAGAGAATGTCAGAGAGTGATAGAGAGTGTCTGAGAGTGATGGAGAGTGTCTGAGAGTGATAGAGAGTGTCTGAGATTGTCAGAGAGTGTCAGAGAGTGTCAGAGAGTGATAGAGAGTGATAGCGAGTGCCTGAGAGTGTCAGAGAGTGTCAGAGTGTGTCAGAGAGTGTCAGAGAGTGATAGAGAGTGTCTGAGATTGTCAGAGAGTGTCAGAGAGTGTCAGAGAGTGATAGAGAGTGATAGCGAGTGCCTGAGAGTGTCAGAGAGTGTCAGAGAGTGATAGAAAGTGTCAGAGAGTGGTAGAGAGTGCCTGAGAGAGTCTGAGAGTGACAGAGAGTGTCTGAGGTTGTCAGTCAGTGTCAGAGAGTGATAGAGAGTGTCTGAGATAGTCAGAGATTGTTAGATTGTGTCAGAGTGTGTCAGAGAGTGATGGAGAGTGATAGAGAGTGTCTGACAGTGTCAGAGAGTGTCAGAGTGTGTCAGAGAATGTCAGAGAGCGATAGAGTGTGTCAGAGTGTGTCAGAGAGTGTCAGAGAGTGTCAGAGAGTGATAGAGAGTGTCAGAGAGAGTGTGAGTGTGTCAGAGAGTTTCAGAGAGTGTCAGAGAGTGAGAGAGAGTGTCTGAGAGTGTCTGAGAGAGACAGAGAGTGTCTGAGAGTTTTAGTGAGTGTCAGAGAGTGATAGAGAGTGTCTGAGAGTGTCAGCGAGTGATAGAGATTGATAGAGAGTGTCTGAGAGTGTCTGAGAGTGTCAGTGAGTGATAGAGAGTGATAGAGAGTGTCTGAGAATGTCAGAGAGTGTCACAGAGTGATAGAGAGTGTCTGAGAGTGTCAGAGAGTGACAGAGCGTGTTTGAGAGTGTCATTGAGTGTCAGAGAGTGTTTAGAGAGTGTCTGAGAGTGTCAGTGTGTCAGAGAGTGATAGAGAGTGTCTGAGAGTTTCTGAGAATGTCAGAGAGTGATAGAGAGTGTCTGAGAGTGATAGAGAGTGTCTGAGAGTGATAGAGAGTGTCTGAGAGTGTCAGAGACTGTCAGAGAGTGATAGAGAGTGATAGAGAGTGTCTTTGAGTGTCAGAGAGTGTCAGAGAGTGATAGAGAATGTCAGAGCGTGATCGAGAGTGTCTGAGAGTGTCTGTGAGTGACAGAGTATGTCAGAGAGTGATAGAGAGTGTCAGAGATTGTCAGAGAGTGTCAGAGAGAGTCAGAGAGTGTCAGAGTGTGTCAGAGAGTAACAGAGAGGGATATAGAGTGATAGAGTGTGTCTGAGAGTGTCAGAAAGTGTCAGAGTTTGTCAGAGAGTGATAGAGAGTGATAGAGAGTGTCTGAGAGTGTCAGAGTGTGTCAGAGAGTGTCAGAGAGTGATAGAGAGTGTCAGTGAGTGATAGAGACTGTCTCAGAGTGTCAGAGATTGATAGAGATTTTCTGAGAGTGTCGAGTGTGTCAGAGAGCAACAGAGAGTGACAGACAGTGATAGAGAGTGTCAGAGAATGTCAGAGACTCTCAGAGTTTGATAGAGAGTAGAGAGTGTCTGAGAGTGTCAGAAAGTGTCAGAGTGCATCAGAGAGTGATAGAGAGTGATAGAAAGTGTCAGAGAGTGATAGAGAGTGTCTGAGAGTGTCAGAGAGTGATAGAGAGTGTCTGAGAGTTTCAGAGAATGTCAGAGAGTGATAGAGAGTGTCTGAGAGTGATAGAGACTGTCTGAGAGTGATAGAGAGTGATAGAGAGTGTCAGAGAGTGATAGAGAGTGTCTGAGAGTGTCAGAGAGTGATAGAGAGTGTCAAATTGTGTCAGAGAGTGATAGAGAGTGATGGAGAGTGTCAGAGAGTGTCAGAGAGTGATAGAAAGTGTCAGAGAGTGATAGAGAGTGTCTGAGAGTGGCAGAGAGTGTCTGAGGGTGTCAGTCAGTGTCAGAGAGTGATAGAGTGTGTCTGAGAGTGTCAGAGTTTGTCAGATTGTGTCAGAGTGTGTCAGAGAGCGATGGAGAGTGATAGAGAGTGTCTGACAGTGTAAGAGAGTGTCAGAGTGTGTCAGAGAATGTCAGAGAGCGATAGAGTGTGTCAGAGAGTGTCAGAGAGTGATAGAGAGTGTCAGAGAGTGATAGAGAGTGTCAGAGTGTGTCAGAGAGTGTCAGAGAGTGATAGAGAGTGTCAGAGAGAGTGTGAGTGTGTCAGAGAGTTTCAGAGAGTGTCAGAGAGTGAGAGAGAGTGTCTGAGAGTGTCTGAGAGAGACAGAGAGTGTCTGAGAGTTTCAGTTAGTGTCAGAGAGTGATAGAGAGTGTCTGAGAGTGTCTGAGAGTGTCAACGAGTGATCGAGAGTGATAGAGAGTGTCTGAGAGTGTCAGAGAGTTTCAGAGTGTGTCAGAGAGTGTCAGAGAGTGATAGAAAGTGTCAGAGAGTGATAGAGAGTGCCTGAGAGTGTCTGAGCGTGACAGAGAGTGTCTGAGGGTGTCAGAGTGTGTCAGAGAGTGATAGAGAGTGATAGACAGTGATCGAGAGTGATGGAGAGTGTCTGAGTGTGTCAGAGAGTGTCAGATCGTGTCATAGAGTGCCAGAGTGAGTCAGAGTATGCCAGAGAGTGATAGAGAGTGATGGAGAGTGTCAGAGAGTTTCAAAGAGTGATAGATAGTGACAGAGAGTGATATAGATTGATAGAGAGTGTCTGAGAGTGAGAGAGTCAGAGAGAGTCTGAGAGTATCAGAGAGTGTCTGACAGTGTCAGAGAGTGATGGAGAGTGAAAGAGAGTGTCATAGAGAATCTGAGAGTGTTAGGGAGTGATAGGGAGTGTCATAGAGGTATAGAGAGTGAAAGAGAGTGTATGAGAGTGTCAGAGATTGTCAGACAGTGTCAGAGAGTGATAGAAAGTGTCTGAGATTGTCTGAGATTATCTGAGAGTGTCAGAGAGTGTCAGAGTGTGATAGAAAGTGTCAGAGGGTGTCTGAGAGATTCAGAGTGATATAAAGTGTCAGAGAGTGATAGAGAGTGTCTGAGAGTGTCAGAGAGTGATAGAGAGTGTCTGAGAGTGTCAGAGAATGTCAGAGAGTGATAGAGAGTGTCTGAGAGTGATAGAGAGTGTCTGAGAGTGATAGAGAGTGTCTGAGAGTGTCAGAGACTGTCAGAGAGTGATAGAGAGAGATAGAGTGTGATATAGAGTGTCTTTGAGTGTCAGAGAGTGTCAGAGAGTGATCGAGAATGTCAGAGAGTGATCGAGAGTGTCTGAGAGTGTCTGTGAGTGAGAGAGTATGTCAGAGAGTGATAGAGAGTGTCATAGATTGTCAGAGTGTGTCAGAGAGAGTCAGAGAGTGTCAGAGTGTGTCAGAGAGTAACAGAGAGGGATATGGAGTGATAGAGTGTGTCTGAGAGTGTCAGAAAGTGTCACAGTGTGTCAGAGAGTGATAGAGAGTGATAGAGAGTGTCTGAGAGTGTCAGAGATTGATAGAGAGTTTCTGAGAGTGTCAGAGTATGTCAGAGAGCAACAGAGAGTGACAGAGAGTGATAGAGTGTCAGAGAATGTCAGAGACTGTCAGAGTGTGTCAGAGAGTAACAGAGAGTGATAGAGAGTGATAGAGAGTGTCAGAGAGTGTCAGAGACTGTCAGAGTGTGTCAGAGTTTTATAGAGAGTGAGAGAGAGTGTCTGAGAGTGTCAGAAAGTGTCAGAGTGTGTCAGAGAGTGATAGAGAGTGATAGAAAGTGTCAGAGAGTGACAGAGAGTGTCAGAGAGTGATAGAGAGCGTCTGAGAGTTTCAGAGAATGTCAGAGAGTGATAGAGAGTGTCTGAGAGTGATGGAGAGTGTCTGAGAGTGATAGAGAGTGTCTGAGATTGTCAGAGTGTGTCAGAGAGTGTCAGAGAGTGTCAGAGAGTGATAGCGAGTGTCTGAGAGTGTCAGAGAGTGTCAGAGTGTGTCAGAGAGTGTCAGAGAGTGATAGAGAGTGTCTGAGAGTGTCAGAGACTGTCAGAGAGTGATAGAGAGAGATAGAGTGTGATATAGAGTGTATTTGAGTGTCAGAGAGTGTCAGAGAGTGATAGAGAATGTCAGAGAGTGATCGAGAGTGTCTGAGAGTGTCTGTCAGTGAGAGAGTATGTCAGAGAGTGATAGAGAGTGTCATAGATTGTCAGAGTGTGTCAGAGAGAGTCAGAGAGTGTCAGAGTGTGTCAGAGAGTAACAGAGAGGGATATGGAGTGATATAGTGTGTCTGAGAGTGTCAGAAAGTGTCACAGTGTGTCAGAGAGTGATAGAGAGTGATAGAGAGTGTCTGAGAGTGTCAGAGATTGATAGAGAGTTTCTGAGAGTGTCAGAGTGTGTCAGAGAGCAACAGAGAGTGATAGAGAGTGATAGAGTGTCAGAGAATGTCAGAGACTGTCAGAGTGTGTCAGAGAGTAACAGAGAGTGATAGAGAGTGATAGAGAGTGTCAGAGAGTGTCAGAGACTGTCAGAGTGTGTCAGAGTTTTATAGAGAGTGAGAGAGAGTGTCTGAGAGTGTCAGAAAGTGTCAGAGTGTGTCAGAGAGTGATAGAGAGTGATAGAAAGTGTCAGAGAGTGACAGAGAGTGTCAGAGAGTGATAGAGAGTGTCTGAGAGTGATGGAGAGTGTCTGAGAGTGATAGAGAGTGTCTGAGATTGTCAGAGAGTGTCAGAGAGTGTCTGAGAGTGATAGAGAGTGTCTGAGAGTGATAGAGAGTGTCTGAGAGTGTCAGAGTATGTCAGAGAGCAACAGAGAGTGACAGAGAGTGATAGAGTGTCAGAGAATGTCAGAGACTGTCAGAGTGTGTCAGAGAGTAACAGAGAGTGATAGAGAGTGATAGAGAGTGTCAGAGAGTGTCATAGACTGTCAGAGTGTGTCAGAGTTTTATAGAGAGTGAGAGAGAGTGTCTGAGAGTGTCAGAAAGTGTCAGAGTGTGTCAGAGAGTGATAGAGAGTGATAGAAAGTGTCAGAGAGTGACAGAGAGTGTCAGAGAGTGATAGAGAGCGTCTGAGATTTTCAGAGAATGTCAGAGAGTGATAGAGAGTGTCTGAGAGTGATGGAGAGTGTCTGAGAGTGATAGAGAGTGTCTGAGATTGTCAGAGTGTGTCAGAGAGTGTCAGAGAGTGATAGAGAGTGATAGCGAGTGTCTGAGAGTGTCAGAGAGTGTCAGAGTGTGTCAGAGAGTGTCAGAGAGTGATAGAGAGTGTCTGAGAGTGTCAGAGACTGTCAGAGAGTGATAGAGAGAGATAGAGTGTGATATAGAGTGTATTTGAGTGTCAGAGAGTGTCAGAGAGTGATAGAGAATGTCAGAGAGTGATCGAGAGTGTCTGAGAGTGTCTGTGAGTGAGAGAGTATGTCAGAGAGTGATAGAGAGTGTCATAGATTGTCAGAGTGTGTCAGAGAGAGTCAGAGAGTGTCAGAGTGTGTCAGAGAGTAACAGAGAGGGATATGGAGTGATAGAGTGTGTCTGAGAGTGTCAGAAAGTGTCACAGTGTGTCAGAGAGTGATAGAGAGTGATAGAGAGTGTCTGAGAGTGTCAGAGATTGATAGAGAGTTTCTGAGAGTGTCAGAGTGTGTCAGAGAGCAACAGAGAGTGATAGAGAGTGATAGAGTGTCAGAGAATGTCAGAGACTGTCAGAGTGTGTCAGAGAGTAACAGAGAGTGATAGAGAGTGATAGAGAGTGTCAGAGAGTGTCAGAGACTGTCAGAGTGTGTCAGAGTTTTATAGAGAGTGAGAGAGAGTGTCTGAGAGTGTCAGAAAGTGTCAGAGTGTGTCAGAGAGTGATAGAGAGTGATAGAAAGTGTCAGAGAGTGACAGAGAGTGTCAGAGAGTGATAGAGAGTGTCTGAGAGTGATGGAGAGTGTCTGAGAGTGATAGAGAGTGTCTGAGATTGTCAGAGAGTGTCAGAGAGTGTCTGAGAGTGATAGAGAGTGTCTGAGAGTGATAGAGAGTGTCTGAGAGTGTCAGAGACTGTCAGAGAGTGATAGAGAGTGATAGAGAGTGTCTTTGAGTGTCAGAGAGTGTCAGAGAGTGATAGAGAATGTCAGAGCGTGATCGAGAGTGTCTGAAAGTGTCTGTGAGTGACAGAGTATGTCAGAGAGTGATAGAGAGTGTCAGAGATTGTCAGAGAGTGTCAGAGAGAGTCAGAGAGTGTCAGAGTGTGTCAGAGAGTAACAGAGAGGGATATAGAGTGATAGAGTGTGTCTGAGAGTGTCAGAAAGTGTCAGAGTTTGTCAGAGAGTGATAGAGAGTGATAGAGAGTGTCTGAGAGTGTCAGAGTGTGTCAGAGAGTGTCAGAGAGTGATAGAGAGTGTCAGTGAGTGATAGAGACTGTCTCAGAGTGTCAGAGATTGATAGAGATTTTCTGAGAGTGTCGAGTGTGTCAGAGAGCAACAGAGAGTGACAGACAGTGATAGAGAGTGTCCGAGAATGTCAGAGACTCTCAGAGTTTGATAGAGAGTAGAGAGTGTCTGAGAGTGTCAGAAAGTGTCAGAGTGCATCAGAGAGTGATAGAGAGTGATAGAAAGTGTCAGAGAGTGATAGAGAGTGTCTGAGAGTGTCAGAGAGTGATAGAGAGTGTCTGAGAGTTTCAGAGAATGTCAGAGAGTGATAGAGAGTGTCTGAGAGTGATAGAGACTGTCTGAGAGTGATAGAGAGTGATAGAGAGTGTCAGAGAGTGATAGAGAGTGTCTGAGAGTGTCATAGAGTGATAGAGAGTGTCTGAGAGTTTAAGAGAGTGATAGAGAGTGTCAAATTGTGTCAGAGAGTGATAGAGAGTGATGGAGAGTGTCAGAGAGTTTCAGAGTGTGTCAGAGAGTGTCAGAGAGTGATAGAAAGTGTCAGAGAGTGATAGAGAGTGTCTGAGAGTGGCAGAGAGTGTCTGAGGGTGTCAGTCAGTGTCAGAGAGTGATAGAGTGTGTCTGAGAGTGTCAGAGTTTGTCAGATTGTGTCAGAGTGTGTCAGAGAGCGATGGAGAGTGATAGAGAGTGTCTGACAGTGTAAGAGAGTGTCAGAGTGTGTCAGAGAATGTCAGAGAGCCATAGAGTGTGTCAGAGAGTGTCAGAGAGTGATAGAGAGTGTCAGAGAGTGATAGAGAGTGTCAGAGTGTGTCAGAGAGTGTCAGAGAGTGATAGAGAGTGTCAGAGAGAGTGTGAGTGTGTCAGAGAGTTTCAGAGAGTGTCAGAGAGTGAGAGAGAGTGTCTGAGAGTGTCTGAGAGAGACAGAGAGTGTCTGAGAGTTTCAGTTAGTGTCAGAGAGTGATAGAGAGTGTCTGAGAGTGTCTGAGAGTGTCAACGAGTGATCGAGAGTGATAGAGAGTGTCTGAGAGTGTCAGAGAGTTTCAGAGTGTGTCAGTGAGTGTCAGAGAGTGATAGAAAGTGTCAGAGAGTGATAGAGAGTGCCTGAGAGTGTCTGAGCGTG